>NC_067473.1:11730650-12095650 GCF_947179515.1 Apodemus sylvaticus | reverse complement strand
TATTAGTGAATAAACCCGGTGTCTGAATTTGGTCTTCTTCTTTGTTTCTGAGTCAGTGCCAGCTATGGAACAACTTGTTAATTGCTTAAAGCCTCTGCATGGTATGTACTTGAGGTTTTCACTTAGTGAATCCTTGTAGACACAAATGATGAATCAATAGAGTATTGCTGATACTTTATAAACACAAATTTCAGAACATGAACAGTTATTGCTTTGAAAATCTACATAAATATTTTATGATAAGCCAAACTTTTACAAAACACACTAATTAGGCCATTAAAATACTAGTGTGAGCCCCCGTGAGAAACTGCACCATGTCTCTTCTCCTACAGTAAATGTTGACAAAAATAAAGCATGGATTAGATAGGATGGAAATGAAACTATAAGAGAAATATTGTACATAGCACAGAGGGCAAGAGAACATGATTTCAAATCAAGGTTCTCTCTTAATGTGCTGTTTTCATGGTGTATTTTTTGTTGTATTAATCATAGTGATACTTCTTTGGTAGGCATAATTACATGATTTTTGTAGGTAGAAAGAAAAAGCCCCAAATTTAATAAGAATCTAGCTTTTGAACTAGAACTGAACAGCTACATTGACTTTCTTGTATTTGCCCAAGTAATAAGTACCCAAAGAATGGAACTTTACCACAGTAATCAGAAAGGTTTCTACCAACAGGGAACACCTAGGAATGGACAGACAGACTAGTTTAAAATTCAGTAAGTTTGTGTGGGAAAAGAAAGTCTTTTCTATGGGTTTTGTGAAGAACAACATGAATACACATATGCATGCAAAAAATTGACTCATATTGGTCTGAAGATACATTCAAGGTTTATATGTATGATATATTTATGAGAGAGAGAGAGAGAGAGAGAGAGAGAGAGAGAGAATGTAAAACATATATGTCCTTGATTTTTGAGAAAGGTTGATAATGATGCAATTCTGAAACTGACATATAGGAAGGAAAAGATGAGATGCAAACATTTATTGTGAGTGATCAGTTAACTAATTGTTGTCCAGGCCGGGATATGTGTTTGGAGATACAAGAGTCAATGAAGCGAAGAGGTCAATGAAAAGTGACCGTCATGCATGTGTTTAATAAAGTTGCCATGGCATTCACTTTTAGATTTGACAAATTGAAGCCTTCCCATGCACTATCACCTTTGAGTTGGTAGAAACCCATGTGGTTGGTGCCCCATGGTCTATTTGTTCTTCATTTCGCTAACTGAAAGTCAAGACACTCCACAGATTCAGGTAACTTCCTATAGTGAGCACCTGAATCATGCAAATAATGTCTCTCCTTTGCATGTGCATCATGTGGATTAAACCAGAATGTGCAGGCTCTCTATCACATTCCGTTTGGCTGAGATGCACACCACAGCACTATGATGCATTCTCTTGCACTCATGCCCTACCTCTGTGAAACTTATAAATGCTTTCCTATATTCCAACACTCTGAGCTTCGCTATCTCCTTGGCTCTTACAACATCAGTCACTCTAGGCTGAATGAAATTCTACTTTCATCTAACCCAGCCTCTCCCAAAGGGGCTTTCTAGTGTTATGAAGATCTTAAGACCTCAAGACCAGATTATACAGAAACAACGTCAATAGAAACCACATTAATAACAATGGTTTAACCTTTGTTATTAATTTGTCAACAATTTGTCAGGCACATTGAAATTTTTCTTCTAGGGTATATATTGCCAATGCACAAATGTTAGCTTTTGGTCAAGTAATTTCTTGGTCAAGTCATTTTAATTTTGCCATATTTACAGTTTGTGAATTTATTTTTTAATAATAAGTTTTAAGTAAAAACATGTGAAGAAAGCTAATTAATTGCTGGGGGCTGTGGCTTATCCCATGACCTTGTTTATCTCATGCTCAAACCTAGAACTACTACTGTGACTGGTAATATTTGCCTTTTACAAAGGAAGGAGCATAAAGATATTATGAAACAATTAACAATAAAATGAGCAGAATATTCTAAACATTGTTGATGCTTTCATTATGTAGAATTATTATATTTGTTCTTTCAGACTTTGGCAAGCTTTAATGTTGGTACTAAGACAGAAAGCATCAATGTGATTTCTATAAATGATGACTTCTGGCTTTTTCTCTCTATACATGTTCACCTTTGTCTATAATGATTTCATCATTTGATGCTAGAATATACACTAATAGCATGAAAAATAACTTTTAAATTTCAGAATATAACTTTGCCACAAGAAAATTAATAAATAAGATGAAATTTACATATATGGATATATTTGTGAAATCTGCACACATTTTACTTGAGAAAATCTTTGAGGCAAACAGTGTAAGGCTTAAGGTTTTAAAACAAACATAAAAGGCAAAGCAAATACTTTAGCAGGATGTGATAAAGCAGCTGAGGCCAAGGAACAATTTGTTTTGAGCTAAGTGGTTCTCACAGAACAGAATACTCTGCACTAAAAAGCGTGAGGGCAGGTGGGAAACCAAGGTGGTCCCCAGAGCTGTCAAAGGCGAGCATTTTGCAGATGATAAAGCTGAGGCCTGCAAAGAGGTCACACATTTTGCAACAAAGCCAGGTTCTCAGTGTCTCCATGTAGTGCTCTTTTCCATATACACGAGTGACCCAGAGACATGGTTACGTAGCAGAAAAATACACACACGACCAAACAGTTATTCTTCTAGGCTGTCAGCATCATATTAAGAAAGGGCTTGAATTCCTGAAATTCCAGTTGGCCTGGCAGCTGCTCAGCAACCCTGTATAACTAGGCCAGATTTTTTTTGGTCAGTCTCCTTTGGTTTTGCTCAGTTACACGTGGCTTTAGTGTGAAACAGACCAAAATTACAGGAGAATATTGTTTTTCATGGATCCACATCTGCTTGGGTAAGAAGAGCCTCAGCTTCAGGGTCAAATTGGCAACTTTCTCTAGATTCCTCAATAGTAGTCAGGGGTTCCTGTCAGCATCCCCTTCATTTCAATTAGGTGCCAAAAGGGAGATGAGCAGTCACAGCTGTTTTCAGGAAGTCCTCTGAAAGTAGCCATTTAAAGAGCTGACGTAGCCCCTGTCTTGTCTTTGTAGGGAAGGCAGCACATTAGCACCTGACAGGAAATATAATATGTCTGACATTACCTGATGCCTCCATCTACTCTTCCCCATCTCTTCCTCTGCCTACCACACCTTCCATCTATCTCAATTGTATGGCTACTGAAAGTTGACTGTAGCCATCAACCACTACTGAGCCTTGTTGAAAGGTAGGTTTTAAAGCAAAAGATCTGAAACTATGAAGAAGGATTTCCACTTGTAACATCATCTCAGAGGTGCTCAGGCCAACAATCTCCAGGACACTGAGCAGCAGGACTCTTACTTTTATAATCGATGATAGAGAGAATAAAGGGAAATTACAAAAGAAGAGAGTTCATCTTTTTTTTCTTTTCCTCCCTGTACTTCTCAAAGGAATGTTATATATTTTCTCTGCAAACAGGCACACCAACAACTGAGGATATACAATTATCATTTTTTACTTAAGTCCTGGTACCTTTTGGGTTAACATATGGTGATGATTTTGCCGAAACAGTCAATCTTTCTTACTTTTCCTAGCAGTCAATTGGTAAGTTGCTATTATTTTGGTATGCTCATTTTCAAATCAAATTGCTTGCACTAAGATATTATCTGAATTGAGTTGGGTAAGATGGTGAACATTTATAAAGTAGTAGCAGCTCACTTGATCCACTGAATGAATGAGGGGACAGAGCTTCCAAAGGTAGCATTTGCTTGCTGTTATAATGTAAATATCACTGTCATGACCAAAGCCAAACCGCCTATTGTATATTAGCTTACCATAGACATAGGAAGAGAACGACACAACTTCTAGCTTAGAGAACAGACTGTTACTCTCCATTAAAAAGAAATAAAAAAATAAAACAAAGAAAGGGCTACTAGTGAGATAGCTCAGTGGTAAAAAATACTGGTTTTTCTTCCAGGGATCCTCAGTTAAATTCCCAATAACATGATGGTTCAGGACCATTTGTACAGGGATCTGATACCCTCTTCTGGTATTCAGATGTATATGCAGAGTGCTCGTACATTAAAATAAATAAGAGAATAAATAAATAAATGAATAAATAAATAAATAAATAAATAAATAAAATTTTTAAAACAATCTTAAAGGGGGCCACTAGAGGGAAAGGTCAAGGGTTAAGAGCACTGGATGCTCTTCCAGAGGTCCTGAGTTCAAGCCCCAGTATCCACATAGTGACTCCCAATCATCTGTAACTGTAGTCCCATAAAGGTCCCATGTACATGAATGCAAAACACCCACATACATAAAATACATAAATAAATGAATCAATACATCTGAGAGAGAGAGAGAGAGAGAGAGAGAGAGAGAGAGAGAGAGAGAGAGAAAGGTGGAGAGAAGAAGAGAGAGATGAGCCTATAAGAAAAAAACTAAATAATAAACCTCCAAAGGACAAAGAACGACTAGGGCACTATCATCTTCTTGGCTTTATCAAACTGTATCAAGTCTTCATGAGGCCTCTACTTCACTTATTTATGTCTCTGTCACTTTCTGTTTTTTTCTTCTAACATTAGATCATAAACCTATTTTTAAAATAATTTTTCTCCATAATAAGTGATTTTTAAAATTAGATTCTTCATTTCAGATGAAAAGAAGTATAAATATTTTCTCTATTAAAGCTATTTTCAAAGAAAAATGTGCCACATGTACAACTTTTTAATTAAAATAGACTAGCTGATGAAGTGAGTGTCTTTGACCACATTTTATGAATAAAGCTCTATTAAATTATAGATCTTCTGAGGAATTTTCTAGACTTTTTGACCTAATGTGATAAATCCTTGGTGAAGCAACCTTTAAAATCTCATTTGGAAGAAAGCTAGAGTAGAATACTGATGAAGCTTACAATTAGAAATGATTCAGAGGAATAAAGAGACGTCAAGCGAACGAGAGGGCAGAAATAATGGAATTTCATTTGAGGGCTAAATAGATGTGAGGCTAAGTGTAGAGTCGGCATACATTTCCCTTCATGTCACAAGAGCTAGAGAGCAAAACTGGTAAGGCAGAATGGCCTCCAGGCTGAGGTTTGGAACTAAGTAGCATTTATCTAGAACTTAGCCAGATACCTGTGCATGGGGTGCGCAGGCAAACCGGAAGCTGCTGACAACTCAGTTTTAAAATTAAGGAACACAATTTCATCTCAAACTTGCCATTTTGAACAGTCAAGTTTTTGGCGCTTGGTTTATGATCCTACGAGAATAGTCCCACACATTCTAATAAGCAGCATCTTTGTAAAGTGTTATCTCTCGTGATATCCTCACATTACATATACCTTATGAATTGTACATATACATTACTAAATGATGGGTCCTCATTACACCGTTATCATATGACTATATAACGTACTTTGGTCATATTCACCCCTCATTACCTTCTAAAGCTCTTCACACAGTCACAGCGCCACTCAGTGGACTCTGCTTCTTTCTAAATAGTCTAAATGGATGCCACCAGGTAGAGAGAAAACAAAGTGTTAATTTTTCTCAATCTGTTTAACAGGATGTTGCACTTATTAGCCTCCAAGTGTCATTCTTTGTCACAGAATGAAACTTCATTGAGTGTTTCATCATCTTTACACATTCTATGTCAGTAGATAGGAAAGTTGATTCTATTACTTGGTGGTTGTGCTTACTGTAGCAGTAAACATGGATGTGCCCATATCACTGTAGTAAAACCTTGATTCTCTTAGGTATAATCCCAAAGTGTACCAGTTAGATAAAAAGTGATACTTTAAATTTTAGATAAGGAAAGATACTTCTATATTGAACTAGTCAACATTGTCATCAAATATGTTTACAGGTAATTTTTTACATGATACTTTGTTGGCACTTCTTGGTTGCTTTTTAGAGGACAGCCATGCAGTCTGGGGTGCAATGGGCTCTGAGTGCAGTTTGGATTTGGTTTTCCCTGTTGGTTAAGGAAGGTGAGCATTTCTTAATGACTTTATTGGCCATTTCCACTCTGTCTTTCAGAAATTAACAGACTCTTTTATTCGTCCATTTACTAATACAATGATTGAGGTTTAGTATAGCTAATGTTCTGAATAAGTTACATATTTTACATATTATTATTAATCCCAATTTCTGTGAATATCTGTTACGTAATTTTTCCATTTTGCAAACTGTCTCTTCATACTAATACTTGCATCATTTGTAGCACAGAAGATTTCTAATTATTAAAATACTTTGTCTTCTTTTTTGCTTTAATTAATTTCAAATATTAGCATCTTATATTGGTTCAATTATTTCTTTTTTGACTATGTTTTGTGCACTGTGAGAAATAAGACTAGAATATCTGGCTTCTGTATGTGACTATCCAGTTTTCAAAACACTATTTGCCAAAGAGCGTGTCTTTCTATGTTCTCTCTTCGATTTCATTTCATAAATCTATGTCCCTTATTTTTTTGGTGTGTGTGTGTGTGTGTGTGTGTGTGTGTGTGTGTGTGTGTGTATGGCTCTGTAGTATAATTAAAAGTCAGATGTTAGGATACCACAAACACTATTTATTTTGCTAAGGGATGTTGGGTTTTATTGGGGCTCTAATGTGTTAAAGACTGGCTAATTTAATGGAGAAGACCTCTAGACATATTGGTGAGACTGGGATCTAAAGTAACATGAGCAACGTTTTTTGAGTAATGAGCCTGGCAGTTTTGTCAATAGCCCAAGATCAGCAATGGCATATGTTGTTACTTAAGAATGAAATTGTGGAACCTTGATCTGTAGTCTCCTGTGTGCTACGCTTCACTTGCAAGTAAAGGCAAAGCACATTGCAAACCTTGGGAACCTGAAAGAGAATTGTTTCTTCTGTCCTCATCATTGGGGATACTTACAATCATACTCATGTTCTTCCCCTCAGTCATTTACACAGAAACAGTTATCCAAGGATACAGGCTCAGATCTGTACTAAGATAAGCAAATAAAACATTTTCTTGGTTAATGGATGGGCAATGATGCCGTCAGTTTGATCACTTCTGCAACTTCATCTTCAGACACAGTGTTCAGATTACGTTCAAATGTGCGTTTAAGTATCAGATGCCACCTAAATGTCAGGGAGAGAGAGAAATTAGACTAGTCTTGGCAGTCTGAAAGAAAGATGTTGTCAAAGGTCATCAATAAGTCTGACAAAACAGTGCTCATTAACAGTGTCTGTCAGCACCTCCATTTGGAAGTAATTTGGATATTTTCAGTGACCCAGTCAGCTACCATTGGCTGGGTAGTGACCTTGGCCAGGGTGAAACCTATTTGCTGTAGCTCGTACAACCTATTGTAGGTAGAATCCAGGATCACAGATGGTTGTGGGTCAGCAAAGAGGAACTTGTCTGTCACTGCTATTGAAGATGAAACTCCTCAACAGTGCAATTGAACTGGCACAGGGATTGTGGTTCACATGAGCCGTAAGAGAATTGTTCAAATTTCCTTAACTTTAAAGAGATGTTGTACTCTTGTGATCTCAGAGTTCATGAGTTCGATGAATACATAGAAAGAAATAGCACAGCTACTCGAGTTTAAGAAACAACTCTACTTTACAAAAATCAATTCCCACAGCACTTAAGCATGCATTAATTTCCTGAGCAAATAAAAAGCAGTTTCTCTGACATTTTTACTCATGCTTATTAGTCAAGTGAATTGGCTTCTATATGAGAAAATACCTTAATCTTTTCATGGACACAGCCCTTCCCATATCACAAATTCGGTATAAAATATTTTTATAGTAGAGCATATTTTTTAAAGCATCGGTTTAATTAGATTTTGAAAGTAATTATGACAATCAGAGAGACATTAAAAGCCTTGATAAAGCCTTGTTCTATTTTTTAGTTTTCAAAGTTATATAGATATCTATATATTGAAGTATGTATATACACATATCATACACAACATATATGTGTGTATATGAATTCATATATATTCACACACATATATATATGTATATATATATATATATATACACATATGATCTTGAGTGACATGTGGCTCTGGACTTTGAGTCTTATTAGTTCTGCAAAATTTATATTTTACATTTATAATTGGCAAAAATCCTAATGAAAGTTCATATATGCCATGAAAGGAATGTATTAATTCAATGACTAATCAATGTGAATATATATATATATGTATATACATATATATACATATATATATAATTTTCAGATAACGAAAAGGGGCTTTAGTTTCCATGAAATTTCTAAGAAATAGAAAATGCTCATTCCTTTTGATGGCCTAAGTCCAAAGCTCTCTCTAGACCCCATTTTTTCCACCTAGGCCTTCTTGAAATTTTTTAACAAGTAGAATGCATATGGAAGAAAAGAAGGGGGAAAATAAGAAAATAAAATATTCATAATCACAAAATTACCTTCAACCTACCAAAGAACAGAGAATGGCGAGATAATCTGGTTTATTCACTATTAAAACATGTCAAAAGTCGGCAGATGCTGCAGATGAATTGATTCCCTGCGGTGGACTACTCAGTGTCTGTACTTACTGTTAGGGAAGTTTCATGGCTGCTGAGGCTCAGGACAAGTCCTTGATAAGAACTTGTGGAGCTTTGCTTAGTGATGAGACAGATGACGCTTTCCTATTCTTGCCTAGAAAGTAAATGTACTGCTAAACAGCATAATCCTTCCCAAAAAACCGTAGCATACAGGTGTGTGTGTGTGTGTGTGTGTGTGTGTGTGTGTGTGTCTGTATCTATGTCTGTAAGTCTGTGGGGGGGGGCATTATTGAGTTTCTTTCTAAATATGCTCACTTTATCTATAATATATACCATCATTCAGATGACACATCTCATTCCCTGAAACCTTCTGTCAAACATCATTTGTGATGCCTCCCATTTAGGTGAAGAGGCTTTTATGAA
Source organism: Apodemus sylvaticus (assembly GCF_947179515.1). Taxonomy (NCBI): domain Eukaryota; kingdom Metazoa; phylum Chordata; class Mammalia; order Rodentia; family Muridae; genus Apodemus; species Apodemus sylvaticus. The sequence continues at coordinate 12,086,739 of NC_067473.1, read as the reverse complement.
AATTGCCTTAGCTCATCTAATTTCTTCTCTGTCTACACTACCCACCTTATTGTACACATTGTCATGATCAGCAATAACTATATTAGGTTAATTAAGAGACTGATGACAAAATGTAATGAGTTGCAACTGACTCTGTAGATTCAATCAATAACTACCTGAAAGTGACAAGAGTGGCAATTTGTGACAAGAGGGAACAATTTGATTTATGGCACATTGCAATTTTTAGATGTAACAAAAGAGACGGTGATTCAGTTGATTTAGAACAGGGGAAACAATTATTATATTTGTTTTTCTAAGTCATGGTTTATCTTCTAAAGATGAGCTCCAAACTTTCTCATTTTCTTTTTGAAAGAAATAGCCATTTCTGAAGTGCTAATACCACTGTACACACAAATCATTTTATTTGAATCTTTATAGTTCCATTGGCATAAGAACTGTGCAGCTGTTGTTTGCAAAATTGTCATTTCTTGGGTTAAAAGTTCATCCTACATAAGCAGGGTATGGTCACTGCTCAGGAATCAGATGACCACACCAGAACTACATTCTATGTAGATCATATAATTTGTTTTGGATGGCCTTCCTTCCAGATGCTAAAATCTGGTGTATTTGTTAAGAGTTGGCTGCAGCCAGATTCACTCGAGTTCAGCTACAACAGACTAATTAAATGGGATCCATCCCAACACATATGTCTCCTCCATGCTGAAAGTGATTTAGGCTTCCAGTGTCAGAGAGTGACCTCTCCATTGGTTTGTACAGTCAGCATGCAGTAGTGTTTGCACCCCATAGGAAACCCTGAGCTGCATACTCCCCAGAGGGTTTTTTCAGACAGAATTCTTTTAGAAAAGAATGAAAGGACACTTCAGTAAATTCCAAACATCAATTCATATTTAGATCTCTTTCTTTCTTTCTTTCTTTCTTTCTTTCTTTCTTTCTTTCTTTCTTTCTTTCTTTCTTTCTTTCTTTCTTTCTTTCAAAACATATTCAGTGGCCTGTTCAGGCTCCATGGGGTGCCTTTGGAGTATGTTTGGAATGTAAACATTTGCTGGAGTTGCCAAGCTGCCACCTGGCTTAGTATGTGACCTTTTATGGAGTTCTCAGTAAAAAGAAATCCTGGTGATTAGCAGCTTGTGCTTTACCCCTTACCAAAAGATAAATGAGAGGAGTGAATTGAGTGATGTGTTCATGTTCACGTGGGTTTGGCTTCCCCCAGGCATTCACCTCCTCTGGCTGTGCAGAGGACCCCTCACAGGTGCAGCTGAGACTGGGGCCTGTCTTTCTCTCTTGCTTTTGTTTCTCCCTCTCCTCCTTTATAACTCTACCTCTTTCTCTTTCTTCGCTCTGAATTTTCTCTTGCTCCTCTTTCTCCAATCTCATTTGTAGCTCCATCTTTCCATACTAGCCCTGAAGTTTATTAATATAGATGGCTTCATGGGGGGAGGGTACAGCAAAGAAAAAAATACCTACTGAATACACATTGTATGTCAAACTTAATGTGTATGTCTGGAAAGAAATTTTTCCTACCTTCAGACATTAGAATTCATTGCCACAGGTTTTGTTGTTACTTGTATAGAAGCATCATATCAGGTGATTTTGAATCCTTAATATAAGTAACATGACATAAGATAAGCTATTTAAAGAGGTTGCTTTCCTATCTTCACGTTTACAACCAATATTTTTTTTATAAGAAATCATGTCAGTTGGTCATGACTAGTTTAAGCAGAAATGGAGAGAAAAAAAGATTACTCCTCAGATACAGATTTACCTGTTTTCTGAATGTGGTAAGAATTTAAATGCTCAATTTCATAGCAAAGTGACCTGATATCGCTGAAGCTTCTGAAGATGTTAAAATGTATGTCAACTGTGAGGATTTAGTTTTCCTTCTCTTTTGATTTATATATTTATTTTATTCATTCATTAGTTCCATGATATACATGGGAAGAAACACACACACACACTCAAGCTGGTACGAAAATGTACTAAAGAAATAATCTCTTTTAAATAACAATTTATTAATCTAATCTTTAGTATTGCATATTAAGAATTAGTATGATAGATTCAGCAAAATGAATGTTGAATAAGTATGATATAATTATAAATTAGTATTGTAGTCTTCATTTATTATCATAGAATCCTCAAATTAAGAAAGAGTAAAAGAAACTAAGAGAGCAAAAGGATACATGAGAAAACAAAAACAAACAAAAAAAGTTAACGTCAGATGTGAGAAATGTGCTATATGAGCTGCTAGTTTGTCTAGGGAAAGGCTGGCAGCTAGAATGTCTAAGAAGGAAGCAGAAAGTAGGGTGTGGTAAGCAGGCATGGGCACAAGGGGAGTGACTCATGCTGATCCAATGACTGGAAGACACAATAAAGAAGCTGACTGAGAAGCATCAGCAAAAATCACCACTCACTAACATGGGTCACAAGATGTGAATGGTCAGCTATGGCAAATGACATAACACAGTTGGTTTATTATAATTACAGAGGTATAAGTACACATGACTCCAGCTGCATATGTAGCAGAGGACTGCCTTGTCAGGCATCAAGGGGAGGAGAGGTCCTTGGTCCTATGAAGGCTGCCACAGATGCCCCAGAGTAGGGGAATCTCGAGAGCAGGGAACTGGGAGAGGAGTGGGTTGAGGAACACCCTTATAGAAGCAGGAGGAGGAAGGATGGGATGGGGGGTTTCTGGGAGGAGAGGACCAGTAAAGGGGATACCATTGAAATGTAAATAAAGAAAATATCCAATAAAAAAGTATGGTGTTAGAAATCAGGGTCAAAGGAGGCAGAATGGGTTAAGCACAGTTTAATTAGCATACACTTCATGCTCCCACCTCCTAAGCCATGATTCCCCCCACCACCACCACCACCTGGACACCTGGGGAGAATTGTGAAGCTTGATTAAAAAGTGTATGGCCTTTAAGCTAGGTGCTGTGTTCCTTTTCTGACAGAAAGCCTGAACTGAAAGGACTCATGCTGAGCTACTAGTGAAGAAGGATTGGTGGTGGGAGGAAGAAGAATTGCATTTTTAGAGAGTGGGAAGGAAGGAAATTCATTTGTTCCCAAGTTCCAAGAGACATCTTGGCTCCTGGGGGCATGACAGGCACCTGGCAAGCGGCAAGACTTTTCAGACAAAGACCTTGTTTGACCAAGGGTGCTGTTTTGGGTCTTCCATCCTTGAACAGCATTATCTGTAAAAATCTTGTCCCTTACTCTTATAAAGTCCTAGGGGAGTGAAGGCTCCCAGGATAGCATCGCCAAGGCCATGCCTGGTGTTCAGAAGAAATAGTTTCTAAAGGTTTGTGTGACTAAGAGAGATATAACATGTTTATAGTGACAAGAGTGCAGCTAAAGTCAACAAAGTGGCCACAGATTCTATTCATACTCAAACATTTGTGCATACACACAAACACACACTTACACACATATACAAACATGTAATGCTCATGCACAAGCACACATACATGCACATGCCCACACAAACATGCACAAGCTTACACAGACACACATGCAGGGAGAGAGAGAAAGAGAACTTCTCAAGGTTATCAAAGGAAAGCTGAAATTATTTGAAGACCAAAGAGGTAAAAGAAAATTCGTGGAGTTAATTTAAAATACCTCAGCATTCTTCCCTCAGATGCTACACACAAAAACCTTTGAATCATCATAAAAGAATTGTGCAAAATGATCCTGTGACATAAGGACATGTTATTGCATGCATGACTTTTTTGATAAACAATATCTATCTATCTATCTATCTATCTATCTATCTATCTATCTATCTATCTATATCTATCTATAGATAGATAGATATAGATATACATATAGATATAGATTAGATATAGATATAGATATCCATTTAAGTGCACACTCCATTGGTTTTCAGTATATCCAGAGTTCTACAACGATCATCATGATTTCCTGTATTCTTTTAAGTCAAGGCACCCTGTAGTCTGTAGGAGTGGCATCCATTAATTCACTGCTCTTTCATTTTTTAAATATTCTATTGGATATATGCCAATATTATTTGTCTCCCCACAAATGAACTGATACATATTTTAGCTTTTTTCACTGTTTAATTATACACACATATACACACATTCATAGATGTATGTATATACATATATATGTACATAAAATAAATCCCTTTACCATGATCAAGTAGCATTTTACAATCACTCAGAATCATTAAAGGCTGATGTATCTTCATTAACTATCTAGTTCAGAAATATTTTACTATAAAGTTGTATTCCAATGTATATCTTACTAACTATATATTATTTTATTTTACATATTATATAAATTAAAGCTTAATAGCTAAGTGTAGCATTTTAATACATGCTGTTATATAAGCTCTCTGCTGACATGGTGTAAACGTTGTACCTCCATACTTCCTAGTACTCATACTCCTGTTTAAGTCTCTAAAGAGTAGGTTCAGTTTTCATTTTCTTGACACGATACCTTCTCTAAGTAGAAGATAAAGTTTGGATGGCTTTTCTTGCCTCATTGAATTTTTACTGTGCTTTCAGTTTGTACCACTAGTCACTGCTCTATGGCAATGTTGCATGATACCACTTCTTCGTCATGGCAACACAGAAGCATCAAACCTACATGTCCAGAGAGAACTCTACTAAGCAAGTGCATATGAGCCGAAACCACTCCATGTCTTTTAAGACATTCAAGGCAAATTTTTTTCCCTCTTCTCAAGAACCAAAGCCCTTCCATGCCAAGATAAGAGCACTCAGGAATCTCTCAGGATACAGCATTTTTGTAAGGGTCCATGATTTACCCAAGAATAACACCCCTGCACTCAAATAGTATGTAAATGCAAAAAATGTTCTGCAGAAGTCCAGCATGCTGAGACCTCCCATTACCAGAATAGAGAGACACCCAAGTGAGCTTGCAGGCCTGATTTAAAGCACGTTAGGGAATTCTGGGGTAGGTGACCTCTATGTTAATCTGTTGGGTCCCTCTCTATGGATATTCCATTACTGCAGTGTAAGGCCTGGAAACTGCTGCTAACCCTTTGTCGTGCCTCAGACCAGGAGGCAGGGCAGCTTCTGAGGTCTAGCTTCTGAGGACTGCCTGGAATTGCCCAGTTCTTAGAAACAGAGATTTAGGCCTCATCTCTTTAACTCTGATTTGAAGCCTGTGATAAAATCATCCTAGCCTTCTCACTTTGAGGCTTCTCCATGCCAGTTTCCCCACATCCACTCTGACTACAGCAGGACAGTAGGAACCTTTCTCCTAATTTTGTGTCTTTAAAAACTGGGTTCTTTTTCACAGTGTCATTTCAAGAACAGAATTCACCTCACCAGTCTCATGTATTTTTCATAGATGGTTTTTTTCAAATGTAGAAATACAAGAAAATCTAACTACTAGGTAATCAGGCTAGGTTTTATTTATTTTTTTAGAAGGAAATCATAACTTCTTAGGTGTCTCTTATCTTGCAACTTCTCCATTTATAGGGGTTCTTTAGTGACCGTGTCATGCAGCTTAAGAACACAGCTTATGAAGAAAACGGGTTAACTGCTTTCAGTCTGGATAAAGAAACTGAGTTGAACCTGACAGTGATGTGTTCCGCTGATTAACCTGTGACCTGCTTAAGTTAACACAGCACAGATTCTGCTGAGCTAAGTCTACAGGGGAGTAGGTACAAAACGTGGGTGATGATCATCTTCAATAGCCATACTAATGCAAGCTAAATAATCTGTGATTCCATATTGGAGGCATGCCAATGGCTGTGTGCACCTGTCAGTAGCAGTGTCTGTAGGGAAATTTTTTCTATGGACTATACTGATATTTGAAAGTGGCAGAATAATTTAGCAGTAAAGCAGTGATACACTCTGTGTTCTCCATCCGGCCTATCCCAGCATTTTCACAGCTCAGTACCCACTGCCCTTCCCTTCCTTCTTTGATAAATATTGTTAACAGTTATTAGAAATAGTACTCGTGCCATCAGGGGAAAAGTACCTTTAGCAATTTAAATTTGACTCATGTCCAACATGAAATAGGCCTTGAAGAATTAAAAAGTTTGTTTGTTGCCTTAAAATACTTTTACCTTGTCTCTTATTCAGATGAAAAGTTAGCATTCTTGAAGTTCCATTTAGGGTGACCTTCACTCAGCAATGGCTAATGAAAAATATGGGTGTGACCTTATGCAACAAGATGAGATAGAGATGAAGAATTCTAAATCTTGGCTGTGTATAGAAAGCTTGGGGATTTAGGAGAGATCGACTGTCATTCCCATACCCTTGGCCCACTGCACTCCTTAGTTCAGAAAAGCTGAAAGGTTTTCTTGTCCAGCACAGATGTTAATCCCTGTTGGCAGTGAGAGATATCCAGGAATTCTGGGCTGGACTTGTAATTCTCCAAGTCCCTCAGCCTGATGCAAAGCCACTGAGGAATAATGACTCAAGAAGATGATGACGAAGTTGGCAGGATCCGGATCACATTCAAGCCAGGGAAAATAGGGTTCAGGTGGGTGTGCCTGACCATGAGGTGTGTGCTATGCTGCATGTGCCACTGAGAACTTGTGGGAACAGAGCCACAGGATGCTCCTGAGACCTAAGGCATCAAGCTAAGTCATGCATGCACAGAGGGGAGGACAGTTAGGTCAGGGAGAATTGAATTGTGAGCCAGAGATGTTTGGTAATAACAAATAGAAATTCATACCAGGCATGACAGCAGCATTTATCACACTTTCAGCATTTGGAAATGCTTTCTGTTAGCATGATTATTACAGCTCTGACCAGAAATCCCACTGTTTGCATATGGTACACTCATGTTCTTACGATACTTCCCAGAGCTCTGTCGTATTTTTGGCATGCAGCTAGAATATCCCCTGGCTCAAATTCCTCAATGTTGGGTAGGCTTTTGCTCTTAGGGAGAAAAATTAAAGACAATAAAATGCCATTTAAAAATCACTCACTGCAGGAAACACAGGTAAAAATACATACAGGATTATGTCTCAAGAACTCAGCATTTATAACATGCAATTTAGATATGACAGGACCCAAATGGGGTACTAAAGCCCTTTAGATTATCTAAAAATTGTTTCAATTGAAAGTAATAAGAAAGGTGTTTAAGATTGGTAGCATGCTGTGTTGCTTTGCAGTAGCCAATTTATCCTCAGGAAGGTGTCTTGAAGTACCCTAGGTGTTTCTGTCACAGGGCAGAGTATACATTGAGCATCATGTTACACCCTCATTGACTGACAAGAGTAAACCCATATTGCTTTGAAGTTGTACATTTTAACCAAAGTCTTTCTGTTTATCCCAGTTCTTTGCATACAGTTTAAAAAAAAGAATACTTTTTGCTCTCTGGGCTCAGTTTTATGTTAAATACACATCAAAGTTAAATCGGTGTTTGACTAACTCACTTAAGACAATGACTTCTGTCCCCTTACCACCTCTGCCTGCCCTTTCTTCTGTGGCATACTCTTGCCAGGTCTGCCACAGTGAAGACACCATCTCCTGATACGTCCTAGAGAGCCAGCCACACTCAGGGCATTTGGAGCACAGAAAGGCCTGGGAGCAAAGGAGAGCTGGTCTCCCAGGAGTGCCTACATACCTGTGTGCACAGGGAGAACCGGAATCCCAGGAATACAGATAGACAGGCTTGCAGGACAGATAAGCCACAGTCAGAGACAGCAAAACCAGTTTACACCAGAGTTAGATTGCAAAAGGCAAACAGAAGATGATTACCAACAGTAAACAAGGCAATATAGCACCATTAGAACCCAGATCTCCCACAATAGGACCAACATCTATGCTCCAAATGCAAGGGCACCCACATTCATAAAAGAAACTTTACTAAAGCTCAAAGCACACATGGTACCCTACACAATTACAGTGGGAGATTTCAACATCCCATTCTCAGCAATGGACAAATCATGGAAACAGAAATTAAACAGAGACACACACAGTGAAAGTAACTGAAGTTATGGACCAAATTGATCTAACAAATATTTATAGGACATTTCATCCTAAAGCAAAAGAATATACCTTCTTCCCAGGACCTCCTGGTACCTTTACCAAAATTGACCATATAATTGGTCAAATATCAGGCCTCAACAGATACAAGAAGACTAAAATAATCCCATACACCCTATCAGATCACCATGGACTAAGGATGGTCTTAAATTCCAACAAAAACAATTAAAAACCCGCATACCCATGGAGGCTGAACAATGCTCTACTTAATGATAACTTGGTCAAAGAAAAAATGAAGAAAGAAATTAAAGACATTTTAGAATTTAATGAAAGTGAGGACACATCATACCAAAACTTATGGAACACAACGAAAGCATGCTAAGAGGAAAACTCATAGCTCTAAGTACCTCTAAAGAGAAACTGGAAAGAGTTCATACTAGCACCTTGACAGTACACTAGCTGAAAGCTCTAGAACAAAAAGAAGCAAATATACCCAATAGGAGAAGACGGCAGGAAATAATCAAATTCAGGGCCGAAATCAGCCAAAAAGAAACAAAAAATAACTATACAAAGAATCCACAAAATCAGGAGCTGGTTCTTTGAGAAAATCAACAAGATAGATAAAACCTTAGCCAGACTAACCAGAGGGCACAGAGGCACTACTGAAATTAATAAAATCGGAAATTAAAAGGGAGACATAACAACAGAAACTGTGGAAATTCAAAAAATCATCAGATCCTACTATAAGAGCTTATACGCACAAAATTGGAAAATCTAGACAAAATGGACAATTTTCTAGACACATACTAGGCGTCAATGTTAAAACAGGATCAGATAAACCATCTAAATAATCCCATAAAACCTGAAGAAACAGAAACAGTTTTTAATAGTCCCCCCCAAAAAAGCTAAGCACCAGATGGCTTTAGTAGGGAAATTCTATCAGCTCTTCAAAGAAGACCAAATACTTATACTCTTTAAACTGTTCTACAAAATAGAAATACAGGGACCACTACCCAATTCATTCTATGAAGCCACAATAATGCTTAGACCTAAACCGAACAAAGGTCTAACAGGGAAAGAGAACTTCAGAACAATTTCCCTTATGAACATTGATATAAAAATACTCAACAAAATTTGGGCCAACTAAATCCAAAAATGTATCAAACAATAATTCACCATGATCAAGTAGGCTTCATCCCAGAGATGCAGAGATAGATGGTTCATTATATAGAAGTCCATCAATGTAATCCACTACATAAACAAACACAAAGAAAAAAACACATGGTCATTTCATTAGATGCTGTAAAAGCTTTTGACAAAATTCAGCATTCCTTCATGATAAAAGTCTTGGAGAGATCAGGAATTCAAGGCCCATACCTAAACATAGTGAAAGCAATGTACTGCAAACTGGTAGCCAACATCAAACTAAATGGAGAGAAACTTGAAGTAATCCCACTATAATTGGGGACCAGATAAGGCTGCCCACTCTCTCACTATCTATTCAATATAATACTTGAACTCCTAGTCAGAGCAATTAGACAACAAATGGAGGTCAAAGTTATCCAAATTGGAAAGGATGAAGTCAAAATATCACTCTTTGCAGATGATATGATCATATACTTAATTGACCCCAAAAATTCCTCCAAAGAACTCCTAAAGTTGATAAACAACTTCAGCAATGTGGGTGGTTATGAAATTAACTCAAACGTATCAGTAGCCTTCCTCTACTCAAAGAATAAAAAAGCTGAGAAAGAAATTAGGGAAATGACAACCTTCACAATAGTCATAAATAATATTGTATACGTTGTTGTGACTCTAACCAAGCTAGTGAAAGATCTGTATGACAAGAACTTCAAGCCTCTGAAGAAAGAAATCGAAGATCTCAGAAAATGGAAAGATCTCCATGTCCATAGATTGGCAGGGTTAATATAGTAAAAATGGTCATCTTGCTCAAAGCAATCTACAGATTCAATGCAATCCCCATCAAAATTCCAAATCAATGCTTCATAGAGCTAGAAATAACAACCTGAAAATTCATTTGGAATAACAAGAACAAAAAACAAAAAAACAAAAAAACAAAAAACAAAACAAAAAGCCAGAATAGAGGAAGCTATTCTCCACAACAAAAGATCTTCTGGGGGAATCACCATCCCTTACCCCAAGCTCTACTACAGAGCAAGAGTGATAAAAATCTGTATGGTACTGGTACAGTGACAGGCTGGTAGATCAATGGAATAGAATTGAAGACCCAGAAATGAACCGACACACCTATAATCACTTAATATTTGACAAAGGAGTTAAAAACAATCTGTGGAAAAAAGACAGCAATTTTTACAAATGGTGCTGGATCAACTGGAGGTCAGCATGCAGAAAAATGCAAATCCACCCATTCTTATCTCCTTATACAAAGCACAAGTCCAAGCGGATCTAGGACCTCCACATAAAACCAGCTACATGGAAGATGATAGAGGAGAAAGTGGAGAAGAGCCTTGAACACATTGGCACCAGGAAAAATTTCCTGATAGAACACCAATGGCTTATGCTCTAAGAACAAGAATGGACAAATGGTACTTCATAAAACTTCAAAGCTTCTGTAAGGCAAAGGACACTGTCAATAGGACAAAATGGCAAACAACAGATTGGGAAAAGATCTTTACCAATCCTACATCCTATAGAGGGCAAATATCCAATGTATATAGAGAACTCAAGAAGTTACACTCCAGAGAGTCAAATAACCCTATTAAAAATGGGGTACAGAACAGAGAATTCTCAACTGAGGAAACTCGAATGGCTCTGAGGCACCTAAAGAAATGTTCATCATCCTTAGTTATCAGGGAAATGCAAATTAAAACAACCCTGCGATTGGACTTTACACAAGTCAGAATGGCTAAGGTGAAAAACTCAGGGGAGAGCAGATATCCAGAAAGGATGTGGAGAAAGAGGGACACTCTTCCATTGTTGGAGGGATTGCAAGCTGGTAAAACCACTCTAGAAATCAGTTTGGCATTTCCTCAGAAAATTAGACATAGTACTACCTGAGGATCCAGCTATACCGTGACTGGGCATATACTCAGAAGATGCTCCAACTTGTAATAAGAACACATGCTCCACCACATTCATAGCAGCCTAATTTATAATGGTCAGAAGCTGGAAAGAACCCAGATGTCCTTCAACAGAGGAATGGATAGGGAAAATGTGGCATACAATGGAGTACTATTCAGCTATTAAAACCAATGAATTCATGAAATTCTTAGGCAAATGGATGGAACTAGAAAGTGTCATCTTTTGTGATTGGTTTACCTCACTAACCACACATGGTATACACATGATATGCACTCATTGATAAATGGATATTAGCCCCAAAGCTCAAAATAACCAAGTTACAATTCACGGACCACAGGAAGCTCAAGAAGAAGGAAACCCAAAGTGGGGGGTGCTTTGCTTTTTTTGAGAAAGGGAACAAAATACAAAGGGAGACAATGGGTGGAACAGAGACTGAAGGAAAGGCCACCCAGGGACTGTTCTACCTGGGGCTTCATCTTATAAACAGACACCAAACCCTGACACTATTATGGATGACAAGAAGTGCATACAGAAAGGATCCTGTTATGGTTGTCTCTGCCAGAGCCTTACACATACAGAGACAGATGCTGGGAGGGATGATAGAGCCAGATTACCATGGAAAATTGGATTGCCTCTCCACAATGGAGGTAAGCAGGATTATGTCTGGGGTGCACGAGATCCCATAAGGTGTCTCTTAGTACTACCATGTTCTGTGATTAAAGTCAATGGGAAACTACAACAGCCTAACCCAAGCAAGATGACAAAGGATACAGATCCATCAGGAATGAAGGTATGGGCCAATCCTCCATGAAAAGAGCCAAGACCTGCTGAGGTGCTTGCCAAAGGTGAAGGAAATACAGAATGGGTAGCAGAGGAAGGTAGTTATAAATACCAGCTAAGGCCAAGTAACTAGCTGCAGAAACGAGGATTATAAGTAATATGAATGCTTTTGTCATATTTTGTTAAGGATGCATTTGTCTTTTTTCCAATTTCTTTAACATCAATTGGTATTGAGACACTAAAATAATGTTCCCAAGGGACATTGACCCATTGTAAATTTACAAATGCATTTGTGATTGTACAAGGAATAGTTATATCATTTTAGGCTTATTCATGACTTTGTTATTTTTCATGTGGACATGAGATATTATTTGTGTCAAGTTGACAAGGGGTGGATTGTAGTGACTATTCCTGGATGTCAACTCGACTATATCTGGAATGAACTACAATCCAGAATTGAAGGCTCACCTATGATCCTAATCTGGAGGCTGAGATACACATTTCTGACCTGGATCTTGGCATGGAGATCTTGAAGCATTGAAACTATGAATTCCAGATTAAGATAAGGAGATCTCCAAGTTCAAGGTCATCTGGGATTAAAGGCGCAGTGGCACACAGGCCTTTAATCTGAGCCACACCCTCTGCTGGAGTTTTATATAAGGACACTGGAAGAAGGAAGACTTACTCTCACTCTTTCTTGCCTGCATGCCTCTTGGGACTGAGCAACTGCTAGATCCTTGGACTTCCATCCACAGCTGCTGCTGACCATTGTTGGGGAGTTGGACTACAGACTGTAGGTCATTGACAAATTCCCTAACTACATAGAGACTACCCATATGTTCTGTGACTCTAGAGAACCCTGACTAATACATTGTATTTTATGGCTAATATCCACTTATAAGTGAATACATACCAGCCCTTTTGGGACTGGATTACCTCTCTTCAGATAATATTCTAAGAACCATCAATTTACCTGCTAAATTCATGACATCTTTGGTTTTTATAGCTGAATGGTATTCCATTGTGTAGATGGAATTTTCTTTATCTATTCGTCAGTTGAGGAACACATCTGGGTTGTTTCCAGTTTCTGGATATTACAAATAAACCTGCTATGAATACAGTTGAGCACACATGCAATGGTAGAGCATCTTTTAGATATATGCCCAGTAGTAGTATAACTTGGTCTTGAGGTAGAACAATTGCTAGTCTTCTGAGAAATCACAAAAATTACTTTCAAAGTGGTTGTTTAAGTTTGCACCCCCACCAACAATGGGGGAGTGTTTCCCTTGCTCCACATCCTTGCCAGCATATGCTATCACTTGAGATTTTTTTCTTAGCCAATCTGATGGATATAAGATGGAATCTCAGAGTTGTTTTGATTTGCATCTCCCTGATTCTTAAGGACATTTCATTAAGTGCTTGTCAGCCGTTTGTGGTTCCTCTATTGAGAAGTCTCTGTTTAGCTCTGTGTCCCATTTTTTAATTGGATTATTTGGGTTGTTGGTGTATAAATTCTTGAGTTCTTTAAAGATTTTTTATAATAGCCCTCTGTCAGATGTAGGGCTGTTGAAGATTTTTTTACCCAGTCTATAGGTTGCCAATTTCTCTTTTTTTTCTCTTTTTTTTTAATATTTTTATTTTCTATATTCTTTGTTTACATTCCAAATGATTTCCCCTTTCCCGGATCCCCCCTCCCCATATGTCCCATAAACCTTCTTCTCTCCATCCATTCTCCAATCACCTCCCTCCTTTTTTTCTCTGTCCTTATATTCCCCTCCAATGCTAGATCAATCCTTTCCAGGATCAGGACCTTCTGCATACTTCCTCATGGAAGTCATTTGTTATGCAATTTTTGCCTTGGGTATTCAGGGCTTCTGGGTTAATTAATATCCACTTATCAGAGATTGAATTCCATGGGTATTCTTTTGTGACTGGGTTGCATCACTTAGGATGATATTTTCCAGATCAAATCATTTGCCTAAAAATTTTGTGAATTCATTGTTTCTAATTGCTGAGTAGTATTCCACTGTGTAAATATACCACATTTTCTGTATCCATTCCTCCTTTGAGGTGCATCTGGGTTCTTTCCAGCTTCTGGCTATTATATATAAGGCTGCTATGAACATAGTGGAGAATGTGTCCTTATTGCATGCCGGGGAATTCTTTGGGTATATGTCTCAGGTGAGAAGTCTGCTGTGATTCTGATAGGTCTTCCTTTACATGTTACTTGGCCTTTTACTCTTACTGCCTTTAATATTCTTTCTTTGTTTAGTACATTTGGTGGTTTGATTATTATGTGACGGGAGGTATTTCTGTACTGGTACAGTCTGTTTGGAGTTCTGTAGGCTTCTTGTATATTCATGGGCATCTCTCTCTTTAGGTTAGGGAAGTTTTCTTCCAGATTTTATTGAAGATATTTGCTGGCTCTTTAAGTTGTAAATCTTCACTCTCATCTATGCCTATAATCCTTAGGTTTGGTCTTCTCATTGTGTCCTGGATTTCCTGGATATTTTGGGTTACAAGCTTTTTGCATTTTGCATTTTCTTTAACTGTTGAGTCCATGGTTTCTATGGTATCTTCAGCATCTGAGATTCTTTCTTCTATCTCTTGTATTCTGTTGTTGATATTTGCATCTATGTCCCCTGATTTCTTCCCAAGGTTTTCTGTCTCCAACATTGTCTCCCATTGAGTTTTCTTAGTTGTTTCTTCTTCTGATTTTAGATCCTAGATGGTTTTGCTTAGCTCCTTCACTTGCTTGTTTGTGCTTTCCTGTAATTCTTTAAGAGATTTTTGTGTTTCCTGTTTCATGTTCTCAGCCTGTTGACCAAAGTTCTCCTGTATTTCTTTAAGTGATTTTTGTGTTTCCTCCTTATTGGCTTTTGTATTCTCCTGAATTTCTTTCAATGATTTTTGTGTTTCCCTTGTAAGGGCTTCTAACTTTCGATCCATTTTCTCTTGAATTTCTTTAAGTATGTCCTTTGTGTGTTCCTGTACCAGCATCATGACCAGTTATTTTAAATCCAAATCTTGTTTTACTGGTGTGATGGGGTATCCAGGACATGCTGTTAAAGGAGAATTGGGTTCAGATGCTGCCATATTGCCTTGATTTCTGTTAGTGACATTCCTGCATTTGCCTTTTGCCATCTAGTTCTCACTGGTCTTAGTTGGTCTTGCCAATGCTGGACTCACCAGTGCAAGCTGCCTCTTCCCAGGTGGCCTCTGGTGCACAGCTGACCTCCTGCACTGCCTGGAGACAGGGTTCTGTGGCCCAGGCTGTTCAGATCCCGAAGCAGACACCTGAAGGCTCCTGCAGAGGCCTGCTGGATTCACCAGAGCACACTGACTTCTCCCTGCTGGCCGCCCGGGTGCCCCTCTGGCCTCTTGCAGGACCTAGAGATATGGTGTTGCAGCCCAGGATGTTCTGGATCCGGAAATGGAGATCTGAGGGCTCCGGCCAGAGGCCTCAGGACTGGAACCTAAGCTTCTTGCCACTGGAGCAAGCTTTGCGCTCCCCTGCCAATTTGTCTTATTGACAGTTTCCTTGCCTTACAGAAGCTTTTCTGTTTCATGAGTTTTCATTTATTGATTGCTTATTGAGTCATTGGTGTTCTGCTCAGGAAATTATCTCCTGTACCAATGCATCAAAGGATACTTCCCACTTTTTCTTCTATGAAATTTAGTGTATCCAGTTTTATGTTGAGGTCCTTGATCCGCTTTGATTCGAGTTTTGTGCAGGTTGATAATATGGTCTATTTTCATTCTTATACATGTTGACATCTAGTTAGACCAGCACCATTTGTTGAAGATGCTTTCTTTTTTTTTCCATTGTATGGTTTTGGCTACTTTATCAAGAAACAAGTCTATGGGTATGTGGGTATATTTCTGGGTTTCCAATTCAATACCATTGATTGATTGACGTCTCTGATGCTTTTCCAATACTATGCAGTTTTTATCACTATTTTCTCTACTACCATTTGAGGTCAGGAAAGACCTCCCAACGTTTTATTGTTGTTTTTGTTGTTGCTGCTGCTGCTGTTGTTTGTTGTTGAGGATTGTTTTGACTAATCTGGGTTTATTCTTTTTCCAAATGAAGTTTAACTTTGCTTTTTCCAGGTCTATAAAAATTGTGTTGGAATTTTGATGGGATTGCATTGAATCTGTAGATTGCTCTAAGTAAGATGGTCATTTTCTCTATATTAATCTTAATTATCCATGACCATATGAGATCTTTAAATCTTCTGTTATCTTTTTCAATTTCTTTCTTCAGAGACTTGAAGTTCTGTCATACAGATCTTTCACTTGCTTGATTAGTTATACCAAGATATTTTATATTTGTGGCTATTGTAAAAGGTGTTGTTTCTCTAATTTCTTTCTCACCCTGTTTAACATTTGAGTAGAGGAAGGGTACTGATTTCTTTGAGTTAATTTTGTATCTAGCCACTTTGCTGAAACCATTTATCAGCTGTAAGAGTTTTCTGGTAGAATATTTGGGGTTGTTTATGTACACTGTCATATCGTCTGCAAATAACAATACTTTGACTTTTTTCTTTTCCAATTTGTATCTCCCTGATCTCTTTTAGTTGTCTTGCTCTGGCTAGAACTTCAAGTACTATATTGAATAAATAGGGTGAGAGTGGGTAGTCTGTTTTGTCCTTGATTTTAGTAGAATGACTTCAAATATTGCTCTGGCTAGAACTTCAAGTACTGTACTAAATAAATAGAGTGAGAGTGGGCAGTCTGACTTGCCCCTGATTTTAGGAGAACTGCTTTAAGTTTCTCTCCATTTAGCTTGATGTGGGCTACAAGTCTGAGGTATATTTAGGTATGTGCCTTATAGTCCCAATCTTGTTCATACTTTCAACATTAAGGAGTATTTTGTCAAGGCTTTTTCAGCATCTAATTAGATGATCACATGATTTTTTTCTTTCAGTTTTTTTATATGCTGGATTACATTGATGGATTTTCATAGATTGAACAAACCCCACATCCCTAGGATAAAACCTACTTGATCATGATGGATGATGTTTTTGATGTGTTCCTGGATTCAGTTTGCTAGTATTTTATTGAGTATTTTTATATCAATGTTTATAAGAGAAATGAATCTGAAGCAGAGATATATTTTAATTAGATTAATCTGTTAATTATCCTGACTTAATATATAATGGATATCTATATCTATATCTATATCTATATCTATATCTATATCTATATCTATATCTATATCTATATCTATATATACACAATATCACTCTGTAACCCATAAATGTATACAAATATTTTAACTCCTTTTAAATAATCTATATGTAAAATAAATTAAATAGCATATAGATGTTTGTTAACAAAAGAGCAAGATAGATACTTTTTATGTTGATTTCTGTACCATTCAGCTTTATTGAATACACTGATTAGTTACAAAGTTTTGTGAGGCCTTTAGGCCATCTGACATGTAGTATTTCATATTATATTAAGTGGAATAATTTTTTGGTTTTCTTTTTTTTGATTTGGGAGTCTTTTATTTCTTACCTGATCTCTATTTTTACCAGAACTTACTAGAACTATGTTGACAAAGTAGCCAGAGTGGACATTTTTGCCCTTACTAGATCTTAGAAGTATATTTTCAGACTTTTCAACATTTAACTAAGATGTTAACTATGGGACTTTGAAAACTGGTTTCTATGGGTTTGAATAAATTTTTCTCTGAGTCTTTACTTAAAAAGCATGTTAAATTTTGTCAAATACATTATATAATTTATCAATCAATCTACTATTATAAGGTATCATGTTGACTAATTTGCGTTTGTACCCAAGGCCAAACCTTTTTGTTCATGTTATATGATCTTTTGGATGTGTTGTTGGATTTTGCTCATAGCATTTTATTGGGAACATTTGGTCTCGTGGTCATCATAGGTATTGGTCTATGGTTTTCTTGTGGTGTCTCTATCTGGCTTTGGTATCAGTGTAAATCTAGCTTTACAAAGAAGAGTTGGAAATCTTCCTTCCATTCTATTTTACTATGTACTATGTGTGAGGTAGAGTATGTGGCTTTTATATACTAAGTTCCAGCCTAAGTTCTTTTGAAATGTTAACTCACTAAATTTTAGCTCAGTGGATCAGATTCCATGAGTATCACTATGTTGGAGATGAGCAAACTGAAGGCAGAAAAATTAATCTGTTTCTCCCAGTGTCACAAATATAGTAAAAGACAGATAAAAGATTTACATGCCAACATATTGGATCAAGATTGTCCTGATGTTTGCAAAAAAAAGATATTAAGTCTATGTCAATTCTAGTAACTTAGACAAGCCAGAACAAGTTTATGTGGTGTAAGAAACATTCATAGAAGCCCAGTTATATATTAAATTACATGGGCTGTCTACCAAGAAGGAGTTGAAACTCAATTGTTAAAGAAACTGAGATTCTGTAATAACCTCCAGCTCAACTTATTTTCTCTTTTCTTGGAGTATCAGAATTCTGTTATCTACTAACAGAATATTCACCTTGAAGAAAGCTTATTGTTTGTTGTCTTTTTTCATTATTTTATTGAAATAACCTTGGCAGGCAGGTGTTAGAGTCAAAATAATCCCATCACGAGCAGATTGGCTTCACTGCCTTACTTTGGTGATATCTTATGCTAAGTTATTATAGTAATGTAGTTGTGTTTTCACAAAGTCTAGCAGAGGAAAAGACAAGGCCATTCTCATGGAGGTAGTTATGCCTCTTGATGTCAGCAGGATAGAAAAGAGCTCAACAAAACTACCTGGAATACAAGCCTGGACACTCATTAAAAGAAACAAAAATCCTCTCTCAGGAGAGGATAGAAGTCTGTCAGAGTAGTAAAATGCAACCATAAGTAGGGCAAGTCAAGTTTATAGTTGTATAATGGCTCCTAAAGACTCTAGAAGATATTCTTCAAACTCTGATTCCTCCTATCAGGTACCAAAAGTGAGGCTCTTGCCAGTGCCTCTCTTCAGGCACTTCCATTCTGTAACAATAAAAAATTTTCGTCTTTGATTTTAAATGAGGCCAAAAACAATACCATAGGACAAGTGTTTAAGAGACCAGATCTTATGTGGGGACTCACTGGATCGTGAATGTTGAGTTGGAATATGTGAGCTTTTGAAAACTTACCAACAGATACTGTTATAATGTGCCACTTAGGCAGCATGAAATCATAGCAGTACAGAAACTGTCATAAAATCTTAATACCTGCTTTTTAAATGTTCTATTACAAGTACTTATTAAAGGAAATGATTATTACATTATTATTATTATTATTATTATTATTAATTTGTGTGTGTGAGAGAGAGAGAGAAAGAGAAAGAGAGAGAGAGAGAGAGAGAGAGAGAGAGAGAGAGAGAGAAAGAGAGAGAGAGAGAGAGAGATGGAGATCAGAGGACAACTTGCAGGATTCAGTTGTCTTCCTCCATCATATAGTTCCTGGGTATCAAAACTCAGTTGGTCAGGCTCTGGGCAAGAAATTTTATCCACTGAGCCATCCTGCAGGCCTAAAATTTTGACTAGTCTACATAATGAGATTTATCCAGGCTCGGGAAATAATGATATATATTTCTCTTCTACACTTGGTACTTTAATCATTCTGTGGCCTCTACCTTTGCTTGTGCCTGTCACAGCTCCTTTAAAGGTTTCCCATAGGATGGAGGCTGCTAGCGCCCAGGCCTTTGTTTCTAAAGCTCCATTTTCCCTTGGCTCTGGGAATGTTCTACTCTAGCATTCCTTCCAGTCTCTGTCAGAAGTGCTTCCTCTTCCAGCCCATCATTAAAGTCAGTGCTCCTCAGGTTTCTGTTTAGACTACTTTATATTTTTACTGATTCTCTTGTCTTGAGTAATCTCATGCAAGTACTTGGCTTTCACTATCTCTAACAAGTTAGTCATGTGATCATACTCATTTCCTGTCATTTCCATTCTCTCTAGTCCTTTTCCATTACAAGATCTACATACACCTCAAAAATAGCAGCATTTCAAAAGAAAAGCATAATGAATCTACATTATTCATTTCCAATTATTTTTACTTCTACAATGGCTATGCAATGTTTAGCATATCAGTCTATCCACCCATTTGTACAAGAGTCTACTTTTAAAAGTTTTCTCTAAATCTTAATTCAATCCCCTTCATATTTCTTGGGCAGAATTCACGTCAATTTCAAACTTCCCTGTCACAGTTCAGACTGCCAGTATCTTACATCAAACTGATTAAAAACATCATTCATTTAATTCTCTACAGTAAAATATTTCTGCAATATTATTGATAGTGTCAGTCTCCTTTTTAAAATTAAGCATTGCCCTCAGTGAGTCCAATAGCCATTAGCTAGCTTCGTGAGACCTTTCCCCATTCACAATTTTCCTCTTACCAGCCTCCTCTTCCTCTAGTCACTCTCTAATTTCTCTTAAAGTTATAGCAGATGAGCTAGACTTGGCTGATTTATCTCCCTCTGTCCTGTGACTCTTTAAATGATTTTAACTCTGTCCAGGTTTGCCCCTTATTCAATTTCTTCCATAACTATGTATTTCATCCTTTGTTTTTGTTTCTTGGTCCTATAGGCTTCGATCCTGCCTCTACTGCAGAAGATAACGAGACACTGGCAGGCCCTCTCCTCTTATTTGCATGCCCAGAAATTATGGTTAACTTGGAGCCATCTTCCTCACAACAGGCTTAAGTGGAAGACTTACTCATTCTTGTCAACAAAGAAGGAAAAGCACAGGATGGAGAATTGTAGAAATGTGCTAAACTAATTATCTCCTGGTTCACATCCTAGGTATTTTTCTACTTCCCCAGTTATATTAACCTCCTTTTATTAGAACAAAAAGCCTTACATTTTTACCAAACAAAATTACTAAGTTAAGCCTTGGGATAAAAATGGAAAAAAAAGAATTCTCACTCTAATTTATTCTATGGCTCAAAAAATATTTAATATAGTGTTTTTCTATAGGTTACTGCCAAAAAGTAAAAGTATGCATTTTTAAAACACTAAGGAACAATATTATACATATATACTTATATATATGATATGTGTGTGTGTGAAACCAATAGATACATGTTTGCAGTTAATCTCTTTAATTTTAAAAACCCAATGTTTTTGTTTCAGTCAGTGAATACTTATGTGTATATAATTCTTACATTAAGATATAAAAAGAGCTGGGCAGTGGTGATGCATGCCTTTAATCCCAGCACTTGGGAGGAAGAGGCAGGCGGATCTCTGAGTTCAAGGCCAGCCTGGTCTACAGAGTGAGTTTCAGGACAACCAGGACTACACAGAGAAAGTCTCTCTCGGAAAAAAAAAGCCAAACCAAACAAAGCAAAACAAAGAGATATAAAAATGAAGTCTGCATTTTGGGGTTGGCATACTTAATACTAACTCAAAAATAATAAATGGCCAGTTGTTAACAGTATTTATTAATGAATCATTATTTAAGATATGCAACACATAGTGTATGCAGATAAGAAGATGTTCACTATAGAGAAGCACATCATACCTTGACTAAACCACATGGCTACCACTTTGTTAATGGCAAGAACACCTAAAATCTCAGCTAAATTTTTTATATATTCTTTTTTTAATTGGGTATTTTATTTGTTTACATTTCAAATGTTATCACCTTTCCTGGTTTCCCTTCTGCAAAATGCCATATCATCCTCCCTTACTCTGCTTCTATGAGGGTGTTCCCTCACTCACTCACTCCAACCTCTCTGCCCTAGCATTCCTCTACACTGGGACATCAGTCCTTCACAGGACCAGGGACCTCCCCTCCCACTGATGCCAGATAACGCCCCTTCATCTTCTTCAGTCCTTCCCCTAACCCCTCCATTGGGGGCCCTATACTCAGTCTGATGGTTGGCTGTGAACATCTGCATCTGTATTGGTCAGGATCTGACGCTAAAATTCTTGATAGAACATTCATTGTAGTTCCGAGACTGCATGTTAAATCTAGATGTATCCATCCTATGTTCTGATATTTGCATTCTGTCTCCCTGTTTCCTCCTATTTCCATCCAAGTGAAAAAATGTTTTGAGCCATATATATGAATTACTTCCAATTTTTATAGCCTGTTCTATGGTAATATGCAAGCCATCTATGGCCTCTCCAGAATGACTTTGGTTATTTTGTCTTATTGCACTGACTAGTACAACACTTCCTAGAAAGCATTATTACAGGCCTCTTATTTCTTCCATAGCAAATAAGATGAATCCAGACACAGCAAATACTCAGTAAATGTGCTTTGATTAACTGAGCGCATATGGACTCTCTTCTGTTTAATGTTTACAGTATTAATCACCATCTGTGGCTCTGCTAAATTCTTCTATAGTTACATACAACCCAAGCATGTAATTTCAGATCCTCCTCTGTATGCCTGTGCAGCCTTCAGATTAATGGAGACTTACAGATGAGATTTGCAGATACATGTTCATATGTTTCTTTGTGCTCTATTCTTTCCTACCACTGTCTTGTGGACTTATATATTATTATGTGGGTGATATATATAAGTGGTAAACAAATGCTCTTTTATTTACTGCAATATATAGTCCTACAAAAAATATTCTTATGTCTTTAACCTACAACTGTGTTCTTCAGGAATACTATGAGGTTTTAAATGCTTAAATTTTCAAAGGTTTTTTTTATAAAAGAACTTCTAGGGTGTTATGTTTCAGAGGGCATGCTCTAGAGAAAGCATAAAATAGTATTTTTATGTGATACATGTTTCATTAAATAAATTTAAAACTTGGGAACAATGCTATAGAAGGAATGTCTGCCCTACATCTGGCTGGAAGAAATGAGTAATGGCAGAAACAACAGAAATTTGAAAACTGAAGAGGAGTCAGCTGGTTTGGTTTCCTATCAGCTCTCAAATGACTTGCAGTTTAATTCATAAAACCAAACAACCACTATCATTCATTACCTCTCCTCTCTTGGGTTAAGTAATTCCAGGTAGCTGATTACAGGCAGGTCAGCTGTCCCCACCATGATCCCAATTTTAATGTTAAAACCTTAAATCCCAATGTACATAGAAACAGGGCCTTGGGGAGGGAATTAGGGTAAGATAAAAGCGTAAGCATGAGAAGCCAGGTGGATGCAGGAAGTATAAAAAAAGACTACCGGCAAGTTCCCTTACTACTGCCAACCAGTGGCCTGGCTAACCATGCACTGGCGGGAAATGGCCAACCTGTTTTTACCTCATGGAGACTCTGACTCAGAACTCAAATACCTCTCCACCCATCTCTCTAGGTTCCCACGGGCCGGTGGCTACCACACCGGCTCCATGCTTCGAAGCCCCTATGGCCTTTGTGTTACACATCAGGCAAAACCACGCTTTGCCACTATACCGTTTCTCTCTGGAACCCAGTTGAATCTCTGCGAAACAAAAACACCACATAAACTTAGCTCAGAAACAATGGTAACTCAATCTCTGGGTGCAACAACTAAACCTAATTTTTTAAGCCTTATAAATCTGATCCCTCCAGTGGCAAATACTGACGGATCCGCCTGGTATCATGGTGGATATGATCACAGCTACATCTTGCCCTTCTGCTATCCCTATTCAAAAAGCCTCTAACTCTCTCCTCCTCCTTCTTTTCCTCCATCCAACCTGGAAGTTCCGCCACCTTGCCCAGCGATTGGCTCCTTTATTTATTACGGAATTGTTTCACAAGAAATCACCCAGGTATGTGATTCGCTCCTTGCCCGCAGCTCCTCTCAAGAGAGTGGTATTACCATCAAAATGCAACAGTACCAGGCCCATCTGCAACAAATACCAAGGATTCTTTATTTGCTACCTATCATGTATTGTCACTATGAGAAGATTACTGTAATTCAGGAAGACAGCAAACCGAAGAAGAACTTGACTACTCTGACACCTTTATCTCAGACCTCCAGCCTTAAGGTTAGAAATGCAGTTTTTCTACCACAGTTCTCTAGGGTATTTAATAATGTTACCCAGTGATACAAACTAATTCACATCTCTTTGACAGCAGGATGATGACTGAGACTGTAACCATCCAAAAAGCCCCCTTTTACTTTCATGTTGAGGAAGAAGGAAGACTCATGTCTTAGTTGGGAATGGTGATATTATGAAACTATAGTCATTTTCCTGTCTCTATGTTGTCTTTCATACAAGGGAGCCAAGCTGATCATATGGTGGTCTCAAGGTCTAAATTGTCATGTTTCAACAGAAAGACAAAGCTATGTTACAGGATTTGACCTGTGCAAAGCAGTATCATTTTCAGCACATGCTCTTAGTTAGAAATTAATTATTGAAGCCAACCCATACAGAGGGAGAACCAGAATCCCTTCCCAGATGGAAATAGCAGAAAACACATACATGTTCTAAATCCACTACAGGCACCTTGTGGAGAATGATCTGCATCTGTTTGGTGTTAATTGGGAGAAGAGGTTAAAGGAAGCTTATCTAATAAAAAACAAAGTGAGAGAGTGATTGCAGAACTGCTGAATTAAAGAAGGCAGATGAGTGCTGAATTCCTCATGTCACCTACTCAGTAAGCTTTGATTTGCTTCTTGCTGTGGTGCCAGGAAGAGTCCCTTTCAGTTCCTATTTTATCCTTACTCTCCTGGGATCACATGTGTGCTTCTTTTTTTTTTTTCTTTTACTTTTTTTTATTCGATGTATTCTTTATTTACATTTCAAATGATTTCCCCTTTCCTGGAACCTCCCTCTCCGAAAGTCCCATAAGCCCTTTTCCCTCAGCCTGTTCCCCCATCCACCCCTTCCCACTTCCCTGTCCTGGTATTCCCATACACTGTTGCACCAAACCATTCCAGAACCAGGGGCCACTCCTTCCTTCTTCTTGGACATCATTTGATATGAGGATTGTCTTGGGTATTCCAAGCTTCTAGGCTAATATCCATTTATCAATGAGTTCATACCATGAGTGTACTTTTGAGACTAAGTTACCTCACTTAGGAGGATGTTCTCCAGCTCCATCCATTTGTCTAAGAATTTCATGAATTCATTGTTTCTAATGGCTGAATAGTATTCCATTGTGTATATATACCACATTTTTTGCATCCACTCTTCTGTTGAGAGATACCTGGGTTCTTTCCAGCTTCTGGCAATTATAAATAGGGCTGCTATGAACATACTGGAGCATGTATCCTTATTACATGCTGGGGAATCCTCTGGGTATATGCCCAGGAGTGGTATAGCAGGATCTTCTGGAAGTGAGGTGCCCAGTTTCTGAGGAACTGCCAGACTGATTACCAGAGTGGTGGTAACAATTTGTAACCCCACCAGCAGTGGAGGAGTGTTCCTCTTTCTCCACATCCGTGCCAACACCTGCTTTCTCCTGAATTTTTAATCTTAGCCATTCTGACTGGTGTATAGTGAAATCTCAGGGATGTTTTGATTTGCATTTCCCTAATGGCTAATGATGCTGAACATTTCTTAAGGTGCTTCTCAGCCATCCGAAGTTCTTCAGGTGAAAATTCTTTGTTTAGCTCTGTACCCCATTTTAATAGGGTTATTTGTTTTTCTGGCATCTAACTTCTTGAGTTCTTTTTTTTTTAATTCGATATATTTTTATTTACATTTCAAATGATTTCCCTTTTTCTAGCACCCCACTCCCTGAAAGTTCCATAAGCCCCCTTCCCTCCCCCTGTTCTCCCACCCACCCCTTCCCACTTCCCTGTTCTGGTTTTGCCCTATACTGCTACACTGAGTCTTTCCAGAACCAGGGGCCACTCCTCCATTCTTCTTGGACATCATTTGATGTGTGGATTATGTTTTCGTATTCCAAATTTCTAGGCTAATATCCACTTATTATTGAGTGCATACCATGATTGATCTTTTCAGACTGGGTTACCTCACTTAGTATGATGTTCTTCAGCTCCATCCATTTGTCTAAGATTTTCATGAATTCATTGTTTCTAATGGCTGAATAGTACTCCATTGTGTAGATATACCACATTTTTTGCATCCACTCGTCTTTTGAGGGATACCTGGGTTCTTTCCAGCTTCTAGCAATTATTAATAGGGCTGCTATGAACATAGTGGAGCATGTATCCTTATTACATGCTGGGGAATCCTCTGGGTATATGCCCAGGAGTGGTATAGCAGGATCTTCTGGAAGTGAGGTGCCCAGTTTTCTGAGGAACCGCCAGACTGATTTCCAGAGTGATTGTACCAATTTGCCACCCCACCAGCAGTGGAGGAGTGTTCCTCTTTCTCCACATCCTTGCCAACACCTGCTGTCTCCTGAATTGTTAATCTAAGCCATTCTGACTGGTGTAAGGTGAAATCTCAGGGTTGTTTTGATTTGCATTTCTCTAATGACTAATGAAGTTGAGCAGTTTTTTAAGATGCTTCACCGCTATCCAAAGTTCTTCAGGTGAAAATTCTTTGTTTAACTCTGTACCCCATATTTTAATAGGGTTATTTGTTTTTCTGGAGTCTAACTTCTTGAGTTCTTTATATATATTGGATATTAGCCCTCTATCTGATGTAGGGTTGGTGAAGATCTTTTCCCAATTTGTTGGTTGCCGATTTGTCCTTTTGATGGCGTCCTTTGCCTTACAGAAACTTTGTAATTTTATGAGGTCCCATTTGTCAAGCTGAACCTTATATCAGAGTATAAAATACACAACATTTTCACTTCTTTGAACATTGAGGAGTTCTTGTCTCATCCCCACGTAAGTATTTTTAGTATTCTAATGATGTTCGTATCTGTTTGTAGTGCCAAGGAAGTGTTAATGAACACCCCCTCCACAAAAAACAGACAGACAGACAGACAGACAGACAGGAGCTGATCCAATGCAAATCACAACAGGGCTGCCCACCGCCTACCTGCAGGATGGTTTTGGTGGAGACCTGTGCCCACATCTCTCGGAGTAAGGTTTTATAGAAAGTAACAAGTGGCGAGTGAGCATTTCTAGCCTGACAAGCATCTAATTGGAGACCTCCAATGGCCTTTAATATAATTGGTTAGTTCTGGGAGTCAAACCATAAACTTTAACTTCTATTTCCCTCTGCATTTTTAGTAGTCAGGCAGGGAATTAACCTAGAAGCACTGGATTTTTGGGGGAAAATTAATGGTGGTCTGTTGGGGTTAGCTTAGAAAATGTAGCTAGACTTGGGTTTTTTGGGAAGAAACTTGGAAACTAATGCTAGGTACTGACCTGTTACTTTACCTGAGTTCAAGTTTTGTAAAATGGAGTCTGAACTTAAAAGAGTTGGCCTCTCAATTTGACATTTTTCCACATTGTTCCATCCATACGGTCAGATCTACTGCCACTCAATCTACAACTCTTCAGGTAAAAAGCTACCTGTTAACACATTAGCGCCATATTTTGCAAGACCTGTCTTTATCTCTCTCAATTTGAAACTTTTCACATAAAAATACTATACTAGTTAGCTTTCTTATGCATGTGATCAAATACATGACAGAAACAACTTAAAAAGTGGAAAGATCTTCTGGCTCCCAGTTTCAGATGTTCAGTGTGTAGATGCTCAGGCAGAGAACTGGTGCAACCGAAGAAGGAGCAGAGAAGCTGTTTGACCACTGTGGATTAGAAGCAGAACTAAAATGCCTGGGTTGGTTTGGCTTTCCTTTCCCCATACCCTACAGACTGATGCTGCCTGCATTGAAAGAGTACAGACCAACTTGTTTCATCCTTTTAGGTAATACTCTCACAGGCATAGCCAGGGAAATTCTAGCTTAATCACCTTCTCCATCCATTCAAAATTTACCGTAGTTAATTGGGACTATAGGAAATGTCCTAATCTGTATAGAATGCTTTACCTAGGTGATCTTTATTTGAACTCTAGATGTTCCTGCTCTGTTGAACATCTGTTTAAAGATGTAAGATGTGTTCCTAAAGCCACCAACGTAAACTTTATATACTCATTAGCCTGTTTGGAGGCAAATCATTCTGAAAACAGTCTTTCTGTTTAATTCTTCCCTGGCTGCCCATTTATTTATTAACAAAACCCAAAAATCTTGCATATTCTCCCAGATGATTAAAAAGTAACAAGACACTTTAGTCTGGTAGAGAATTTAGGGACATTCAATGACAAAATTAAAATGTAAGGTGGATGAAGTGCCACCTACCTATACTCATAGTATTTGCTAGCTAGAGGCAGAAGAAGAGAAAAGGAAAAAGAAAAAAGAAAAGAAAAAGAAAGAAGGTAGGAGAAGGAACGATATCAAGACCTGAGTTTCAATCCATTCTTTATCCAATATAACAAATGAGTTCCTATTTACATCTGTAGACATGCCATGACTTCAATTAAAACGTGTACGTGAAGTGCTTTATATGAAGCACCTATATATATGTTCAATTAGTGCTAGATTTTATGTCGATGAATTGAATAAGCCTTTCAAAGTCAGCAGCAGCGTGTTCTTACCATAAAACGACTTGCTCTTTGTCTTCTCATTTTCTTTTCTCATTCAGTTAACATTAGATTTTGTCTGCCATCTAGTGGAATACTGGCAAATCACATGGAAAAATGTTCAAAATCATCCTTGTAGGAGTTCAAACCCATGTATTTGTCTGTTCATATAGTAAGTTTCTATCTTGGTTCAAGCTTGTTACATTATATGTCCAGAAATGTGCTGATTTGTTTTAGATGGTCTTGTTTTGTTTGTTTGCTTAGTTGTTTGTTCTTTCAGAATACATTTTCAAAACAGTTTGTTTTGAATATTGAGTACCCTCTGGGTATTCCTGGAATGGTAATACTACTTACTGTTTTTATCTCTGCCCCTGCACCAGGCCTCCCCATTCCTTCTCAGTCCTTAGTTTGGCTGCTTGTCCATTTTAGCCAATCTTCTTAAAGAATCAAGTCTCTGTTTTACTGATTATTTTTACTGACATTTTAGTTTTTATCATTGTTTCTATCTTCGGTTGACTTAAGATTTGTCTTTCTGCTTTTCTTAAACCTTAAGTTTCTTTGTTTATTTATTTTAACTTTCTAATATTTGATATAGGCTCTTACAGCCTAAATGTCCTTCTTCTACCAGCTTATGCTACAATTCAGTAACTAATGAGTTATACTTTTGCTTTCATTTGGCTGTTGTGTTGTTGCTGTTGAAAAATTTTTGGTTTTGTTAACTTTATTGTTGATTTAACAGTTTGCTCTCCCTCTCTCTCCCTCTCTCTCTCTTGGTTTTTTGAGACAGGGTTTCTCTGTATAGCCCTGGCTGTCCTAGAGCTCACCTGTAGAGGCTGGCCTCGAACTCAGAAATCTGCCTGCCTCTGTCTCCCAAGTGCTGGGATTAAAGGCGTGTGCCACCGCTGCCCAGCTAACAGTAGCTCTCTGATTATTTAATAGTTCATTCTTAATCTCCAATTGTTTGGCTGTCTTCTTTAGTTCTGTAATTTGAGTTTAGTTTTTGAGTTTTTGAGTTTATTTTGAATTATTTGAGTTTTGAGGTCTGAGGTTTGGAGTTTATTTCTTGACAACCAAATAAAATATACAATTTATTTTAATTTTGCTATGTAAAACTTGTTGGATCTTATAAAACATTTTGTGTGCTTAGAAGAATGTATAGTCTGCAGCAACTGAATGGAAGATAGTATGATATTCCTTAAATCCATTTCATCTCTAGTGTCACATAACTCTGGAGTTTCTTTTCTATGTATTATGCATGTATGTAGTGTGTGTGTGTGTGTGTGTGTGTGTGTGTGTGTGTGTGTGTGTGTGTGAAGTGTAACAAAGTTTTGGGTGACCTGGTAATGCATTGCAATCACTAGCTGTTGTTATGTTAAGGTTTATTCTACCCTTGCTTTATGACACTGGGTATGTCTATATCCACTGAATATGTTTACAACACGGACAAGATCCAACTGTGTTCAGACTGGGTAGAGCAATACTGACTCTACTTTATGCAGAAGAGCGATTTGGCTGCTAGTGCTTTGGAGAGTCAGTTCAGCTTCAAATACTTCACTTGGAGTACTGAGGCTGCAATGTGCAGGGTAGAGCAAAACAGTGATGCCCCTGATTCCCTGGAACATATAGTGTGTACTCTGGCCATAGAACACAACAGCTGGCATCACAGAGTTGTCCCGAGTCATCTGTGGTGCCGGAATGTGCAATTGCTCAGCTTTGCTAGACGTCCTGGATGTAGCTTTCTGCCTTTACTGTGTGGACCAGTACTTGCCACTACTTTGAGACATAGACTATCAAGAAAAATACTCTTTTATCTTGACACTATAGAGAGAGGACATCAGGATGGGGTTTCATAGCATAACCTGACTCTAGGCTTGGGAAAGATATTCCTATCTTCTCGTTCGGGTATGATATACTACTTAATGAGAATAAAGCACCCTATTTAGCCTCAGGGGAAAGAGAATGAGAAGGCTGTTTGTCCATGGACTTGAACTCGCTCCAGCACTTAATCTAATTTAGTGGCACAGTACCATGGGCCATGGACAGAAGGGGGCACATAGCATCATCTCTATCTTCAGGATAGCTCATCATCCACTTGCTTATATGCACTGTCAACTGGGTTCAGAGCTTGTGGAGACTTTAGGGGTCTCTGACAGTAGAAATTGGAAGTATCCTAAGAAGCAAAGCAGCTGAGGGCTCTTCTGGTCCAGTCTTTCCAAAGGAAGAAATTCTTTCTGACTCTCATTTGAGCCTATAGGTGGGATGAGGTGACAGGGACAAGATATTTTCTTTCATTTTGTATGTTATTTGGACATTATGATTTCTATACTCTGTGGGATTTTTTTATTATTTGATCTTCTCTCCTGAGTTCTGAGTTCTGGTGTGTGTGTGTGTGTGTGTGTGTGTGTGTGTGTGTGTGTGTAAGAACATTAGGGAATTCTGGTTAGCCATCGTACTGTGTTCTCTGCTGCTGTGATTCTTTTGTCTTGATACTTACAAACTATGATTAAGCCCACCAAATAATCCTGGATATTCTCCCAGGTGTAAGAGCTGTGGACTAGTTAATTCTGTAGTTCTTGGCACAACCAAAAGGCATGGAAGACTTAGAAGAGGA
Source organism: Apodemus sylvaticus (assembly GCF_947179515.1). Classification (NCBI taxonomy): domain Eukaryota; kingdom Metazoa; phylum Chordata; class Mammalia; order Rodentia; family Muridae; genus Apodemus; species Apodemus sylvaticus. The sequence continues at coordinate 12,056,001 of NC_067473.1, read as the reverse complement.
AAGAGTTTTTGATTGATGGTTTTAGAGAGTTCCATCCATCAGGGTGTGGAATCTATGACAGAGAAGCTCATATGGGCAAGGATGACGAAGACATAAGATGGGAAGGGCTAAAGGTACTAGGAAAATATACCCATAAATATCCATCACCAAGACCTAATCCCTCCAACTAGCTCCTCTTCCCAAAGCTGCCAGAGGCTCTCCATATAGGACCACCAGCTAGGGAAGAAGTATTTTAAACAGGAACTCGATGAAGACACTGAAGATTCTAACTCTAGCAAACAGAAATTTTATTAAATTTTCAAAATCATTTTCATGGAATGATATATATTTGTAGTTTTCAGGGATTTTTAAACTCATCCTTGTGTACAATGGGTATCTGGTAACAATTTTAAAGAAGAAATACAAGAGCCATCTTTCACCACGGTGCACACATACTTAGGAAAGTCTTCTTGGTCTACCCAAGGATTGGCCCAAGGGACTCATATCACCAGTGTAATTTAGTTATGGCTGCACTATTTTAAATTTACCATAGCACTTAATATAATTCAAAAAGAAAAAACTAGAATATGATGAACTGCGATTTGGTGCTGTATACATACAAGGTAAATAATGGGATATACATGATTGGTATAATACAGAAACCTTAAAATAATGTTTTATTTGTGTTGATATTGTACAATATGAATTCTGTAAGTCACTACTAGAAATATCAACTGGATATAGTATGTGTTTCATATGTAAGTTTAGAAAAGCACTGAAGTAAGACAATTATGGTATATAAGAACACTGATATTATTTATTTATCTGGTAACTACAGTTGTATTAATGTGCAGTGCTTCCCAAAAATTTTATTATAAATACATTTTCCCATAAAATATCTGTCACATAGCTAAATCTGGTAATAGACATCATGTGTGTACTGCTTTATTTCTTCAATGTGAGTATTTCATTATGTTAACATATTTAAAACTTGTTTATTTCTTCTTGGGGTTTTTTGGTAATTTTTTTATTCGTGTGTGTTCATCACAGTGATAAGCTTTGTAGCATATTTTCACCTCCAAATGTTTCCTGTGCTCTTGCCATATCTACGTTTATGTGTCCTCCCCTTCCTCTTACCATGGATGTGTAATTGAGGAATGTAGCACACAGTGCAGAGAGAAAAGGATGCAGTCATTGTCGCTGTGAGACAAGTACCATGTCTGTGAAAACTTGAGAGAAGAGAGCTTAAATGGCATTTCAAATGCTATGTTTGTCTGTATGTACACACAAATATATGTGTCTCTGTGTTTATGTGTGTATTACATATTTCCCCCATTTTTCTTCTTCAAGAAAATATGTATTTAAGTGTGTGTGTGTGTGTGTGTGTGTGTGTGTGTATGGCATGTACATTCTCACTTATGTGTGCAGGTGTTCATGGAGGCTAGAAGATAGTATCATCCTTCAGAATTGTGAATGTCTAAGTCATCTTTCTTTATATAAGATTATATATGGCTCCATCTACTTTTCTGCCAACAAAATAATTTTATTCCTTATTCTTGAATAAACCTCCATTGTGCCTATACAATATATACTATATAGAAAAATAGATGTATTGTATATCACATTTTCTTCATTTCCTCATGGTATATGATCTAGTTTGATTCCTTAACATGGATTATAGATATGCTACAACACACAGAGATGTAATGCTGCTATAAGAAGCATGGCCAGGACAAGATTTTTGTAGCTATTTGTAGCTCGAGACAACCTGAAAAGCTTTCAGCTTGGAGAGATTCTTAAGTTCTTTAAATTAGCATTTAAAATATAAGATTTTAAAACTGTGTATCTTCATATGAAATCTCCAAGTCACTCTAATCACATTCCTAACGTCTCTCAGCAGTTGGGCAGCATGCAGGCTGCCTATAGCTTCCCATCTGCTCCACGGTTTTTTATCACTTGTTCTAACAGTATCTAAATGAAAGCTCCTTTCTGCTTCTGCAGATTATTGAATCATTGTCTGGCATATCCTTTGACAAACAAATACTTAGAATATATGGTGTTTTCCTTCTAATTGTATCTAAACAAGCTGATGCAGGCCAGTCTTGAGGGACCATCACTGACCCTGTCACAGTTAGTAATGTTTGCCAACTTCTCTTTGACAGTCAGGTATTCAGACTTAAAGGCAACAATCCTGGAAAGCTGGAGTAGATATACATACATATTGTAAGATGATGACTAAAGTTGGCAATGGGTGAAGAATTTAATAGAAGGTTAATTTTTACCAACCTCTTTGAGGTCTTAGAAAGGATTTCACAGAGTTACAGCAAGAACTTTAAGAAATATTTGATGGTGGGCTTCCAATGTAGTTTTTTTATTTTTTTTTATTTTTTTTGTCTTTTTTTTTATTTGATATATTTTTTATTTACATTTCAAATGATTTCCCCTTTTTTAGCCCCCCACTCCCCGAAAGTCCCATAAGCCCCCTTCTCTCCCCCTGTCCTCCCACCCACCTCTTCCCACTTCCCCGTTCTGGTTTTGCCCTATACTTCTTCACTGAGTCTTTCCAGAACAAGGGGCCACTCCTCCTTTCTTCTTGTACCTCATTTGATGTATGGATTATGTTTGGGGTATTCCAGTTTTCTAGGTTAATATCCACTTATTAGTGAGTACATACCATGAGTCACCTTTTGAGTCTGGGTTACCTCACTTAGTATGATGTTTTCTAGCTCCATCCATTTGCCTAAGAATTTCATGAATTCATTGTTTCTAATGGCTGAATAGTACTCCATTGTGTAGATATACCACATTTTTTGCATCCACTCTTCTGTTGAGGGATACCTGGGTTCTTTCCAGCATCTGGCAATTATAAATAGGGCTGCTATGAACATAGTAGAGCATGTATCCTTATTACATGGTGGGGAATCCTCTGGGTATATGCCCAGGAGTGGTATAGCAGGATCTTCTGGAAGTGAGGTGCCCAGTTTTCGGAGGAACCGACTGGAGGTCAGCATGCAGAAGAATGCGAATTGATCCATCTTTGTCTCCTTGTACTAAGCTCAAATCCAAATGGATCAAGGACCTCCACATAAAGCCAGACACTCTGAAGCTAATAGAAAAGAAACTGGGGAAGACCCTTGAGGACATCGGTACAGGGAGAAAATTTCTGAACAGAACACCAATAGCGTATGCTCTAAGAGCAAGAATTGACAAATGGGACCTCATAAAATTACAAAGTTTCTGTACGGCAAAGGACACCATCAAGAGGACAAATCGGCAACCAACAAATTGGGAAAAGATATTCACCAATCCTACATCAGATAGAGGGCTAATATCCAATATATATAAAGAACTCAAGAAGTTAGACTCCAGAAAACCAAACAACCCTATTAAAAAATGGGGTACAGAGTTAAACAAAGGATTTTCACCTGAAGAACTTCGGATGGCGGAGAAGCATCTTAAAAAATGCTCAACTTCATTAGTCATTAGGGAAATGCAAATCAAAACAACCCTGAGATTTCACCTTACACCAGTCAGAATGGCTAAGATTAAAAATTCAGGAGACAGCAGGTGTTGGAGAGGATGTGGAGAAAGAGGAACACTCCTCCACTGCTGGTGGGGTTGCAAATTGGTACAACCAATGTAGTTTTATAGTCAAGAAAAGAGACATCTAGTATAAATAAAAACCATGAGTCACTATTGGAATTTGATGTGTGATTTGCCAATGAAATCTTGAGAATAGGGAGCCAACTGACATTTCAGACACTAAGTAATTTGTAGGGACCCTTTTATATCTTAGGCATATTAAAAATCATACACAAGTTAAATAATCAGAAACTATATTTTCTACCAGGTGCTTCATTAAAAAAAAACCTAATTTCTATTTAGGGAAGCTAAAGTACATTTTTCAATAGTGATAACTATCTTATTCAGCATGTATATAAAACTGTCAAATCTATTTTTAATATTTAAAATTCAGACATCATACAAAAGACACTGAAATTTGAATTTTACTCGTTTCAACAGTATGTTAATGGATTAAATGGTTAATCATAAATATTTACCCCACTACCTTGTATTAATGATTAAAACTCCATACCAACCTGTCCATTTCATAGCTACCCTTGTGTATTGGCTGGTTTTGTGTGTCAACTTGACACAGGCTGGAGTTATTTATCACAGAGAAAGGAGCTTCAGTTGGGGAAGTGCCTCCATGAGATTCAACTGTGGGGCATTTTCTCAATTAGTGATCAAGTGGGGAGGGCACATTGTGGGTGGCACCATTCCTGGGCTGGTATTCTTAGGTTTTAAGAGAGCAGGCTGAGCAAGTCAGAGGAATCAAGCCAGTAAGAAACATCCCTCCATGGCCTCTGCATCAGCTCCTACTTCCTGACCTGCTTGAGTTCCAGTCCTGACTTCCTTTGGTGATGAACAGCAACGTGGAAGTATAAGCTGAATAATCCCTTTCCTCCCCAACTTGCTTCGTGGTCATGATGTTTGTGCAGGAATCAAAACCCTGACTAAGACACCTTGTATGTGTTTCTTTTACCTTAGGATTCTGAAATTTTCCCTCTTCCTGTAGCATACCTTGTTAGCTGTGCCTTCCACATCCCCACACATATTTAAGTAAAATCTGCATACCTTTCTTAATTAACTAAAGTCCTTTCCAAACTCTTACTCAACATTCAAGCCTCTTTCCTGCATGTGACATTTAAAATTTGCTTAACCTGTTGGTTTTCCTTCATCTTCTGTATGCCTATTTACTCTAAACAAAGAGAATTTTCTTTCTTTTTTCTTAGGAAATTTCTTTCCTATTTTCCCCTCCCAAAACACCCTATCCCATTCCCCCTCCCCCTGCTCGCTAACCCACCCACCCCCACTTCCCTGACCTAGCATTTCCCTACCCTGGGGCACTGAGCCTTCATGGGTCCCAGGGCCTCTCCTCTCATTGATGTCCAACCAGGCCATCCTCAGCAACCCATGCAGCTAGAGCAATGGGTCCCTCCATGTGTACTCTTTGGTTGGTGGATAAGTCCCTAGGAGCTCTATGGGTGCTGGTTGGTTCATGTTGTTCCTCCTATGACACTGTAAACCCCTTCAGCTCTTTGGGTCCTTTCTCTAGCTCCTTCATGGAGTACCTTGTTTTCAGTTCAATATTCAGGATTGAGAGTTTTCTTGGTATATTTTTCCTTCCATGTGTATGAAGTGTCCTTCCTTATCCTTGTGATAACTCTGGGTTGAAAGCCAATTTAAATCACTATTAGAATGGCTACTCTAGCTTGTTTCTTGGGAACATTTGCTTGGAAAGTTGTTTTCCAGGTAGTGTATGTCTTTGTCACTTAGGTGGGTTTCTTGTATGCAGCAAAATGTTGGGTTCTGTTTATGTATCCAGTCTGTTAGCCTATGTCTTTTTATTGGGCAATTGAGTCCATTGATATTGAGAGAATTTAAGGAAAAGTGATTGTTGTTTCCTGGTATTATTGTTGCTAAAGGTGGAGCTATGTTTATGTGGCTGCCTTCTTATCGGTTTGTTAATGGAAGATTACTTCCTTGCGTTTTCTAGGATGTAGTTTCCCTCCTTGTATTGGAGTTTTCCATTTATTATCATTTGACAGGTTGAATTTGTGGAAAGTTACTATGTAAATTTGGTTTTGTCGTGGAGTACCTTGATTTCTCCATATATGGTAATTGAGAGTTTTGCTTGGTATAGTAGCCTGGGTTGGCCTTTGTGTTCTCTTAAGGTCTGTATGACATCTGCCCAGGATCTTCTAGCTTTCATTGTCTCTGGTGAGAAAACTGGTGTAATTCTTTTAGGTCTACCTTTCTATGTTACTTGAACCTTTTCCCTTACTGCTTTTAGTATTTTTTCTTCTTTTTTTATGTGCATTTGGCATTTTGATTATTATGTGATGGGAGGAATTTCTTTTATGATCCAATCTATTTGGAGGTCTGTAGGCTTCTTGTATGTCCATGGGTATCTCTGAATTAGCTTAGGGAAGTTTTCTTCTATAACTTTGTTGAAGATATTTACTTGCCCTTTAATGTGGGAGTCTTCACTCTCTTCTATCCCTTTATCCTTAGGTTTGGTCTTCTCTTTGTGTACTTGATATCCTGAATGTTTTGGTTCAGGGTTTTTTTGCATTTTGCATTTTCTTTAATTCTTATGTAAATATTTTCTATGGTATCTTCTGCACCTGGGATTCTCTTTTCTGAATTCTGTTGTTGATGTTTAAATGTATGACTCCTGATCTCTTTCCTAGGTTTTATATTGCCAGTGTTGTCTCCCTTTCTTATTTCTCTATTGTTTCAACTCCCGTTTCTAGATCCTGGATGGTTTTGTTCAGTTACTAAACCTGTTTGTTCGTGTTTTCCTGTATTTCTTTATGGGCATCTACCTATATACCTATGTTCTCCTGTATTTCTTTAAGGGAGTTATTTGTGTTCTTTTTTTAAATCTTCTATCAGCATCATGAGATATGATTTTAAATCCAACTCTCGCTTTTCTGGTGTGTTGGAGTATCCAGAACTTGCTGTGGTAGGAGAAATGGGTTCTGATGTTGCCAAGCAGCCTTCCTTTCTGTTGGTAGGGTTCTTGTGCTTGCCTTTTGCCATCTGGTTATTTCTGTTGTTAGTTGGTTTTGCTGTCTCTGTCTGGAGCTTGTCCCTCCTGTGGCCTGTAAGCCTATGTCAGCACTCCTGGGAGACCAACTCTCTTCTGGTGGGATCTGTGTGCAGATGGCTGTGGATCCACTTGGCTTCCAGGTGCAGATGGTGACTGGAAGTATACTGTCCCAATTGCTCCACTGAATGCCCTGTGTGCTCCTAGCCATTCCCCTCAGGAAAGTTATTGGAGAGAAATTAAAGATCTCACCTCCATGTCCAGAAGTGAAAGCACTGCTGAGAGATCACTTTCTCCTGGCAGGCTGTGCACAGTGGAAGGTGGAGCCACTGGTTCCCTGGTGCAATCTAGAATTTTACTTTTAATCTCAGTATGTGCAACAGTATTGAGGAGAAAATTAACTTGGCACCTTACTGATATACCATTAGGCTTAGTTGCAGAAGTTTCAGAACAGAGTATCTCAAACAGAATATAAAAACAATGTATTAATCAGTGTAAATGATTCAGTGAGAAGCCAGGGTAGAGAGGAGTAGATTTATAAATGTGGACAGAGCACTGACATTGCTCCCCCTCTTCTCTCTCTCTCTCTCTCTCTCTCTCTCTCTCTCTCTCTCTCTCTCTCCCTTTCTCTTTCTCTCTGTATGCTTAAATTTGAGGAAGTAAGAATATAATATATAAGGTATATGGCATCAAAACTTACTCTTGAAGTAGAGAGCACATGGATCAGGTACATCAGACCACATCTGGAGAAAACCCAAGGCCAAACATATTTGATGTTTGTTTGTAGACTGCATGTTCTCAGCAGGAGAAAATTATGGCACATATATGTCCCATGTAGATACATGTGTCCAGGACATTTCAGTTCTCATGTACATTTACAAATTCTATCCATGGATATTTTCAACAAAACTTGTAACATGTACCTCACAGGTTAACCTGGCTATTTCCTTCCAGATTTTTATCTATTCTCATTTCTCCTCTTTATTAACAGTGCTAACATTCTTAAATAAAACAAAAATGATACAGCAAAGGGACACTATGTATTCTTACAAAACATTATTCACAATTTCTATTTCATTTTGCCTCATATCCCCTCTTACTTTTTCAGACAGTCTCCATGTACACTTGGAGTAGGCTAGCATGGGAAGGCAAGGAATGGAGGACGTAATACTAAATTTTTAGTTCATACAGACATAGTTGCATAACCTGTGCTCTTTACTATATAAGCTGTAAACTTGTTTGCGTATTTTAGAGATATCTATTGGTAAATATGCAGCATTGACATGTACTGAAATTTCAAACTGACCCCAGTAAAAAGAAAGTTTTCAAAATTTAGTTTCTTAGTCTGTGTCAGAAAATTTTAAAGATTTTTCTTATGTTTATTTTCATTTTGGTTCCCATGGACTCACCAAAATTAAATTATCTTCTTTAATGGATAGAAGTGAGACTGTGTGAGTATGCATTTTCCATACCTCTTCCTCTCTCAGATTTATAGACCCATCTTTCCATAACCACCTTAAGTCTCAGCTATTTGGAATGAAGATAAGATTAGGGCAGAAATACATTTAACTTGGTACCTTGATCCATGATTCATTTAAGCTCCTCTGTGCCTGCCACTTGGCACATTCAAGCTCATATTGTTGCACAGCGAAACACAGCAGGCCACAATAGATTTCGCTTTATTTCTCTTTTTTGTTCTCCCTGTTTACTACTCTAGTACAGACATACAGTGACTCTGTGATCCAGCCCAAGCTGTGCCAACATTAACAATTATGCTATTATTAACATGATTATGATAACTATTTTGTTAACTATTATGATATTTTTTATACACAAAATATCTACCCAAAACTGTTGGATCCTGAACACTTTCTTTCCCAAGTGGATAGTTTCTGTTTCAGCAAACTTCTAAGGCACACAACAGGCCTCAGTGTGTTTAAGCTCCTCCTCACCTACCCTCCACTTAGTGCAGTAAATATGACTATTTGTCAAGCATTTTGTTGAGAAAATCACATAACACATTCCAGCAAACCCAGGATTCATAAAGTTAGACGATTTTACCCTCCACTCTGCCATCCAGATTAGCTTTATTGCTGCCTGCAAATATCATTTTACCACCTTAACAGAGCAGAATGACAAGCAGAAGAATATTTATAGTGACATTCTTAAGCCAGTTGGATTTCATCTCAGCTCAATATGCTTATCCAGCTTTGATCTCTTATGTCCTTCTGATCATAAATCAACTTAATACCAGCAACAGGGAAATAAAAGTCTTGCAGGTAATCCAGCTTCCTAAGACTTCACCCCTCACTTTTCAAGCCCTTTGGCACATGTGAGTCTGTCATGTAATACATTGACTACTAGTTTTAACTGGTATGGGACCTGAAATTCTGTATTTTTAACAAGTTTCTAGATGATTTGGAGGCGGCTAGGATCCCAGAATTCAGATAATTAAAGCAACAACAGTACCAAATATTTATACGTGTCCTAGCTGTGTTGTGGTCTTCCTTCAAAACTATGTGGAACAGAAGGCTTACTAAGTACTGCATTAGTACATCTGAGAAAGAAGAAAAATGGAAATTATTCCTGAGTATAAATATAAAATTAAAGTACAATGTAAAATTAAAGTAGTAACTTCAAAACAGTGCAGAAGCCAAACGTAGTGTGACTACAATAACAAGCCAGATCATGTTAATGTGGGCAAAGTTTTAAAATTTGAACAAAAATTTAACAGTTTAAAATCATATTTACCTTGGAGCCACCAAACAAAGCAAACAAGCAAAAACCCTGCCAAGCATTGCTGTATGTATTTGATACAGATAAATACACTACACTCTTAGGTCATTGATGTAGCTCATTCCAACAACATATGAACCACAAGAAAAAGAGCACAGGTAGCTATTTTCATGTAATGGGAAAACCATAGTGGATAGCATTTCAGTTCAAAACCCCTTGAGCTAAAAGAGGCAGGCCACAGGAGAACAGCTTTAGTATCTCATGTTCACAGGACTTCAGGCAAGCACACTGACCCGTGCTTGGAACACTAAGATCTAGGCTGTGTGAACCCTAGCCAGAAAGCACATGATGTAGCTCAGGCTATGATAACTAATTAAAAAATTGATAGTTGATGTTCATGTACTAATGTAATCCTGAGAATTCACTATTTTTATAGATGACTTTTCAGAGACAACCTGTATTTCCAATTCTTCATGTACTTGGAAGCAACAACATGCAAGTATGCATGCTCAAATTCTGTTGACTTTTCTAAGCCCATTTGCAGATGTGATTGAATTTTAAATTCAACTAATAAATGGTATCTTTAGTCTTACAAGTAAAGCTAATGGGGATTTTGTTTAAAAGTTACGTCTTGATTAAATGTTTTTCTCTTTGTGTGGAGTAAAACCCACAAATGACTTAATGAACAACTACCACTATGTAAATACCTTCTCTGAATTCTATTTATTTTCACTAGCAAAGTAACTTAATATATTCCATCCTACCTATCAGTACAATAAACATACATTATCAAACATGGAATATTTAAATATTTTATGTTTTTCTATTTGATTGTTTAATTTTTTTTGTGATCGTGTCTTGCTATTGATCTAATCTGGTCTTGAACTCATAAATCTCTTGCTTCTACCAATAATATTCCATTTATTCCAACCTCATATACTTTAAGGAAAATATCTGTGGATTTCATATATAAAAGATGAAGTTTTAAAATGCATACACAAACACACATGCACATGTGGGTGTATGAGTACATGTTTACATGTATAGTGTTGAATACATCTATCATTCAATAAACATATTTCCATTATGTCTTTAATTGAAAACTTTTAAAAATTAATAGATTATATTTTGCCATCTAAAGTAATTATGTATATTTATTCTGAGATTGAAATTTTTCTTCTATTTTTTGAAGCTTCTTTTCTTAAACAATATATGATGATTATAGTTTTCCTCCCTCTTCTCCTTTCAGCTTTTGATTACCTCCCCTCTCCTCAAGTTACACTCCCTTTGTGTTTCTCATTTAAAAAGAACAGATTTCTAAGAGATAAAAATTAAACAAGACCAAATAAAATATAATAAGAGGGGAAAACTATCCTATGGAAGTTGGACATGGTAATCCAACAAGAGCAAAACAGTCCCAAGAGCAGGAGCAAGTGTAAGAGAAGCACTTGTTCTCCCAGGAATTCCACAGAAATGCTAATCTAGTAGCCATATTGCGTGCAGAAAACTTGCATGTAGGCCCATGTAGTGCACACTGTTTCAATCTCTGTGAACTCATATGAGCCTTGTTCAGTTAATCTAGAGCCTTGTCTATCTTTGTCTTACAGACTTTTCTCCTCCTTGTCCACTGGATCTCTGAGCTCAGAAAGGAAATACTTGGTAGAGACCTACAATCTCTCTCCACATAATCTCTGGCTGTGGGTCTCTGCATATATCTCCTTCTGCTGTCAGAGGAAGCCTCTCTGAGGATGAGTGGAGGAGTCATTTCTCTATGAGCATAGCAGAATATCATTAAGAATCATTTTATTGGTGTTGTTTGATCAGTACTGTTTAGTTTTACCCTGTCTCTGGACTGTCTGGTCTCTGGTTCTCGGTTACCAAAGCAGTGTCAGGAATGAACTGCTTCTCATGAAGTGAGCCCTAGGTCAAATCAGGCATTGGTTATTTACTCCCACAAGTTCTGTGCTGCCATTACTCTAGCATATTTTTCAAGCAAAACAGATTGTAGTCACTGTGTTGTGACTAAGTTGGTGTCCATATTCCTCTTTCAGTAGCCTGCAAAGTACCTTGTTATGCCAAAGACATTGCAACTTAGGGTTGATGGCGCCACACAGGCAGCAGATGACTTCTCCACGTTCAATGAGCTGTGTGGGTGTTTTTCTCAGCTGTGGGACCCCACTGTCAGCTTGCAGAGAGCATTTGATGGTCTTAGCAATAGCCAGGGTTATTTGGAGATTTCCAGATGACTCTCTTGGAAAACAACTAAATTGAACCTAACCTAGTCCTGCCATTTGAAGGCTTACCTGGATACAAGACGTTGGCCAGTTGAGACTGCATTCCACAACATGAGGAGTCCTCATTAGGATCACCTTTATAAATCCCAGGAAGGTTTTAATTTGCACTAGATTTTCAACACCCTTCCACTTTACCCAGCTCTTCTAGCACTCTCTCAACCCCCATATTCCCCCATCTGACTCCCTGGGGGCCTATTCCCACAGCCCCCAGTCTTCCTATAAAAACTATTGTATTTCAATCCCACAGGGAGATTTATGTTTCCCCCCAGACCCGTTCTCTTTATCTAAGGTCTCTAGATCTATGGATTATAGCTTGGTTATCATTTATTTACTAGCTAATATCCACTAGCTAATATCCCCTTTAAGCAAATTAAGTGAACACAGCAGACTTACCTTTCTAGAACTGAGATACCTTACTTATTCAATGATTTTTTTGATTAGTACCATCCATGTATCTTCTAGTTACATGGTTTTATTTTTTAACCACTGAGTAATAATCCATTGCTTAGATGTACCACATTTCTATATTCATTCTTCTGTTGAGGGACATTTAGGTTGTTCCCACTTTCTGGCTATTATGAACAGAGCAGCAGTGAACACAGCTGAGTAAATGTTTTCATGGTACAATGCAGTACCCTTTGCGTATTTGTCTAAGAGTAATACAGCTGGATCTTGAAATAGATAAATGTTCAGTTTGCTGAGGAATCACCACACTGATTTCTATAGTGGCTATACAAGTTCACGTGCACTTCAGCAGTGGAGGAGTGTTCCCCTTGATTCACATCTTCATCCCCATGAGCTGTCACTTGTTTTAGTGAGCTTGGTCATTCTGACAGGAATAAGATGAAATTGCAAAGAAGTCTTCATTTGCATTTCTTTGATGGGTAAGGAAGTTGAACAGTTTTATGTGTTTCTCATTCATTTGAGTTTCCACTTCTAAGAAATCTCTCTTTACACCTGTACCTCATTTTTGATTAGGTTATGTGGTTTCTTGGTATCTAGTTTTTTAAAATTCTTTATACATTTTGGATGTTAGTTGTCTATCAGATGTGCAGGTGGTAAAAGTCTTTCCCATATTCTAAGTTGCTGCATTGTCCAACAAACAGTGTACTCTGCCATGCAGAAGCTTAACAGTTTCATTAAGTCCCATTTATTAATTGTTGACTTTAATTCCTATATTAACAGTGTCCTCTTTAGAAAGTCTTTTCCTGTAGCCATCAGTTTAAGACTCTTCCCCACTTTCTCTTCTATCATGTTCAGTATATCTGTTTTTATCTTAAACTCTTTGGTCCACTTAGATTTAAATTTGTGCATGGTGATGGATATGAATCTATTTGCATTCTTCTATACATAGACATCCAGTTTGACCAAAAACATTAATGGTTTCTTTGTTTTTCCAATGTATATTTTGGCCTCTTTACCAAAAAAAGAGGTATTTATAGGTTTTTGAATTTATGTCTGGGTTTTTAATTGAGTCCAATGATAGAAGAGTCTTCTTTTGTGCCAACACCATGCTGGTTGTATTACTATAGATCTACAGTGCAAGTTTGTACTTCTACCACTTCTTCTATTATTTATCCTTATTCAGTATTGTTTTAGCTTTCATGTGTGTGTGTGTGTGTGTGTGTGTGTGAGAAAGAGAGACAGACAGACAGACAGAGAGATAGACAGAGAGAGAATGTGTTTCTGTATGAAACTAATTTTTTTTCTTTCAAGATCTATAAAGAATTGTGTTGGAATTTATTAGGAATTTCATTAAATCTATAGATTACTTTTGGTAGAATGGTCATTTATACTATGTTATTCTTACTGATCCATGATCAAAGAAGATCTTTCCATGTATTGATATTTTCTCCAATTTATTTCTTCAAAGACTTGAAATTTTTCTCACATAAACTTTTCTCTTGCTTGGTTATAGTTATCTCAGGTTATTTTATGGTATTTAAGACTACTGTGAAGGCTTTGTTTCCTTGACTTTGTTCTCAGATATTTGTCATTTGTATATATGAGGGCTACTGATTTTTCTGCTTAATTTTGTATTCAGCTACTTTGTTGAATGTGTATATCAGCTTTGGGAGTTTTTAAGAGTCACTCATGTTTATTATCATAACATGTACATTGAATGAAAGTTTTTCTGGGTATGTTGGCATCTGTGCTCTGAATCTATAGAAAACCTGTGCAGGCCCTTCTGGCTTTTAGAGTCTCCACTGAGAAGTTAGGCATAATTCTAATTGGTGTGTCTTTATATATTATTTGATCTTTTACCTTTGGAGATTTTAATATTCTGACTACATGTCCAGTGTTTTGATTATTATGTGCAATAGTTACATTATTTTCTGGCCCATTCTATTTATATGTTCTTTATGCTTTTTGAACATTGATAGAAATATTGTTTTTTAGAATTGGGGACAAGCTTTTTATTTTTTCTGTGATTTTGCTTAAAAGATTTTCTGGTTACTAGTCTCCATCTGTTCCCTGAAGCTATAAAGTTGTCCCACAGCCCTCCATACCCAAATCCTAGCCAGAGTGAGATGGTCTCACAGAAGTGCTAAAACACTTAAGATTACAGCTAACAGGCCCACAGGAAGGACAAGCTCCAGTCAGCGATAGCAAGAAAACCATTTTAAAAATGGAATACAGATCTAAACAAAGAATGCACTCACTGATAGTTGGATATTAGCCCAAAGGCTTGGAATACCTAAGATACAATTCACAGACCACATGAAGCTCAAGAAGAAGGTAGACCAATGTATAGATGCTTTAGTCCTTCTTAAAAGGGGAACAAAATAGTCATGGAGGTACAGTGTGGGAGGGACTTGGGAGGAACAGAGGAGAGGGATGGAGAAAAGTAGGGCAGGATAAGATATGGGAGAAGACAGGGATGATACACAGAGTGCCAGGAATTTGAACAGAGGTGTGTAGGGATGGTGGATGTGAAACTGTGGTTAGCCTCCAGCAAGTTCCAGATGCTGGGAAAGTAAGAGGCTCCCAGGACCCAAGAGGGATGAGATTACCTGAAATATCCAATAAAGAGGAAAGAGAACCTGTAGAGACCATATCCAGAGGTTAGGCAAGGCCCCCTGTTGGGTGATGGGTCCTCCCACTTATCTCCAAAATTTTAACTCAGAATTCATCCTGTCTAAAGGAAATAAAGGGACAAAGTGTGGAGCAAAGACTGAAGATAGGACCATCCAGAGACTGTCCCACCTGGTTATCCATCCCATATACTGACACCAAACCCAGACACTATTGTGGATGCCAAGAAGTGCTTGCTGACAGGAACCTGCTATAGCTGTCTCCTGAGAGGCTCTGCCAGAGCCTGACAGATACAGAGGCAAGTGGTTTCAGTCAACCATTGGACTGAACATCAGGACCCCAATGGAGGATCTAGTGAAAGGACCCAAGGAGCTGAAGGGGTTTGCAAACCACAGGAAGAACAATATCAACCAACCAGAGCTCCCAGAGACTAAGCCGCCAACCAAAGAGTACACATGGAGGGACCCATGGCTCCAGCTGCATATGTAGCAGAGGATGGCATTGTCTAGCAAAAATGGGAGGAGAGGCCCTTGGTCCCGTGAATGCGTGATGACCCATTTTAGGGGAATGCCAGGGCAGAGAAGTGGGAGTGGGTGAGTGGATAGAAAAGCACCCTTATATAAGCAGGGGGCAGGGGGATGGCATAAGGGGGTGCCAGAGGGGAAACGGAAAAGGGGGATAACATTTGAAATGTACGTGGATATTAGCCAAAAAAAAAAAAGTACAGAATACCCAAGATACATTCTACAGAACTCAAAAAGGTCAACAAGCTGAAGTCTGAAGTGCCCAAATGAGGAAGCCTCAATACTACTTGGGAGGGAGAAGAAAGCAATCACAAAAGAAGGGGGAAATCATAAAAGAAGAGGGAGGGATAATGGAGAGAAAGTGCATGGGGCATGGGGCAGGGAGGTGGGGAGTTGTTTTGGGTGAGGGAAAAGGACTGAAGCCCTGAGGGCCAGCAGAAAGAATGGAAACAGGCAACCTCAGGAGATAGGAGGTTGGGGGGGACCCTCTAGAATGCACCAGAAACCTGGGAGGTAACTGGGAGAGACTCTCAGGACTCAAAGGGAGGGACTTTAGACGAAATGCCTGACAGTAGGGAGAGGGAACTTACAGAGCCCACCTCCAACAGGAAGACAAGGCATCAAATGAGGGAGGGGGTTGCTATCCCACAATCACAACTTTGAGCCATAAGGGTTCCTGTCTAAAAGAATTACAGGGATGGAAATGGAGGGGACCCTGAGGAAAAGAAGGTCTAGCGACAGGCCCAAAGTGGGATCCAGCTCAAGGGGAGGTCCCAAGGCCTGACAGGATTACTGAGGCTATGGAGCGCTCACAAAAGGGACCTAGCATGACCACACTCCAGAAGACTCAACAAGCAATTGAAAGGTCTGGTACAGATATTTGCACCCAACCAATGGAAAGAAGTGGCTGACCCCTGTTTTTGAATTAAGGAAAGGTGAAAGAAGCTGAGGCAAAGGGCGAACCTATAAGAGGACCAGCAGTCTCAATTAATCTGGATCCATGAGATGTCTCAAACACTGAACCACCAAACAGGCAACAAATACCAGCTGATTTGAGGCCCCCACCACACACACAGTAGAGTCCTGATGGGTCTGTGTTCATTAAGAGATGATGCACTTAACCCTCAAGATACTGGGGGCATTTAGAGGTCAGGTGGATTTGGGGATGGGGACATCCACATGGAAACAGGGAGGTTGGGAGGAGGTATGGGATTTAGAACAGTCATAGGGTGGACTGGGGGAAGGGGAATAAAATATTGAGTGTAAAAGAATAAATAAACAAATCTAATAAAAAAAGAAAAATCTCCATGTGTACATGCATACCTGAGTGTATAAATGTTCATCACATGCATGCAGAAAGCTGCAGAGAAGAGGCGGGCATTGTATCAACTGTAACAGGAGTTCAATGAAGCTGTGAGCAGACACAGAGGAGCTGGAACCCAGATCTTCTGCAGGAGCGTCAAGTTCTCCTAACCACTGACCCAGCACTCCTGCCCAAAGCGGCCATGCTGTTTTTGTTTATTTTTATATCTAGACAAGAGAGTTGCCTCGCCTTTCCTTCTCTTTTTCTATGTATAGAACACAAAATGTTTTTATTTTCTTTTTTATACTAGAATTTATTGGTATTAATACTCTTTGAAATTGGCTACTCTGCTAAAGAAAGCAGAACAACCTATCAGTGTGTCTCACACTGCTGCTATAAAGTTAAAACAAAATGTCTGTTTCCAATTGGATTAAGACATAGCAGAAAGGTTAAGTGATTCAGAAAGCCATGACTTCAGATAGAATACTTCCACAAAAAAAGATAATAATAACACATTGTGATACAATAGTGACTAGACGAAAAGTTTGAATTTAAGGAACAACATCTTTTAATGTTAGAAACCAGTCTTTATGGGGTGATTATGAAAGCAGGCAATATTACCATAAATATATATTAAAGCCCACTCTAGCTTTTATAAGATTGCATACAATAATTCATTTATCATCATTTACATCTTTTAACACCATAACAGCTCTCCAAGGTTGCATTAGTTGCAGCTGAGTAGAAAGAGAAAAACCTCAGTTTTTTAAAGAGTTATGCATCATGGAACATGACATCATACTTAAAATACAAAAAGCTAAAGTATGCTAAAAAATATTCATTTCATTGTGAGGAGCAGAACATAAAAGCTCTGTATCAGAAAGTAAAAAAAAAAAAAAAAAAATGAAAAAATGGCTGTGATATTTCGCCTTGCTGTTGCCAAGGACTCCAGAAAGAGAGACTTAAACAATTTATTAGCAATGACTCACATGTGAATTGTTCATATTTCACTCTTAAGTCTTTCAAAAGATGCCATGAGTATACCATGTGATGACAGTTGCAAGCCATATTTGCTCTAAACGAAGGGTGCCACTCCAGACATGATAGGAGTTTTCTTCCGTGAGGAAAGGAAAACTTTCTTAGAATGCACATTCTTGAAATTTGCCAACAGGGAACAAATCAGTAAATCAGAACCAAACAAGATAATTGGTTCTACAGAAATTGAAGTCCACTCAGTTGCAAATGATGGACTTTTAAAAGTTCAAGATTTCATTAAAAAATATAGGCTATAGTGACATATAAAGTTGTTTGAAATATGCTGTGACTTATTGCAGATATATATATTTACAAATAAATATATATCTGCAGTAAGAGAGAAAGAGAGAGCACACACCACCATTTCTTCAACTAAGGATAGGTGTGTTTAGTAAAAACAAAGCATATATTAAATCTTCGTTTTGTAGATTGGTTTTACCAAAGATGAAGCGAGTGCATCATGTAGGCTTGTTCTACCTGTAAAGTAGAAGAAACATCATCAATCAGAAGAGAGTGAGATAATAAAATGACAAAATAGTCTTATATCATATCATATATATCATATCTTATACATCGTATATCAAATCAAGATATGATACTTTTAGCTATGCAGCCCAAGCTAAAGAAAGAACTCACCTAAGAGTTTCATTATAGAGGAGACAACATGTTCCTCTTCAAGAATGGCATGTGGTAAGCTTCATCCTGACTCCCAAGCACTGAGCATGAGAGCAGGGAGTGTAGTTAATTAAATTTGCTGCTGAGGATCACCATACACTCAAGACTGTCTTCCATGAAGAGATAGACACACAGGCACAGCATTCACCTGAGCCTGGTGCATCCTCGCAATCTGTAAGCAGCAGACACTTTCCCCCTCACAGTCTACCTTAGTCCACTTTGTACAACCACCTCCTTTTATAACTGTGCACAAATTTCCCCAGAGACTTAAACTTTTAGAATATTACAAGACAATTATTTCAGCAAACCTTCCTCTCATAATTCTGAGCCTAGTAAAGTCAAATTTATTGCCAAGGAAAAATCTGTTTTGTGGAAAATTTGGTGTTAATTTTTCCTAAAACATGGAAAGTATGAATAAAACAGGCACTTAGTGATATAGACACTAAGAGCTTTTAATTCTGTTATTAATTAATAGTTTATGCACCTAAGAAACCTTATAATCAAGGATCATTAAACAATAAGGAAGATAGTCATTTAACTGAATAAAATAATTACTTGTAGAGGCATGCTTTTGTATTTGAGCAGGCATTTTTTAGTGGATATTCTCTTTAATCTATGATATCAACATATGTTCACATTTGTTCTATTATAACTTGTTGGGCTAATGAGAAATATAAAAATATTTTAACTTTGGAGGAGACATTTTTTTCTTATATTTTTATTGAAAATAAATGTCTTTCATACAATAGATTTAGGAAGTTTTCATTTTATGTGTGTGGGTGTTTTGCCTGCATGTCTCTTTGCCCTTCATCATGTGTGTGCAAGGACTGTGGAGGCCAAGAGAAGACATCAACGAGTGGTACTGGAGTGAGTATCCACCTGCTGGGAAAGGGTCCTTTGGAAGAGCAATAGTGCTCTTAACCACCTGGCATGTCTCCACCTCTTATTTTAAGCCTTACAATGTCTTGCTAGCATTTTAAACACATGTTGTGCAAGCAAATTTAAACCGAGTGACACAAATGATTCAGAACAAAACATTGAGTTGCATTTTCCACATCCTTAAGATGCTCAATTCTCTTAAAATAAATACTGATAACTAACTTCGGCATTCCTTTAGAAAGCATTAGCATGGTTATCTTAGACTTCAATATGGATAGTTTGATATTTGTTATAATTTTTTAGAATGGTTACGGAAGATATTCATAGTAGTCACTCCAGGTTATTGGAAACATACATATTGGAAAGGGATGATGTGATAATTCATGTAAAATGTTTAGCATTGTCAGTATTTATTCAATATCAGTTATTAGGATTAAGATAAAAATTTCTCCAAGACACAGATTATGGTCAATTTTTGGCTTAAATGAAATAAATTTATTTGTTTTGAAGTGATTTTTCAAACCAAGCATTTTCTACTCATACTTCATTTTTCTGACAGTGTTTAAAGACTTCTGTTTTAAAGTTCACTTCCAATTAGGCCATGGAAAGTAGTTTAAGCTTCCAATTTTGTTCATGTAGAAAAACATGGATATTAATATGTAGATACAGTGGTCACTAATATCTTAAAAACCTGTACAATTTTGCAAAGACCCTCAAGTATTATCCACAATCGTGTACTTTTTCTCTAAACTGAGAGATTCATTTAACTAATTATATTATTATCTTGTAATTTTATATTCTAACTCTTAGACAGCGATTTTTAATTCATCATCAGGATGTCATACTATTAAGTCCTGATTGGGAAAAGCATGGCTAGCATCTACAAGCACCCACCCAAGGTTTATGATAATAATTTCTTTTACCTCCGTGTTTTATCAAAATTGATATATTTCTACATCTTCATCTTATAAATTCTTATAAATTTCTTATAAATTTCAATATACTAAAATTTTTATAATTATAATCCTTCATAATGTACAATTTTAATGATGGCTAAAAGAAATTAGAAAGTCTAAATTTAGGCAAAAATTACCATTGTGCTAATTTTCCTATGGTCATGATTGCAGTCATCATTGGTTTCTCAATTTACAACAATTACATCACAAATTGGAATATATATCAAGAGATTATAACTGGATAAACATGTCCAGAAATATTTGTGTCTTAATGTATAATCACTTTCTGATAAGATGAAAATAGTTAAATAATACATTATTTGCTTAAGACCACTTACTTATTTTCCATTCTTGGATCTGCAAGCACAATATGAAATCATAAAAGCAACAAACATCACCACTCCAATCCCAAGTAAGACCATCTCTACCAGGCCAAGGAGTTTAATTTTTCCAGTCACTTGTTTCTTGAACATTTCTGCTTTCTCATCACCAATGGTCCCAGTCTGCAATCAAAGCAACCACTAATGTTATTTGAGTAAACTAATAAAACAAAATCTTTAAACACAAACATAGGTGTCAACTACCTGTGTCATTGAGGCAGTAAAATTCACTTTACATCCAATGTAGACATACTGTACACGCTGATGAGCAGTCATGATTCCTTTTTCACCTTGATCATGCTGCCTGGTACTCAGCAGTGCACAAGCATCCTTTTGATCTTTCGAATTCTTTGAAATATTTCAAAACTTTGCAAATGTTTCCCAGTGTCAGGGAGAAAATACAAAGGTCAACAGCTGTTCTTGCTTTGAAGGTTTGTGCAATGTGTTTTCTAATTCTCTGACTAATCAGTTTAGGAGCTTACAGTATGATAGCTTATCAGGCAATAGGAATGTTAGTCTCATGTAATCTATCCTGACTTGGAATAATTTTTTTCTTTTTTTTTCTCTTTTTTATATTTTTAATTAGATATTTTCTTTATTTACATTTCAAATGTTATCCCCTCCAAAAACACCATCCCTCTTTCTGCTCATTAAACACCCTATCCCCCCCCCCCATTTCCCCTGCTTACCAACCCACCCACTCCCTCTTCCCTGTCCTGGTATTCCCCTATACTGGGGCATCAAGCCTTCTCAGGGTCAAGGACCTCTCCTCTCTTTGATATCCAACAAGGCCACCCTCTGCTACATATGCAGCTAGAACAATGGGTCCCTCCTGGTGTACTCTCTGTTTGGTAGTTTAGTCCCTGGGAGCTCTGGGAGTACTGGTTGTTTCATATTGCTGCTCCTCCTATGGGTCTGAAAGCTCCTTCAACTCCTTGGGTCCTTTCTCTAGCTCCTCCACTGGGGACCATGTGCTCAGTCCAATGGTTGGCTGAGAGCTACTCAGCTATTAAAAACAATGATTTCATGAAATTCTTAGGCAAATGGATGGAACTAAAAAATATCCTGAGTGAGGAAACTCAATTACAAAAGAACACATTCACTGGTAAGTGGACATTAGCCCAGAAGTTTAGAATAGCCAAGATACAATTCACAGACCAAACAAAGCTCAAGAAGAAGGAAAACCAAAGTATGGATACTTTTGTCTTTCTTAGAAGAGAGGACAAAATACCCATTGGAGGAGATACAAAGTGTGGAGCAGAGACTGAAGGAAAGGCCATCCAGAGACTGCCCCATCTGGGGATCCATCCCATATACTGTCACCAAACCCAGACACTAATGTGGAATGATTGGTTCTTTATTGTCACTGTCATAGTCAATGAGTCATGAATTCTGTGGTGTTGAATATATATGCATGTATCTTTCTTGAGTACTCTTACTTGAACATAAGTAAAATATGTAACATTCTTTGTCTGAAAAACAAACCATAAAACTCAACAAATACTTCCACGTAACTTAGCTTTTTTCTAATAAATATTACAAGCAGTATAAATATATCTTCATGTAGTATATATGTCTTTTAAGTACCAAAAGCTTTTTGTATAAAATTGTTTTAATGAATAATGAAATACTAACCTCATTTAGCCACAGTATAGGTACAATATAAGGTCTCTTCAGATTCTTTAATGCGCTATAATACACATCAAAAATAATTGTGAGTATACTTACACATACTTAAAATACCTTTATAATAAATAATCATATATCAATTACTCTTGTATATTGCTTAAGTTCTTTGATTTTGTTCTGTTCAATGAATCAATTTTAATACATATGCCTCTCATATTCTCAATTCACATATCTAATGTAGATTTTTAATTATATTTTATGGTTTATAGGTACACATTTTGGTCTACAAAAGTATATGGCCTTGAAGTTAGAGTACTAGTATAGATGGTACATAAGAAGTACCCTCAATAATATTCAACTAATAGTAGTTAAAATAGACCATTTTAATAAACATCAAATTTGATTCTTCTTCAAGTAAAATTCATCCTAGATATTTAATAATTCTGTAATAGCATAAAGATGAAAAAACCATAAGACCTTCTTTACATTTTTGTTCATCTACTTATATTCTTATAAGAAAATGCTACTAATGCATAAAAATTTCATTGATAAGGAGACTCACTCTATTTTTCTAGCTGGCTTGACCAGTATGTTGACCTGCAGTCGTTTTGCAAATTGTAGAGTGAATCCAGTTATCTAAAAATAATAAATTTAAATAATTATAAACGTCCAAAACATTCCTTTTTAACAGATTTTACCTTTTCTGTTATACAAAGAGAATCATTTTGTACTTAAAACAGAAGAATTCTTTTTTTTTTTAATTCGATATAATTTATTTACATTTCAAATGATTTCCCCTTTTCTAGCCCCCCCACTCCCCGAAAGTCCCGCAAGCCCCCTTCTCTTCCCCTGTCCTCCCACCCACCCCTTCCCACTTCCCCGTTCTGGTTTTGCTGAATACTGTTTCACTGAGTCTTCGACAACATAAGGAGGTCAAAGGGATACAAATTGGAAAGGAAGAAGTCAAACTATCATTATTTGCAGACGACATGATAGTCTACCTAAGTGACCCAAAGAACTCCACTAGAGAGCTCCTACAGCTGATAAACAACTTCAGCAAAGTGGCAGGTTATAAAGTCAACTCAAGCAAATCAGTGGCCTTCCTATACTCAAAGGATAAGCAGGCTGAGAAAGAAATTAGGGAAATGACCCCCTTCACAATAGCCACAAACAGTATAAAGTATCTTGGGGTGACTCTTACCAAACATGTGAAAGATCTGTATGACAAGAACTTCAAGACTCTGAAGAAGGAAATGGAAGAAGACCTCAAAAAATGGGAAAACCTCCCATGCTCATGGATCAGCAGAATCAATATAGTTAAAATGGCCATTTTGCCTAAAGCACTATACAGATTCAATGCAATACCCATCAAAATCCCAACTCAATTCTTCACAGAGTTAGAAAGAGCAATTATCAAATTCATCTGGAACAACAAAAAACCCAGGATAGCTAAAACTATTCTCAGCAACAAAAGGAAATCTGGGGGAATCAGTATCCCTGACCTCAAGCAATACTACAGAGCAATAGTGTTAAAAACTGCATGGTATTGGTACAGTGACAGGCAGGAGGATCAATGGAACAGGATTGAAGATCCAGAAATGAACCCACACACCTATGGCCACTTGATCCTCGACAAAGAGGCTGAAAACATCCAATGGAAAAAAGATAGCCTTTTCAACAAATGGTGCTGGTTCAACTGGAGGTCAGCATGCAGAAGAATGCGAATTGATCCATCCTTGTCTCCTTGTACTAAGCTCAAATCCAAATGGATCAAGGACCTCCACATAAAGCCAGACACTCTGAAGCTAATAGAAAAGAAACTGGGGAAGACCCTTGAGGACATCGGTACAGGGAGAAAGTTTCTGAACAGAACACCAATAGCGTATGCTCTAAGAGCAAGAATTGACAAATGGGACCTCATAAAATTACAAAGTTTCTGTAAGGCAAAGGACACCATCAAGAGGACAAATCGGCAACCAACAAATTGGGAAAAGATCTTCACCAATCCTACATCAGATAGAGGGCTAATATCCAATATATATAAAGAACTCAAGAAGTTAGACTCCAGAAAACCAAACAACCCTATTAAAAAATGGGGTACAGAGTTAAACAAAGAATTCTCACCTGAAGAACTTCGGATGGCGGAGAAGCATCTTAAAAAATGCTCAACTTCATTAGTCATTAGGGAAATGCAAATCAAAACAACCCTAAGATTTCATCTTACACCAGTCAGAATGGCTAAGATTAAAAATTCAGGAGACAGCAGGTGTTGGAGAGGGTGTGGAGAAAGAGGAACACTCCTCCACTGCTGGTGGGGTTGCAAATTGGTACAACCACTCTGGAAATCAGTCTGGCGGTTCCTCCGAAAACTGGGCACCTTACTTCCAGAAGATCCTGCTATACCACTCCTGGGCATATACCCAGAAGACTCCCCACCATGTAATAAGGATACATGTTCTACTATGTTCATAGCAGCCCTATTTGTAATTGCCAGATGCTGGAAAGAACCCAGGTATCCCTCAACAGAAGAGTGGATGCAAAAAATGTGGTATATCTACACAATGGAGTACTATTCAGCCATTAGAAACAATGAATTCATGAAATTCTTAGGCAAATGGATGGAGCTAGAGAATATCATACTAAGTGAGGTAACCCAGACTCAAAAGGTGAATCATGGTATGCATTAAGGCTGAGAAATTAGAGTCCTTTAAACTTTGTGCATAAGGACATATGTAGTCATGTTGTACAGGTATTTATATGCACACATTCTATCTCGATATAATGTATACATCTATATAAACATATGTATGTAGAGAGAATTTCTTTGTCTTAGTTAACATTACATTTTTCTTTAAATTGTTAAAAAATCATTATTTGGTTCAGAATAAAGAACATTAGTAAAACAATATTAAAAGTCCAACTCAGTTCATTTAGTTACTGAACTATATGTCCAAATATTTATTTATTCAGAGTCCACATATCAGTAAAAAGCAGTATTACAGACTTCAGCTACTTAAGGTGAAATGTGTTTCTATAGCTCTCAGATGCTAAGAGCCAATTCTAGGGCATATATGCCTAACAAGTGTTAGATTATTGAGCTATATCCATTGGCTTCCTTCAAAGATTCAAAAGAGCATCAAGATCATTTAAAAGTTAATAGTACTATAGCAACTGTTATACATTCCTTTTATTGTATATTTTGTCTGAAACTTACACATTACATAGTATTACATACTATGCTTTAATCTTCAATAGCAGTAATTCCTCACAAAAGGAAATCCACTAAATGCAATAATGATGATAATAATAAAGAGTAATTACATTACCTTTTATCATTAGAATTCCTTGATTCTAGTAGAAAACTTTATAAAGTCCCATGTATTGAAACAAAAATGAATTTCATACCACTCAATCAGCAAAATAGGAAGATGAAAGTTTTATTCCTCATTGACAATTTCACTGAGCTTCAGGATATGATCCAAGAATATATACTTTTTATTTTTAGAAGAATATTAATTAAATGATCAATAAAACATGACTTACAGGTTCCACATCCAAGTATGTCCTATGTTCATCTTCATTTGGATTTAAGCCTTCGATAGGTTCTGAAATATCAGGACTTGCATGCAGGAAATGTGGAAGGGAAATATACACAGGCTTTCCTGAAGGCACATTGTAAGAGACAATTGGAAATAGATTACTTTATAGCTCATATATTATTTAAAATATTTGCTAAAGGATGAAGCTTTTGTACATTAAAATATAGTTGTCTTTGAAATGCTGATGTAAGAGCATTACATGTGGTTATTATGCAAAATAACATAAAACTCTGGGACATTCTATTACATGGCCAGTTGTCTGTTTTTTCAAACTAATTTCCAGAATTCAAATGTTCACTGTTGAACCAAATTAGAACATGTTCAAACTTCAAGTGGTGCTGCAACTACACTGAACATCTCATAATTTGTTCTGCTTTATCCTCTTATTTCTACAATTAATACAAGCAAGACAATGACTCTATGGTGTTCCAATGAGGTCTATGCTTTTCCATTCTCACTGTAGGGACACAATAACAGCCAACTTTATTCTCTGTTTTCTAGAAGAAAGGGAGCTACAACCATGGTAGATGATTAGAAAACTCATTGTATACTGAGACTTTTTTCTTCCTACCTAACTACCAAAGCAATATGGTATAATACCAGTGTGATTATTCTAATAACCCAATTTACAATGCTGAAACACAACAGTAGCTTCAAAAAAGAAAGAAAGAAAAAAAGAAAGCAGGAAAAAAAAACACTTAAAAGCACAACAACGTGCACTACCACCAAAGATTATGCATCATTACGATTGCTTTCTTTCATTTTAAATGTCTAATAAAAAAGAATTATGGCTGAATGACATCAGGTGTCAGGATACTTTATTCTGATTCATCCATCTCTTCTTTCTTTTGTACTCTTCTACCCAACTAGCTGCCCTTCTCTAAACTTTCTTGTCACATGAATTTTATTTACCAACTCTTTCCTAGCTTAAGATATCATACTTTCATATTGTGGTCTCTATTGTAATTTCAAGATACCCCCACCCCCACACACAGAAAGACAGAGACATAGAGACAGAGGGAGAAAGGCAGAGAGAGATTTTAACTTTATATTCTGTATATCAGATAACATTGTATGATACATAGCTTTCTGAATGTGGCTTATTTTGTATAATACAATGTTATCTAGCCCTATCTAACTTTTACATGTTACAATTTAAAGAATAAAAGTTGCAAGCATAATAAATACAAATTCACATGAACTTTGATGAGCATATCAACACACCTTCTTTGCATTTGCCAATGTCTAGCACACCATAAGATGTACAGTTATTGGAGATTACTTTTTCAGTGCAGAAACAATGGTTGTCTGGATTCTGGTGGGGTGATGCAAAGGCATTGGCTGGAAGAACAAATCTGTACACAGGGATTCCTTTAAGGTCAATTTCAGATCCAAACACGGCGTAGATAGACCTGTATGGGTTTTCAAGAAAAGAGCTTTATACTAGAGAACTGAAACATGTTTTGGAAATCTCATTCTTTTTGCTTAAACTAATTTAGATTCTTGCTTTAAGTTATGAAGTCATATTCCTGATAAAATTTTATTTTTTTTAATTTGTAGAAAAAGTTGTTAATTGTTTATATACTTTAAGACATGACATGGTTAAAAGCATGAGTATAAAATATACATTCTTTGTTTCTTAAATCTTCTAGGGTCAAGTTTGCATGTGAACTGTTATGGGGGTTAAATGTCAGAGAAGGTTTTTATACTAAAATTCTTCTGTCTAACAAATATTTGTATGTCTTACTCAAGTTATATATTTGTGCTCAATTTAGAACTTTCCATCTTTCAAAAATGCTTAAAGGAAGAGCCATTCCCTTAGTGGAATGTGTGCATGATAGGCTTAGAGCAGATCTCTGTCATTTACCCTATGTCTACAATGCACAGTTCTTTGTGTCAGAGCTTATTCAATATTCTCTCTGATCACCTGCTACCCCTATGTGACAAAGCCCCGTTATCAGAAAATTTATACATAGGGTAATAATTCTGGGTGTGTAATCAATAAATCTGTCCATAGTCTTGTTTTCAGGGATAAGACTATAGCTCAAAGGTAGTTGTTTAGGTTTCTGTACTCATGGATATATGCTCAACGCCAGCAGTTCAAAACTTTGCTGTGTGGATCATTAACATAGTTCTACAATATATTTGTCATCTTCTTTAGAAATCTTCAAAAAGATAAGATTCCCTTCACACTTGATTTCTATATCTTGAAACTTTATCAGCAAACATGATAAATATTAATATCAAAGAAAATGGCTTGTATTATAAATGGTGAAATGGGTAAGCTAATTTTGAAGAATTAATACATTCAATTTTGTCACATTTCTTCTTAAGAAATCTAGAGAAAAATTTGTCTCTTTTTTCAAAAAGAGTGTAAATAATTATGCTTCCCATTTTTTGTTTTAGGAATGGAATTGGAAATGTCTAATATTTACACTCCAGAAACTTACCTGCAAATGTCAGAGGAAAAGAATCTCAGTGTCCGAGATTTCTCAACAAAAGGTGGAAAGGAGGCTGCATCTGTTAAAAATCAAGCCAGTGACAAGTGTTTTTATGTGATATGAATTTTAGAAAAATCTGTAAATCTCTTTCTAGTTATAGTCAATAGAAATAAAACAGAAACTGCCCATAAAATTTTAAAGTTACCTAATATGATAGTTACTTTTAGAAAATAAAAGAGAAGTATATTTTACTCAAGTATACACAAGTTATCATTTTCAACATATAATCAAAGTATCTTTCATTGCTAATGTATAGCGTATGTAGTCTTACAGATCATTTCAATCACAAGAGATGTCCTAGCTATTTTTATCAACTTAACACAGCCTAACGTGACTTCAGGAAAAAAACTTCCATTGAAGAGCCCCCTAGATCATGTTGGCCCTTGAGCATGTCTATAAGGGAGTATAATGACTTAAACAAGAATTATCCCATAGATTAAATTTAAATGCATAGTCTCAGGGAGCGGCATGACTGAGAAGGGATTATTAGTAGGTATGGTCTTGTTGGAAGAAGTGGGTCACTAGGGCTGGTCTTTCAGGTTTCCAAAATCCAAGCCAGGTCCAGTGTCTTACTAGTCCTGCTGACTCCTGTATGCAATCATGCTCCCTACCACGATAGGAGGTTTCTGGAGGGGTAATGAGAAAAGGGGATACCATTTGAAATGTAAATAAAGCAAATATCTAATAAAAAAAAGAAAAGACTGATGCTAAATGGACTAAGGGAATGGTGACCTCAGAGCATTCCCACCCAGTTCAACTTCCAACTTGTGGAAAGAAATGAAAGAAAAACCCACACAGTGAAGAAAACTATCAACTACAGAAGCTGACAAAAAGGTAACCGAAAGGGAGGGGCAGCAATCAGCAGAACTTGGCAGCTTCAGCCATCTCCTGGTTCTGGCTTTAAAGTTAAGGCTATAAGAAAGGGGCTATAAAATCTCCCTCTGCAACTAAACAAAGATGTTGAAGCCAGGCTTACGTCAGGAATGTCCCTGAATGAAGGCCTACAGAAGCCGTTGCATGAAGCTGTGAAGGTGAAGTTTGGTTTGCCTAGCAGATGCTAAGATGTTAGAGATGCCAGCCATGGGCTAAAGTCCAAGGAGAACTTCAGATGTGGTGCAGAACCAGAGAGAAGTAAGTTACTATCAACAAAGCTGAAAGGAGAAGTCTGAAGTGCAATTTGACATCAGACACAGAAATGCAGAATTTAGTTTTCTCATCTGGTTTTCAGTCTTGCTTGGTCCATTATTTCTTCACTACGCTCCTTTTCTCTCCTTTTGCTTTTGGTGCCCTTGTATGATGGAAATATATGTGACTTATAGGGACTTATAGGAGAGCTGTTCCTGCTGCTCACATACTGCAGCACTTGGGAAAGTGGACCCTATACCTTGCTTGGGATCTTTGCTTGCTGGGATGAGGCTCAGACTAGGGAAAGACAGCCCCTCTCCTCCCTCTTCCCTTCACATCTATACCAGGTTGTGGAGCTAGCCCTGTGGTCATGAGACTGGGAGAGTGGAGTCATTCACCAAGTGTAAAACTTGGGACATCTGAGCATGCACCTTGCCTAGCCTCGGGGTCAACCTGGCCCTGCTTGTGGTGATTGTAAATGAGCCAGCCCCTTGGGTGTGAAAGTAAGGGAGATGGAGTGTTGGCCAACCCTGATATCTCTCAGGCCCAAATCCAGGGCTTTGAATTAACCCACTTCAATATATATCCTATCAATGAACTGCTTAAGTGCATGAAGTGGCTGGTCCTATAGATCTAAAACTACAGAAGCACCATGACATAGGACAACAGGTATCCAAAATGAATCCTAGTGCGGTTTCAGCATTATAGAGTATCAGAAGTCAGAGGCTTCATACCAGGACAATGAGTCATTGCAGTGAACATTTGTAATAGAAGGTGTGCGTGAAGCAAAGGCTGCATGGCCGAATACTATGACACACCACCAATTCCACAAGTAGAGGTTTCAAAGGGAGAGGGTGAATATGGAGGCTGTGGGAGATGCGTAGGATTGGGGTACATGATGTGAAATTCACAAAGAATCAATACAAAATTTAAGAAAAGAAAAAAAGAGAGAGATTGCCTTGGATCTCAGAAGAGACTTTCAATTTGAACATTTAAACAGCATTGAGAGTGTGATAGAATATGGGGGCTTTTAAAGTTGGACTTAATACATTTTTATATTTTATGAAATTGTTACAAGTCAATGGGTGCAGGGAGTAGAATATGATGGTTTGGATGAGAATGCCACCATAGGCTTATAACTGAATGCTTAAGTCATCATCTAAGTCACCATCTAAGTCCTGCTTAGAAGGAATTAAAAGGTGTGGCCTTCTTGGATGAAGTATGTCACAGAGATATACTTTCAGGTTTCAAAACCCCAAGGTAGTTCCATTGTCTCCCACTTCTGGCTTACTGTCCATGCAGATATAGAACCCCTAGCTATTCTCATGTCTGCTTACACGCTATCATGCCATGACGGTAACGAACAGCTGTTATTTCCTAGGAATATGGTCCCATGCTATATGAGGAAGTTAGCTAAGC
Source organism: Apodemus sylvaticus (assembly GCF_947179515.1). Taxonomy (NCBI): domain Eukaryota; kingdom Metazoa; phylum Chordata; class Mammalia; order Rodentia; family Muridae; genus Apodemus; species Apodemus sylvaticus. The sequence continues at coordinate 12,025,315 of NC_067473.1, read as the reverse complement.
AAGAGCCTAAAAATGAACTTGTAAACAAGTCAGCAAACAACATCCATACATAAAATTTGCACAAAAAATACCCTGCCTTTAGCTCCTACCCTGACTTCCCTCAATAATGAAACCGAAAAATAAGATAAATAAATCTTTTATTCCCTGTGTAGATCTCAATCTACTGACCACAGCAATACAATGAAACTGGAATTATAGCCATATTTCAAGTTCCTGAAAACTACACTTGGCTGGAGGCTATATAAATTACTGACAGATATATACAACGTATATTAACTGCTATGAAATAAAAGAAACCCTAGTAAAGCCACTGGTAAAGTTGTAAATGTGTTTTTGAAGTATCCCACTCTACCATCAGGTTAGCACTTTTCTTGCCTTAAATGCCTTCAGAATCCATATTATATCAGTGTCCTTCTAACTTTTAGTAGTGATCTATTCATCTGACTTAATAATTTTTAATTTTTCTCACTAAAATTTCTCATAAATGTTTAAAATATTTTTATACTTAAGATGACATTTTAATGTTTATTCAGATTTCAATGTAATTGTCTTCCATGGCAGACACCAAAGAAGTGAAGAAATAACCAGATAACTCTTCAATTTGTTTCACTGCTGAATTTGTCCAAAGAGAACCACCACTGGCTGTATTTGGTTAAAATGGTCTGATATATCCTTCAATTACATGTCCATGTGGTTTTTCTCATCAAGTTTTATTTATTTAACTTTATGACTTGTTAGTCTTCATTTATGCTTCTATGAATAAAGAATTAAGAAAATTATAATGTACTTGTGATCAATGCTTGATTCTTTCAGTTAGAGGACTAGATAGTAAGTTTTAGTTTAAGTTCTCCATACCAATAGTCATTGTCTACATCTGAGCATCCAGTGGTTAATCAACTAAAGAATTATATATTGCAAACACTTAAATTATTTTTCTGAAACATCATTGAGAATATAACGTAATTAAATCCACAAATTTCAATAGTCAAGAAATATAGGATAGTTATTAGTAGAGTCATTGTTTTCTCTTGTTTATATTTTCAAGTATGTGTGGAGACCAGAGAGAAACTTTGTACATAGCTCTACAGATATTTACCTTCTTTATTTTTGAACTGAGTTCTCCTACTTGGACCTTAAGCTTATTGATAAGGCTAGGCAGGCCAATGAATGAATTCCAGGTATCTGCCCATCTAATCCTACACAACTGTAGAATCACAGCTACACTTAACCATGCTCAATGTTTCCTCACATGCTTCCTAAGAGTCTAACTCCAGTTCTTATGCTTGTTATCATAATATCTTCTAACCAATTTATCTCCCCATCACCTAAGAGCTGCTTTTCTGAAAAGAAGCATTCTAAATGTGTATCATTGTTTTAGTGGATGTGTTTCAAATCACCAGAAGTACAATTTTATATTATGATGGACACATGTTGGCATCTTTGTTTCAAAAGCACTTGGTCCCTTTAGTCCCACATGAAGAGTCATACTCACAGGGATCATCTCTAATTACTCATCTCTCTTTCTACTCTTTTAGCTCTTGAGTCGACCTCTTTATACTTGGGTTCATTGCTGACATTCCTGTCATTATCGCTAATAAATTTCCAAACTCTGCTCTCTTCAGTTCAACCAATTCCTTAGACCAAGAACAGAGTTCTTGGTGATTTTTCTCTTAAACACAAAGCATCCATTACTGTTTAGGAACATCATAGTAAAGGAATGTTAGGCTAATATAACAAATATTGAGATAATTGACAATTTATTTGAAAAAGTGTCCTTGGAAAACATTACTGCCATCACTCATGTTTTTCTACTCTGTGAAACAGAACCAAATTAAATAAATCTGTAATTCTCAATCTTGCCTTTGAAAATGTAGCCCCAGGCTTCCTTTGTTATTTAAACTTTCGTCATCTTCATCATATCACTTTCCTGTTGAGTATTCCCTCACCTACTTTGTAAATATTATGTATGTGCTTCTGACTAATTAAAGGCTTATCTGTGATTTAGATTGCTTCATAGTACTTGATTACCATTGTGTTGGACAACCATAGTTCTTACATGGAAGGACAGGGTGTACTTTGCTTCTTGCTAAGAACAATAATCATCCCAACTGAACTATATCCTAAAGCAAAGATTTTGTTTCTTTGCATTCCAAGTATAATGTAGAGAACCCATTTTTCCATATATTCTTCCTGATAGTAGATATCTAACCTTGTTTTACTTTTATTTTTATCTCTTCATGCTGACTAACTTGTCCTTCTGCTTTCTAACCTTGCTGCCTCACTGGGGGTGGGGTCATGCTTTCCCTTGTGAAATTGTATTTCTTCACATTATGTTGTCCATATTGAGGAATGATTGACTAGTAACTATACCTCTACTTGTTGGATGACAAATCCCTAAGAACTTTACAAAAGAAGAACTTTACAAAGAAGAACTTTTCTTGTAATGAAACAAGGTTTATTTTCTAGGCTTAATCTAAAAAATCCTATTGCATATAGGAGATATCCCATTCCCACCCTACCCCAAAGTAGACTGAGTTATGCTGAGTGGTAATCATAGCCACTCAACCTGTAATTTTTGGCTGGGAGAGCAATAGACTTGTGGGGAAAAGGCGAAGTTTTTCTCATTGTGGTTATTACAAAAAAAAAAAAAGATTCTTACCTGTGCCATTAATCATGTCGCAATAACTTGGCCAATAGGACAAATTCCTTAGGAATAAAAGAAAGAAGATGAATAAATACTCTCATTTCAAGAACCACATATTCACATTACTTGTTCAACTTTGAAACACTGCTTTCATCAACATGATAAAGAATAGAAGTGTTGACAGCAAAGCTTTAATAAACATTCCATCTCACTCAATCCACGATTGTTTGATCCTCTATTCTTATTGCTCTGAAGGAAAGGCAACTTAAGAGGACAGACCTTAAACATAAGCAGCTAAATGCCAAGCTCATTAGAAACTGCTCAGATTGGCATGGTTCTGAAAACAAATAAGAGAAATGTAGATCTCCAAGCAGGAATTGGTTTCTTTGAGAGAAATGAAGTATGTGGTAATTTCTTCAGTTTTCATCTTGATAGAAGGAAGGGACTAAAGGTATTCTTGATATGCGCTCCTCATCATATAGAAGTTGTGAGAAAAAACAGGAGAAGGATAAAGCAGAGTAGCAAGGATTTGGATTCATAGAATTCAGAATATGTAAATACTTAATGTTGAGTTTATCTTCATTGTACTTTTAACTGGCTTTAATTTTTTCCATTTTAGCATTATCAGAGACCTGTGTTAGAATGGCACTGGACTTATTTATCTTTCATTATCTAAGTTATGTTTATTTATATATTGAACAGATTAAAAAGATTAGTATTAAATCTCCATGAATCTGTTTTAGTCATTGAGTGAGGAAAAAATAGTGCTGTCTACTCCTAAAGAAGTCTTCTAGGATATCAAAATATACTGTAGATTAATTTATTTAAAGGAAATGGTGCTAGCCCGAACACATGCAGTTAAATCAACTGCATACATGAGTAACCTTGAAGATTCTTCTTCTCCTGGGCTGTATTAGTTGCTTTCTATTTTAGTAATATCAAAAATTAGGATTCATTCAGATGAATGTTCAGGAACAGAGACACAGAGAAGCATAGGTTCATGAAACTATAGTGTCCTTTTACCTTTTCAAAAATGATATATTGACTATTATATCAATTTTCTTTGAAATATTAATTTCATTTCCTATCAGAAGCAAAACGTTGTCATGGCAGTAAAATTGTAAATGTACATGAAATCACCTTAAACATTTATCTGTTTGACTCACTTGGAATAGATCATTGCAATATATAATTTTTTGTAAAGTCATTTTCAAAAGCATAAAAAGTTATATTTGCCTACCTCATAGATTATATTGATGTTTTAATTTGTTGTCAATTATATGCATATGCTCTAATGTTACATATGCTGCAGAGAAAAAATGTAACTCTGCATTTCTCTAACAAAGAAAATCTATGAATAAAGACACAGTTTTCACATGTTCATGCTGCTGACTAATACTCATTCAGGGATAGGGATAAGACAGTGGCAGGAAGAGTTTAATATCTGGCAAAAAAAAAAAAAGAAAAAAAAAAGTTTCCAAGATTGTACTTTAGCCATGTCTGTTCTGTACACCAGTACTTGCTTCTTAACAATAATAGTAAAGTAATAAGAATAGCATGTTAGAATACCCTTGTCTGTCTGTCTGCCTGCCTGTCTGTCTGTCACTCACTCTCACTCTGTGTATCTCTCTAATTTTTCTCAGTCTCTGTCTCTGTTTCTGTTTCTCTATGTCTCTCTCTCCTTTACCTCTCTCTGTCTCCTCTCTCTCTCTCTCTCTCTCTCTCTCTCTCTCTCTCTCTCTCTCTCTCTCTCTCTCACACACACACACACACACACACACACACAGTCACTTACCTTTTCCCTTTATAGGAATCAATTATGGCAACTTTGCTTATGTTATCCTTTCCATTGAACACTTTATAAACTCCGTCTACAGTGTTATTGTACTGAAAAAATAGGAATAAAATACACTCTTTGATCAAGTTTTATTTACCATTTCATAACACATATGACTAGCTTTCACATTTTTTAGAAAGGGATCATTCAGAATCACTTTTTATCATTTCTGATATATAACACAATATGACTTTTACATTTTGAGCTTTACTTTAAGTCTTTTAATATAAGTATTAGAATATAAAAATTGCCTATAAATGAGTGTTATATGATCACACAAAATATAAGAAAACAAGTAGCCATGGCTTTTCATGCCTTTCTAGCATTGCCATGAGATAACATGCTGTAATATTGCTCCCTGCTCCTAGTGAGCTCAGGTAAAGAGCCAAACTTAGAAGATTTCAACAGATTTCTAGATACATTCTAAATTTTCAAATCATTAGTAGTGATTACTAAAATTAACAAGATTATACAACCAAAATTTAAAAATCTTTTAGCCAAAGGAGGGGCTGTAGTGATTTAATTCAAATAAAATTAACTCTAATTCCTCCAGGCATTTCTGTTAATAATTAACTAATATACCACTGAATAATCTGAAACATTATCAACAAGGAACTGCAAAGTATAAGCAGTATGGTGACCCAGTGTCAGACTATACAAGGATCAAAACAGAGACTTGGGTAAGCCATCTCATTCTCATCCCATTAGAAAGCCAAAATGGAAAGCAAAAGCTACATATAGCAAGAAGTCTACATCCTCTTAATCAACAAACTGCCATTCTGTGAAGTTGACTGGCAATCCTCACTGAGTGCAACTTGCTGAATATCTCAAGTGAAAATTCACAGTAACTTTTTAATTAAAACTTTAATAAAATTACAGCTCTACAAAATTAGGAAAGATATGATCTCATGTTTGATTTTCAATACAGAGACATATTAACCTTGATTCTTTAGAAAAAATAGAAGTAAATGCAATTTGCAAATATTTACATATTTTCATGAATTTCAATTTTCTATAAGAATAAAATTTGATTAATTTTTAAATTAAAATTAATTTAGTCAAATATATTAAGTAATTTTTTACTATGAAAACTGATAGCATGTAAGATGTAGGCATTAAAAATAATGAATTATATGTTCTCAGATTAACTAGTAAGGAAATATGCAAAACTATAAATGTTTCCATTGACATTTTATTTGTATGCTTGAAAAATCCAGCAAACATTTATATTTGGTACTTACAGGATAAAACACACCAACTGTGGTACTTATAGGATATGGAACCAAACTCAAGAAGGGATCTTTGTAACCCCACAAGAGTTCTTTCAAAGATCGTGTTTGGAACATAGACGACTTGGACTTTTTGATAAGCGAGTTGAGTACAACTTGAACAAATGTATTTGGGTAGATATGTGGTGCAGCCTACAACAAAAAAAATCACTGTTTGAAAAATAACTACATTATATATTTTAAATAGATGGATTAAATATAAAAATCAAGTCCAATTAAAATAAAGATAAACCTTCAAAATCTGCCACATCCTACATAGCCGAAAATTATAATTTCTACCATTTTTCTAATCCCATCTAGGATTACATTTTTTAAGATCTGGTTTTAAATGAGACTAATTAATCAATCAATGAAGTCAATTGGTTATGCTGATTGGGTCATCTCTCCAGATGGGTCAATAACATAAAACATGGTTTTTATGATGTGGCAAAACAACTAAGGCCAAATGATGAGGGTACTTAGGAGATTATTGTTAGAAGCTCTGAAATGGTCCACATAGCAGCTGCTATCCACTCACTGCCACAGCCAGATTGAGAACTGTGAAGTTGTCATCCTCTGTTCCAACAGACAGTGAAGGCTCAAAGATGGCTCCATTGGGCTGTACAAAAGAGACAGTGTTGTCCTCGGGGTCCTGAGTTATATTTTCCTTGGCCAGATAACGAACTCTGAAACAAACATAAGTCAACAAAATGAGGGGGCGTCAAAATCTTGCATATCAAATTTCTCAATTCTTTCAACAAATACTATTTGAACCCAGAACAAATCACAATTTACATGAAAAGAATTTCAGGGTAAACAATTAGCTATTTAGACATCTCTAGCAAAGGTAGTTAAACCTGGAACAGAAAAGTAGAAAATAGAATGAACTGAGTTAAAATAGACACTGGGCTTTGGACTAGTTAAAGTAGAATAGGTCAGAAACTTACTTTGGTAGCAATTCCATGTGGTGGGCCTAAGTAAATGTAAGCATACATTAAAAGGACTAAAAGTAGCAGGCTTAAAATACTGAAGATCATAATAGTCTGGTTTGAGAAATGCAAGTGCTTGAGTGTTGTTTAATTAAAGAGTAAGGGAGAAACAATTGGTGAGAATAAAAGTCACAAAGTGAGATTTCAGACATACAAGGACTATACAACTTAATGGCTGTCTTTATCCTGAAGTAAAGAGGGTCAGAGAGTAGAAATATGCTTTTCATATTAGAAAGACCTCTCCAAGTGTGTAGTCTATCCAGCCTACATGTTGTTAAGTCCATTCATGAAATCACTACTAAGCAACCAATTGTCATTTCCAGTTTAAAGGGATCCAGGCCTAACTCTCTCTTCATTTTACATATTGAGTTCTTAGTTCTTAATCTCCTGGCTTTAACACTTGTAATAGTTTTCAAGACTGTGTTAAAAGGTGATTATTTTGTAGAAAAACATTTTGTTGGTACTAAGCAGACATTAAAATGAAATAGGGTAGACCTCGTTCAGCACACCATTCTATCTCTGGATATTAATTATAGGAGCTGAGTTACAACTATAGTATTGAAAATTCATGAGCCTAGTAGTTGGATAGGAAACTTTTTTTATTTTCTATATTCTTTGTTTACATTCCAAAAGCTTTCCCCTTTCCCAGTCCCCACCCCCATATGTCCCATAAGTCCTCTTCTCTCCATCCATTCTCCTATCTTTCCCCCTCCCTTTTCTCTGTCCTGGTACTCCCTTACAATGCTGGATCAAGCCTTTCCAGGATTAGGGCCTTCTTCTTCCTTCTTCATGGGAATCATTTGATATGCTAATTGTATCTTCAGTATTCAGAACTTCAGGGCTAATTAATATCCACTTATCAATGATTGCATTCCATGTGCATTTTTTTTGTGATTGTGTTAACTAGTTTAGGATGATATTTTCTGATTCCAACCATTTGCCTAAAAAATTCATAAATTCATTGTTTTTAATTGCTGAATAGTACTCCATTGTGTATATATACCACATTTTCTGTATACATTCCTCCACTGAGGGATATCTGGGTTCTTTCCAGCTTCTGGCTATTATAAATAAGGCTGCTATAAACATAGTAGAGCATGTGTCCTTATTGCATGCTGGGGAATCTTCTGGATATATGCCTAGGTGAGGTATAGCAGGGTCCTCCGGAAGTGTCATGTCCAGTTTTCTTAGGAACTGCCAGACTGATTTCCATAGTGGTTGTACCATCTTACAATCCCACCAGCAGTGAAGGAGTGTTCCTCTTTCTCCACATCCTCGCCAACTCCTGCTGTCTGTTAGGAAACTTTTGAATTCCTATCAGATACAGATTATAGGTCCCTATAAACATGAGTTTGGGGTATGTTCAGTATTTTCTTACTTCTTGGTATGTTTTAGCTCAGGCTTGAACTAGGTAATTCAAGTAAGTTCTAGGGTAGGCCAGGATACATGACTCTCAGTGTTTCATGAAGTGGCCATATTACTTAAAAACATGCTCATGGTCTAAAATCAGGAACAGTATTTTAATAGATGCTGTACAAACTTTATCATTTATTCTCTGTTGAGTTAGATGATTAAGCCACCTAACACATCTAAAAACCCCAAGGCACCAAATTCCTAGTAATGCCTTTCTCATAAAATATCTATTTTAAAATTCAGGTACCTATTAATAATGATTCAAGTAAGGCTTTGGCAATTTCAAAGACTTCAATGTAGGTATGACTGAATCAAGTTTTCCCAAAATAGCAATTACAACATCAAACCAGTAGATGGCACTCAGTAAGAGAAAACAAAATCAGTAAAGCATGCCTCATCTTAAGAAAGTTCTTAATCACTCAAATTAACATAATCACTCAAATTTTAAAATATAAAATAGATGTCTTTGGATGTATTTGTTAACAAGGTCAAGAGAATTAGCTCTCTGCACGTGGTTACATGATACCTTTATTAATATTCTTGCCATAAAACCATAAATGTTAAATGTGAAATATCTAGGAGTTAAAAAGTAATCAGAATTGAGATGTAATTGTGATATTAAAGCATGTAATTTTATGCTTTGATTATGTTTTATACTGTCAATTACTGCTTCATCAATATCATTTTAACAGTCATTGGCCAAATCAACCAGTGGTTGTCTTACAGGGCATATTTTTCTATAGTCTCAATTTACAATGGGTTCAGAGTTTCTGATTCTTTTGATTCTTCTGCCTTCTTTTACTACCAATGAAAGTTTCTGACTGATTATTTCCCCCAGGTATATTTATTTAAGATTCTATTTGTAACCTTATTACATAAACTATTAGAATACTTAAGATATGCTTTAAATTGCTATTTAAATCTCAATACATAGCTGACCTCAACACTTAGCAGGAACTGCAACTGTGGAAAATCATTTTAGCTCTGTAGTTCTTAAAACTGAGTATGTATCTGAATCTCACAAAGGAGTTTAAAATGCATAAGTAGAGCCTTTTTAATCCACTTGCAATAGCAGTTGATGGGTGCTGTTATTGTGTCTGGCCTAGAGGGCCCACCAGGATAATCACAGAAGTAAAATACCTGTTTCATCTTAAGAATGTATGTATACATGTTTCATCATGTATTCATAAAATTCTCAGCATGCCAACGGCACAGTTCAGAACGTGACAGAAGTGTCAAACAAAATATTCATAGGTTTTTGAGGGGGGAATCTCTTTATTAGTTTTAAAATGATAATAAGTCTATATTTCTTTTTCATATAATATATGATAGGTGACATTTGGGTAGCATATATAGATAGAATCTAAATCTATAGAATACGATCCTTTACTTGTATGGAAAACATTTTGATGCAAATTTTGTTGGCAAAACAATAAGTACACTTCAATACAATGAAATTCCTTAGGCAAAAGAGTACTCAGAAACAAAGTGAGAACACTACTCCTTCTCAAGAGCTCACTCACCTGTATGTGTATGGACCTCTCTGTTTAACCTTGATTTTGCTGCTGTTCTTTGCCACATCATCTGGGTTTTGCACATCAAAGATCCAAAATTGTCTGTACACAGTGGTACCCGTTTTAACCCAGTTTTTGAAAGCAGTGGTTCCTTCTTCTAGGACAACTTCCTACGAAAAAGAAAACAAGTTTGTTTTGTTTTTTTGTAATGCACGTGGAACCTTCTAGGACCTTGTTATGTTTAGTCAGAATAAAAGGAACTCCTCGTGAGAATTTGTGTAACTTTGTCACACACTTGAAGCAGGAATGCGGTCCACATAAAGGACACTCTCTTGGTTAACGATTATGAAGAGAACCAGTGTGTAAGTGGTGAAGCCATCTCTGTTTCTTTTAAGGCAACCTTTCAAGGGAACCTGTCGCAACATTCCTTTAGTCAACAAAACAGCAAGTTAAGCTGATTCTAAATGTTATCAAACAAAAGATTTTTTTCCAGGTATTATCTTCCAACTCTGAGAATCTGCGTTAATGTAGCAAAAGGGAAAAGCTGAGAGACAACGTGAGTACTATTGGGAGCTTTCAACAATGACGACAACAGCAACAAAACTTCTTTCGTCCAAAGTTGATCAATTCAAGGGACTGTAACTAATCTTTATTAAATAAAAATCATAAATTCTTGAGGATTAGTTACATAAATATGGGTATTTCCTCATTGGAATCTTGTTCAATAAGACCTCTGTGAATCCTATGCCTGGGGACTACCTGATTGTGTTTTTACAAATAATACAACTCTTTAATTAGTCACTGCATCACTAGTTTTCAAAGAGCAAAGTTAAGAAGGGGTGATGTGTGTGTGTGTGTGTGTGTGTGTGTGTATGTGTGTGTGTGTGTGTGTGTGTGTTTCCCTTTGTGTGTGCATGATACTCATTAGATGATACTAATTAGAAACCATATATACCAGCGGTACTGAAAATATAAAGCAATTAAATATACAGCATCAGAACCGAAACAGCTTTTATTAGAAACTGCCTCCTGCTTAGGAGCTTTGGGACCAAGTAGAAAGCTACTAAACCCCTTAGGGTCCTTTTTGTCTGCAAGGTAAGAGAGTTACCATAAACGCTTGTCCAGCTTCCTTTCTAGTGCTTTAACTAGAACAGGAAGTCTGTGTAGTCATAGTAACTAGAGCAAACAAAGAGAGTCTATAACTTCCAATTAAGTAATTTGGGAAGAGTGCCCATGTTTGAGAGTGTTCAAGGGGAAGAGGAAGAAACATATTTCATAGAAAATTAGCCCAAGGGAGCCCACGAACATAGGAACAACCTAACCTACTTTCTCCACCTGGAAATATCAGTTCACTGAATGATAGGATCAGGAAAGAGGAGGGAGAAGTGACATGCTTTGTGAGGTTGCGTCTCCTTGAAAACACATGGCTGGAATAAGGGCAGCCTGGGCAAATAGTAGCACAGTCTTAAGGAAGTTTGAGTTATTGAGTCTTACATGAGTCCTCCTTTGGTTCATGCTGTTACTGGTTTCCCTAACATACACATGCCCGATCAGCTGTTTAGTTGGTAGGTATGAATTGAGGTTCCTGTCTCTGGGAAATGATACTGCTTAATGCTGGGGATAATGGAAGCCACTAGAGAAGAGATCAAGGCAGCAGGTTAGGATGTGTTTGAAAATGCTATAGTACTGTAGCCCATGTGCACAGGAACATGATCTGATCATGTGATGTTCAGATAGCTATTGCTTTTCTATGATGAAATCCCTTAAAAAAGATATGCAGCCTAAATGCTTATTTCCACACTAGCCCAGTATTAGAGAAAAGTTACAAAACTGATTATACACAGCTTTCTTAAGATAAAGGTGTTTGTGAATATTAAAGCTGAAATATGTATCGACTTATGTCACAAGACTGCGGATCTATAGATCATAAAAATTTTAAGACCCATTATAATAGTTACTGCTTATCTTGTGTTATGCAAAATACAAAATTATTTCAGTCCCTAGTGAAAATAAGTCAATATACTCTTATGAGACCAGAAATGATTTCTGACCATACTTATTGTTTTATTCGGCAAACAGATAAGCTAGTAGACTGTTAAGGTTGGGAAGCTATCACTCAAAGACTGAGGTGTGCACACTAACTTTGACAGTTGTATGGGTGAGTACTCTTTTAATATAATGGTAAAACCAAATATGTATGTCTCCTTCATGTAACAGTCAATGTTAATGTAATAATTAAAGCTCCCTTATATTGTCTTGCATTGGAGTAGGCCATTCACAAAATTATAAAAATCACCCCATTCACCAAAGACCTTGTGAAAACTGAGTCATGTATAGTACATTCAGAATATATTGAAACTAGATACTACATTAGAAACTAAATATTGTAGCTTCACGTGAGTGTGCAGATTATTTAACTTAGTTATATCTTAGTTTCCTTATAATGTAAAGATACATCCAATCTACTCAGAACTGGTTCTAAGTAGAAGAGTATACTCAGAAGGACAATGACATTGGTAGGAGTGGCCAACCACTTTCAGCTTGGATGTGAGGCTCCACTGCACAGGCGGGAATTCTCTCCTGGTACAGTAAATCTAGACAAATTCTCATATGGTTAGTATGGTGGGTATTGTAAAGTCTTACAACTGAGAAAGTACTGAGGATAAGTGACTGCTTCTTGTTGGCTCAGCCTTGAATGAGGCATCTCTACATCTCTATGATGCCTTTAAATCCCAGAGAACATCCAAAGAGAAGGGCTAGAAGAAATGAAGGAACTTGAGAAAGGGAAAGAATGTGGTGACATGGCATGGCTGGTGTGGCTGCTTTGCTCGAGGACTCATCAGAGTTGTTAGTACCTGAATGTGATGTGAAGAAGTTTGGACAGAGCAGTATTCCATTAGGGAGAGGGAGAGGGGTCACTGAATCCCACCTGTCCTCATGTAAACAACACTAATCAAACTCATCCATCCTGTCCCCAGTAAAGAAAAAAAGTCAGGTAGAAGTAGTGCTTGAAGAGAAGATTGTTGCTGAGAGAGGACAAAGAGGATCATGAGGCATGAATATGATAAAATATATCCTATGTGTAGGAAAATATCACAGGGAGACTCATTGGTATGTATGATTAATATAAGCTAATAAAAGTTCTTTCATTTGTGGGTTATATCTGTAAAGTGAAAGAATTCATATTATTGGTTACAGTTGTGTTTAAAAAAGAACAAATGGCTTTATTGCTAAGTTTTAATTCATTAAATTAGGTTATGATCAACTAAAATATGGATTAAAATTATTGAATTATATTGGAGAATTAAGATTTAACATTTCAGAGATTCAAAAATTATACTTTTATATTTTATATAGGAACTTAACATAGGACACTGCCATTTGGGTTGATGAACTACATGATAATAACCTGAGAAAGAAAAGGAAACCAACATGTGCTAAATTCTGTGCCTAAAGCATTGATTGTGAGCCAAAATGGTGTGCACTTGCATATGGTGTCCTAAGATCTACCTCAGTTATCATTCTTTCAGATCTCTAAAATCCACAGTCCTTTTTGAGGAAAAATAACCCCTTTGAGTCAGAGCTCAGGTTAGGCTGCTGGCCAGAAATCCCCCAGGAATCCATCTGTCTCTGTTTCTTCATTACTGAGATGTCAACTATGAGCTACCATGGCAGGCTTAACATGGATTCTGAAGCTAGAGCTCAGGCCTTCCCACCTGTGTGACCAATATGTCACTAACTGGGTCATCTCCACATGCCCTAAACATTGTTTCTTTAACCTTCATCAGCCAGGAAACATTTCATTTGCTCTTCCCTTAATACCTGTTTCCTTCTAAATTGCACTCTTCCCCCCCCCACCCCCTTGTTCATAAACTAAAAACAAACAAGCAAACAACAACAACAATAACAACAACAACAACAAAAACCCTTCTTTTCCTTTCCTGCCTATCCTTGCCTCTGACTATGCACAAATTCTTATAGTACACAACCCTGCTCTTTTCTTTGGATATTCAACCCCTAAACGGCAACATGCTTATCTAGATTTATCTGTAATTTCCCAGCAATGACCAAATCTATCTGAACTCTGACCTTTGAGTACAGAGTGATACTTGCATCAAGCCATTTGCCAAATATCTATACTTTCACTTCTTCAAATATGTATTTCTACCAACAAGCTAACTGGACATCTTCTGATAAATCCATATTTATTCCTTTCTTCACTGATTCAATCCCTCTGTCTAAAATTCGAATTCATCCATACATCAATCACTCTTCCTTAAGCTTCCCAACTTCAGGGCTTTTGCTATATAATGGACCTATAAGCAAAGACATTCTATTCTATAAAAACTATTTTTAATTCTCTTCTACAAAGATTTGTGCCACAATGCTTATTCTGTAGCTTTCTTGTCTTCATTTCCCAACCACATCTATTTAAGGGTCATACTATTCAAGATTATAACATTTAACCTCTAATTTTTCCTATTGACTAATTAAGACATAGTTGATTTAATATCTTAAAATAATAAAATTGATGAAATAATCTCAAATGTTTATTTATGACAATTAAATGATTTTTTACATGGGGAAGTCTTAATTATACCACTAGTCTACTGATGGTACTTCTCTCTAAATACATGTTTCCTTTCATCTTACTGAAAATAATATAGAAGTATGTTTATTACATCACCAACTATTTATTCTTCTTCTTAGTGTTTAAAGATTCTTAAATCCAAGTACTTTGCTTTATACCCACTTCTTGTTTATTATAATAGCTCTGCTTGTTTATTATACTAGCCCTTTTAATACCTTACAAAATACTTTGATCATGTTTTTCCCTCCAACGCCAACTCCTTCCAGATCCAACCCTCCTACCCACCACCTAGCCCACCCAATTTCTTTCTCTCTTTCTCTTTTGCTTTTTCTTTCTTTCTTTCTTTCTTTCTTTCTTTCTTTCTTTCTTTCTTTCTTTCCTTCTTTCTTCCTTCCTTTCTCTCTCTCTCTTTCTTTCTTCCTTCCTTTCTTTCTCTCTCTCTTTCTTTTCTTCCTTTCTTTCATTTGCTCTCTGTCTCAAATGAAAATAAAAATAGAAAGAAAACAAAGCAAAGAAGACAAATAAACCAGAAAACCTAAACCAAATTAGAGCAACAAAAACAGCAAAATAAAACATGGAGCCCATTTTGTGTAGGCCAACTACTTCTTAGTCCTGCACGGAACCTTTCCTGACCTGCAGTTTAAATCACTCAAATTGATGCTACATTGAAGAAAAGTAATTCACACAGCAGGTATCAATTGTATAGATTTTTGGATAGGAAGTAGGAATTTGTGTCCTCTTCCCTTTGCTTTGCTGGCTTTTTGTCTAGTTTGAATTTGTGTGGGTCGTCTGCATGCTGTCACAGTCTCTGTGAGTTCATAAGTGCATCTGTTGGGTCTGAAGACACTGCTTCCTAGGACTCATCTACTGCCTGAATTTTACAGTCTTTCTATCTTCCTTCCACATAGCTCCTGAGCCTGTCTCTCTTCACTGCATTTAGTTGCAGGCCACAACTTTTCTCCTACTATTAACTAGTCTTATGAGCTTCTTAAATGATATGCTTCTTCAAAATCAAACAAAATTTCAGCATCGTCCTGAATATTGATGAATACTCTCATTTTTCTTCCTATATAACATTTATTTTTTCATATTATACAAAATTTAATTCTATGCTCTCAAAGGCTTGTTCATGTTTTCCATAGGACACACTTTGTTTTAGATATTTCTTAAACTTTTTGAGTTATTTTGTTCCAAATAATTTATTCCACAAAATCTAACTTTGACACAGTTGTCTAAAATGCTCTTTTTATGAGTTCTCATTATGAGCTCATGCAAAATTATTAGATTTAATTCAGAAGGCTGCTAGCACTCACGTACTATTCAAGAAAGTTTATATGAACAAATTTTGTTATATGAAGAAAAGGATAACTTATCAGTAATCAGCCATTGTTCTTACTAGTTTATAATATTGTATCCTAGAAGATTGTGACTTTTTTGTCCAAAAGATAGCTCCAGTCTATGGGTTAACAGAGAAAATAATCTATGATGATCTGGTTGTAAACCACAAGTAACAAAATAAAAAAGGCCTGGAGCAGTGGCTGTTCCATTCTCCCCTACCCCCACTCCTTAAACCTGGTCAAGCAAGCCTCTCCTCATCCACCCCTACCCTTTTTTGTAATTCTATATCAATAATACTACCAAAAATATATAAATATGATCTTGAGTTAAAGATCATATATAATGTTTTTGTATACACACACAATAGTATGTATATTTTAAAACATTTATTGCACAATGTAACATGTTTTTTTCACTAAATGCAAACATTTGGAAACATATAAGTGATGATTGTGAAATTATTGAACAATATAGTGTGTGTGTGTGTGTGTGTGTAGGAATGCTCACTTTTAATACTCTACACAGAGAGATGACAGCTAAATAATTAAAGAAGGGAGTATTTCACTTTAAGTCCTCAGCATTTATAATGAAACAAGTAAAATCATGAAGCAGTAACTTCTATTTGTGAATAACTATATATGAGGGTTTTTATATTAATCTTATTAAAGCAATGTTCCTGTGAATGCAAATAATGCTTGCTTTTATCTAGAAGAAGGTGATATAGCCAAAAATTAACAAGTAGAAAAGAGACTGAATGGTCTTGCCAATAACAGAAGTTTCAGTACAAATACATACAATGATTCCATTTGTTTGGTTCTCCTCTCTGAAGTATAGTTACTGTCTGTCTAGGTTGCTAGAATCAAAACTAATTTGGGAGATGAGGCCAGTGCTCATGCAAATGACATTTGGGCACTGTTAGTTGATAACTTTTCAAATAAACATGTGTGCCTCTCGGCAGGGCAGAAACTTTTTCTCTATCCTTCACTTTGTTCTGGGAAGATTTCTTTTATTTGTAACCACTGTTTCCAAACTGTTGAATTTACTTCAGGACCACAGCAGATAGGATTCCCCTTAAAGTATCTTCAATTCCCTAAAATTTCTTTGAATTAGAAGCTAATCACATTGAAATAGGGAAGAAGATGATTTTGTCCATATCCATATATTTAGACCATTCCAATCTGAGTTTAAGACCCAATTTATTGATGTTAGTCAAAATGTGTCCTACAGAACATTTTTGCTGAAAGTTTAGCAAAGCCAAGTCCTAAAGTGAGCAAACAGAGACTATTTATTAGTAATGACTATTGTACGTATTTAAACGAGCAGTTTTCCAGAGCTTCTCATTAAACACTTTTTAACATTCAAACCCAAATAGACATGTGCATTTTTTTCAGGTTAAATTAAAATGCAACTAACATACTTATTTGAATATTTCTATTCAAAAGCATGCCAGTCTAGTCCAGAAATAAAGAACATTATTTCTACTAAACGACAAGACTATGACCTGCAGTTTTATCAAAATTTGATGCTTAAGATTAATAATGTATTCTAGTCCAATTTACATTTTCTTTATAAAAGTGTATGTGAGCCAATTTTGCATTACATTGTAGTGTTTCGCACATGCTCACTTTTCTTGTGAGGTTACATTGATCCACTCTTCTTACTCAAAGCATAAAATTACCAGGCATAATAAAACAAGCATTCAGAACAATAACACAATGATGACAAGAGACACGGTAAAATAAGTAAATGGTACAACAGATTCTGTCAGTCACTCTTACCCTTTTGATTGTCTTCTCAATGAGCATGTCTCCGACTGGCATGAGAATGCCTCCAAACACCGCCAGGACAGCACCAATTACAGCGCCAGCAATGAGCCCACAGTTCCGATCACAGCCCATTCTCCTCGTGCAGCAGGATCAAGGTAGAGCACTTGTTTCTCGCCAACTCCCAGGTACAATTACAATGTTTTTGACCTGGCCTGGTTCTACTATTAGAAAGAGGTCATAAAATAAAAGCTTAAGTATCAGCACAAAAAGATCAAAGTACAAAGAAATCCTGCTACCGATACAGATGATTTTGCCAACTAACAAAAACCAAATCTTTTGTTCATTTCACTATGCTGGTTTTCTAGGTCCAACTCTTTCTTCTTGTTTATAAAAACCCACCAGAAGCAGAAGAAATATCAGAGAGAATGCTTAATTTTTTTAAACTTTTCTATTTTGTATTTTCATCCTCAGTTGAACATACTACAATCTTATCTAAGGAGAGTCATATAAATATGTTGTCATCTTAACAGTCCTTACCACAGCATGGCATGCTTTTTTATACCTTCACCCCCTATCTAGTTTCTCCACCCAAACAGAACCCTGAATGCTCTGCCAGGAATTCTCCTGCAAAACAAACGTGGCTGGACTGATATGCCTTGTCTACTCACCCATGGCAATACTGGTAACATACCTAATTCATGCATAAACAGCAATATATGAGTTGTGAGAGAAATAATCTGTTGTGACTCAGAAAGGATCAGAACTTCAAATCATTTGTAAGCTACCTGTCAAAACAAAAATGCAGAGGAAAAAAACATATCATCACAAAATTAATACTAGTATTTTCTTTAATGTCATTATAGCATTAATGAAAATTCTACTTCTTTTCCAACTTTCATGTTCATGCCTAAAATTTCTCCCATACAGTGTGGAAAACATTCAAGAAACTTTTAAAAACATGTGGTTTCTAATTTCATTATCAATGATTTTGACAAAACATAGGTTAAAAAATTTGAAGATACAAATATATATTTTATATGTGTATAGATTTGATTTTCATTATTCTCAAAGATTCTTTTCCAGATCCAACTGTAATAGCATTATTTTTCCCTATGTAGAGATTCGTGTCAATACTCTTAAACACAGTAGGATTGCTATTATGCACTTCATGCAGGCAATTTAATTTGCGATGTTTTATGCAGCTATTACATAACATTGGAAGGAAGCAATTTACAGAACCACTGGATCCTGCTGCAACAAAACTGATAAAATTGTGTCTTTTTGTTCAATACGTGAAAAGGAAGTTGAGCTTCAGTGATAGTTTTATGATGCTGTTTTATCCTTCATGGTGTGCTATATAGCTATGGTTTATACTTAAGAACAGTTTGTGTTACATCAAAATGCTATGGCCAAGAGAACACAGATGTCAATAGAACCAAGAAAAGATAAGGCACACAGAAAGCATTTATAAAATACTCTGTGTACAACATAAGTCCCTCTCAAAGATGGAGAAACACAAGAGGTCCAGACCCTTTCCTGGCGACTGGACTCCCTCTGTGATCCCTGGGGCTTCCCTACTTAGCCATACTCCTTTCGTGCAATTGGAAGGACTGAGATTTTCTTGAAACAGCCTTTCAAGGACCCACAGAACTGGTGAGGAGGCTGGAGTTCTGCTGACAGTAAAGGAAGAAAATCATATCTGTGAGACAGGAATGAAAGCAGAGGAATCCAGGAGGCAGCACAAATAAAAGAATGAAATAAAACCTGACCTTTCTGCCTCCCCCTAAGAGGTGATAAAGGAGTACTCAGTCTCTCCATATCTTGACTTTTCTAATGTTTCAAAATAAGATCTAAGGTGAAAGTGGCAATTTCCTATGTAAGTAGCAGAAATGATATTCACCCATTTTTGGTCATTTTCCAAGTTGTTGCCTGGGAGTCCAAGAGGTACGCAATTATGATTACACAGCAATGATTACACAGCAAGGTGATAACCCAGAGACCTTTGTTCCTGACACACTTCATATCTCCCTAACACTTCTTAGAACAGTTTGAGAGAACCTCTTTAAGAAAATGTCATCTGTGGTCTTAGAACTGGGACAGGAAAACCTGTGTGTTACAGAAGTTTGGTAAATACATATTAATTAGATCTAAGTAAAACACCTAATGAGTTACTTCATTTGGAAAGTTATTTAATGTCCACATGAATATCATTTTTGGGGGGCAGGGAGATGGCACAGTGCAGAAGCACAGTTGTTGGCAAGTCTGATATGTTGATTGGCATCTATAGGGCAGAAATAGAGAATTAAACCCTGAATGTTTAGCGCACACACACACACACACACAAACTCACACACACACACATTTTAATAAATAAAACAAATGCTAAAAATTATTTAATAAAATAATTTACAATTCTGACAAGTAGAGTATAAAGTGACCTTAAAATAAGAATATTATTGCTTTTGAACTAGGTATGCACCTATTTACTCCTTGTTTATATTAAAATAAGTATGAATATGCCATTTTTAAAGAAAGAAATTGAAGTAGATCTCAGAAGTTGGAAAGATCTCCCATGCTCTTGGGTTGGCAGGGTTAATGTACTAAAAATGGCCATCTTGCCTAAAGCAATCTACAGATTCAATGCAATCCCCATCAAAATCCCAACACAATTCTTCATAGAGCTAGAAAGAGCTGAACCTTAATATAAGCATTTATATAACATTCTTTCAACCACATGCTGATATTTGACAGAGTGGAAGAGGTCAGGTTGTCCAATGGTTCATTAATGATTGATTCATTATCATTACATCATGTCATAATAAAGTTTCTGGAGTTGCCCTAAATATAGGAAAGATCCTTTTGTTAACTAGTGCTCTCTTATTATTATTTAGTCCCTTAACATTATGAGGAAGGAGGGGATTTATATTGTAATCATACCTTCTTTCTCATAGTACATGACATAAAACTGAAGGTGTTTTCTTGGTATGAGGACATAAATGCTCAGGTGTGTACATTCTAGCCAGCAGCTTGGCCATCCAAACTCATCGTCAGAGAAAGTGTTTTTTAAATAATTTCTGTCAATTTAGCTATTAAGGATTCCAAAATTTGGTTCTGAGATTACAATTTCTCAATAGCACAGCTGCTCATATTTTATGTTGTCATTTTATTTTCAAACTTAATGTTAATTTTGCTAATACCAATTCTGTAGTGCAGATAGCATTTGCAATAAACTGTTTCCTGCTTAGAGTACTGAAATTTAGAAGGCAAAGAATAATCAGGACCAGAGAACTGTTTGGACTAATCTAAAGGAGGAGAGGAAATAGGATGGCGTGCTTTAAAATGTTACTAATTACAAATATGTCAGCTGCTATCTTTTATGCAATGTATAAAATACATATAGATTCCCTTTTCAGAACTTCAGAGTGGATTCTAAATTTTTCAAAGTCTTTAAAAGAAGCAGGGGAAGTGGTATTTATTATTATTATTTTCCTGGTGTTGTCAGATTGGCAGAGTACTCCTATTATGAATTTTGAAACACAGGGCCCTTTCACTCCATGGGAAACCTAGTAGAATCCAATAGATCAGGAAAAGTCTGAGGTAGGATGAACTATAAGCAGCCTTCCTGGTAAATAGGCCAAACAGTAGAGCAAATTCCCTGGAGGAATCTCTAATTATTCCCATATGTGCTTCAAACTGTGTTCCCTCAGAAACTCCACCTAGAAAAGACATGGCCCACAGGTAACATGCTGAAATGTGAGCGGTGAATATGAAAATGTTTCAGAATCAGAGTGGGACATGGATTCTATCTCTTCCTTCATCTACCAACAGCTAAAGATTCTTATTCTATATAAAGCTCTTTCCACTTCTTAACATAGGAAGCAAGGTCATAGAACTCTATAAAAACTGTCATCTTTTCATATAGAACCTTTCTTTCCAAAGAAAAGAACAGCAGCTACCCATGATGACCTAATATGGAAATACAACTAGGGGTAATTTAATGAATGACAGATTAAATATAAGTACAGGATTTATTAAAAAAATTATTATGTCTTTTTTACACATTTACCATCTACCCTGTGTATTGGTATTTACAAAACATGATTCTATAAAGGCAACATATACATTTAAACATATATTAACAGGAAGGTACAAATGTAATTTTATTTGCCAGATGTAATTGTCATATCAGAGGCCTACTACTGAATAAGCTTACCCTTTCTAGTTTTCTGAATTCTGGTAGGAAGATTCAACTCAACTTTTCTGGCCCAAACTCTTTTCCAGACTGACTGATTCAAACTGGCTTCTTTCATCTTCTAGCTGAATTTCTCTGCTTAGCCTCAAACTAACTCTGGCAATCTCTTCTAATCTTCTGTCTGTTTGTCATTCTTTGGCTCTTTCTGTTTCCATCTACAACATGTCTCTTTAAAACTATCCCTGTAAAACTGACTCTGAACTCTATAAACTGAACTGCCAAGAACTTGGCTGCACTACAATGCCTCTCAAATCATCGATTCAATGGAACTGACTGACTAAAACTCAGAGGTCTGTGTGCATCTGTCTCCTGAGGGCTGGGATTTAAAGACATGTACTATCATGCCTGGAGCCTAGCTTTCCTTTACATTAAGCTTGCTCTGTCCTTGGATGGTCTTGAACTGCTTGAACCCTGGGATTAAAGACATGTCTACATTCCAGCCAGATCACACTGACCTAGGAGGACTTTGGATATGATCACTTGCTAGAGCAACCATGTTGCTGGATTAAAATTCCTCTCCAGGGAGGTGCTCAGTTATCTGGTAGTAATTGATCATGCTAAAACTAAAGGCCTAAGCCCAATCTTTATAAAAATCATGTGAAGAAATAGAACTCTGGTTAAATAGCACATATGATTCAGTGCTAAATACAAACTCAGAGAAGGGCTAAAGAGTAGAAAACAATAAGAATTATGATCTTGTTTTCAGCTGAGCCTCCTAAGAGCTTTAAACCATCCCTTCAGAATTCAAGGGTTCTGCAGAAAACTTATAAGTATCTTGATAATGTCACCTCCAAATTTGCATCCAATTAAAGTCATCAGACTCCTCTGTCTTACTCATATGTCCATTTACATCCTAATAGATTATAAGTCCATAACATTTACAGCAAATAATAAATAAATCAATAAATAAGTATTTGTAGTGTCAATGAATTATTTCACTTAATTAAATTTATCAAATTACAATAAAATCTTGTCTTAAGAATATCCTTATGTTCCCTTTCTCAGAGGAACCATAGCACCCTCACTTAAGTCCTCCTTCTTCTTGAGTTTCCTGTGCTGGGGGAATTGTAACTTGTTTGTTTTGAGCTTTTGGACTAGCATCTGCTTATCAGTGAGTGCATACCATGTGCGTTCTTTTGTGACTGGGTTACCTCGTTCAGGATGACACTTTCTAGTTCCATCCATTTATCTAAGAATTTCATGAATTCATTGTTTTTAATAGCTGAATAGTACTCCATTGTGTATATATACCACAGTTTCTGTATCCATTCCTCTGTTGAGGGACATCTGGGTTCTTTCCAGATTCTGGCTATTATAAACAAGACAGCTATGAACATAGTGAAGCATGTGTCTTTAATACATGTAGGAGCACCTTCTGGAGCTCCTTATTCCCAGGAGCAATAAGGGAGGCAATGTGTGGAGCAGAGACTGAAGTAAAGGCCACCCAGAGACTGCCCTACATGGGGATTCATCCTATAAACAGTCACCAAACTCTGACACTATGACAAGAAGCGTGTTCCAAAAGGAGCATGCCATGGCTGTCTCCAGAGGGGACCTGCCAGAGCCCTACAAATACAGAGGCAGAAACTAGCAACTAACTATTGGACTGGGTTTGGAGTCCCCAACGGAGGATCTGGAGGGTGGTCCAGAAGAGCTGAAGGGGTTACAGCCCCATGGGAAGAACAATGACTTCGGACACCCAGACACCCCAAGACTCCCAGGGATTGAACCATCAACCAAGGGGTACACATGGTTCCAGCCAAAAATGTGGCAGAGGAATGCCTTGTTGGGCATCAATGGGAGGAGTGGTCTTTGGTCAGGTAAAGGCTCAATAGAGGCCCCAACAAAGGGAAATGGACATGGGGGGCGGAGGTGGGAGTGTGTTGGGTAGAGGGGCATATACATGGAGGCAGGGGTGGGAGGAGGGGTTGGGAATCTTTGGGGAGGGAGACTTTTGGGAGGGGAGAAATTGGGAATGGTTTTACCATTGGCAATGTAGATGAAGAAGATACTCAATAAAAAAAAATAAAATAAAGAAAAAACATAAAAAACAAAAAAAGAATATCCTTATGTAATTAATAAGGAGATTATATTATACATACAATACCCAAAATCCTTCAAAGCTAACTCTATCTGTTAGAGCCTTAACTTGGAATTACTGTAAGTTTGAATTGATCCCTTTGGACATATTGGCTTAAACTTAACAACAGGAAAATTTCATTAACGAGCAATAAACCCAAAGAACAACTGATGGAGTATCCAAGAAGTATTACCTGCTTTCCTAAGCCTGAGAGTCAATTTTTCATAACATCTATAAACTGAGTCTACAAATTTTGAACAATGAATAGATATAGGAATGAACTGGATTCTGTCTACTTCAACCTTAGAAATGAAGTGAGACCATATATATATGATGCACTTGTAAAAATATTTGTAATCATTGAACCTAGGTACCATTAGTATTTCTTTCTTCACTCTAACTTCTACTATAGTTAGAATATTACTACAAGGTTTAAAGGGGTTAAAATCTGAAGTTAGGAAATATATATTAAGTTGTGTATGTTTGCAAATTATTTTGTTATTCTATTTTCTCTGAGTTTGACACAGATTAAGAAAGGTTACGAGTGTGCTCAATAAGAAGTTAAATTTTTCCAAATAATGAATTTAAAGTATTATGCAATATTCTTTTGAGCAACTATAATGTAGTAACAACTAATGCCTTGTTGCCAAATATCATAACGTGCAAAACTGCAGTAAATGTGGTTATATAAAAATCATGTAAATATTTTCAAATTTCTATAAAATCTGGTTTGTTTACATTGCACATGTAATATTGAATATTTGTTCAGTGGTGAAATAGCTACTCCATCAGACCATACACTTGAAAATTTTAGTAAGTTAACTATAAAATTTTGAATTAAATCACAAAATAGTAACATAATTGGTTCCTTCAGGAAATCAAAAACAAAGTAAGCAAAAAATTAAATTATTCAAATTAAAGAAAAATAACCATAATGTTTATTAAAGGTAAGAGCAGCAACTGTGACTTTCAAAATGAATTCCAAATTTTTCAGTACACTCTGTACAAGTACCCCACCCATTGTTAACTTTAATATGTTCCCCAGGCCACCCTGTTATCTGTTAATCTGAATTTGGTTTATTGTTCTGGTTCAATAATTATTTTAGTAAAAAAAAATTTCTACATTGTTCATTTATATACTCTAAAAGACACTTGAAAATCAACTAGTAAAATTTTTGAATATTTTATATTTTCTTATTTACAAAGCAATATGTACAACAAACTTCTCTTAGATTTTCAAAAGACATTGCCAACTTATAAAATTATTTATGAAAGGACTGGAAAGTCCTGGGATCCTTACATCTTCAAAACCATTTCAAACTTATTATAAAAATTTTATGCCATTTATAGTTACTTAGCTAACAATAGTTAATAATTAGATAGTTAATTTATAGTTATTTAGATAGTTAACAACAGTTAATAATTAGATAGATAATTTTTCTAAAATATATTATCTATCCTTTAGACCCAAAAATATGATTTAGGGAAATAACTTAGTAATATTTGAAAGATTTTTTGATTTTCAAAGGCACTAATTTTCTTTTATTTTTACATTTCAGTAGTATACTGATTCACACTAACTAAATTTCAGGTCATCGTTTGAAATAACACACTCCTTTTGGTAAGTAAAATATTTTTGTTCACTAAAGAAAAGTGCTTGGTAAATGTATATGTAATACCTGCCTTATTCCTAACTGTGTAGAAAAAAAAATCAAGCTCACCAAAAATTGTCCATTGAAACTTCAACAAGCTAGTGAAACTGAACAGCAGCAAATAGTTAACAAATTACATTCAAGACAGTGTTAGTATAAGATTTACAACTCCTTTATATACTAATCCCACTGTATCAATACTCTTGAAAAAATGTTCTTCATCATATTTAAAGTAAAAGTCATGTTTAAATAGAGAAGTTTGAATAAAACCTAAATTGGTGTATGAATCATTTTAAATATTGACAAAGGAGTGTTGCAAAATACACATGATATAAAAAAAATCATAAACTAAAATATCACTGGCCACTGAACACAATTTTAATAGTATCCAGAAAAAAAATGTAGGAAGATCTGTAAAGAACACATAACTATTCAATAAATCCTGAGACTGTAAAAAAAAGCAATGAATTTACTCTTCATTTGACATTTTTCATAAGAAGTGCTTTAAAATACTATTATCTCCTCTCAGTGTAAAGGTATAAGATTTTTTCTTTTTTTTTTAATGTAAAGGGGAAAAAAACTATATAACTTACCTTTGAAAGGCTAGGAAACCATCAGCCAGTTGCTCCACACATTTCAGAAGGTAGCTGTGAAGAAGAAAAGGTTCTCAGTAGAAAACTCCTACCCTAAATTCCCTACTACTTATGTGTGTGAGAGTTGAAATGAGCTTTAAAAAAATATTCAGTGTCAGATGCCAATTGGTGGTTTGTTGCCAGCAGAATTGAAAAAAATAGAAGAGAAAAAAGTCACACTACGCTGCTGGTTAAGCGCATAGGGGTCTATTTCTGGTGAGGACCCATCACCTACATCTGAAATACTCAGCAGTCTTTTTTTTCCCCTTTGGCCTTGTTCCCATCCAAGTAAGTAAGAAGCCAGAAAACCAACGGAACTGATTAAGGGAGCCACCCCTTCTATACTTTGTTTTCGAATGTAATCATTATTCCAGATGCTGGACTGCAGCAAGGGAGAAGTAAATTGGAGAACTCGATGATCTGTCACAACAAAGCGTGCAAATCTCAAACCATAAAGTGCTAAGAAGAGTGTTTGTCTATACCAGGGAGTATGAACCTGCAGAATCTCAGATTCATAATTTGGAAAACAATTGGAAACTCTGTCAATCAACAAGGATGACAAACAAACTTTACAAAAGGAAATGGCCCATTGTTCTAGGTGGAAGTTCTTAACTATTTGTCATTTTTGTTGTTAATTTAGGTGAAATTTCAAGAAGATGGTGACATGCTTATAAAATAAATTAGCCCAGATATCTTCATCCAAAAATAGAAACCACAAGTACCAAACAACTCTATTTACTACTGCACATAGCATCTCTTGTACCTCAGTCACTTCTAGATCTATAATATAAAGACTAGTCTCACAAAGAAACCAGTACCAGAAACACAAAACCCTCATAAGGTTATCCTGGCCAAAAGCTGGCAAGCTCCCTAGAAAATTGTCACTCCTGAAATGAAGCAACCTAAGTGTCACGGGCAAGAATATATTTAGATCATAAGCTCAGGGTTAAGTCAGTCCTTGGTGTTACATTGCGCCTGCCATTGGTGTGTAACCCTGGCAGATCTCCCTCTCACTTATAGGGGTGAAAAGTAACAGGAGAACATCTGAAACTCTTTCTTTCATTATGCTTTATGCTTTTCTGAGGTGTCCTGGGGGAAGACACCAATATATTCATTTAACTATTATCAAGAGGTCATTAACATACTTCAGGTTTATTGGGGGTTTGACTTTGATTTCAGTGGAAAAAGAGTTGAAACCATCTTGTAAACTCTCAATATAAATTTTGAATACAAACTTTTCATGTTGAAGGAGTTACTTATAGGAAAGGAAACCACAGGCAATCCTCTTAAAACTGTGAAAATTTTTATCTACATTGCATGATATGACAAGGGAGGATAAAGAATACAATACAAATATTGAATTGTAAAGAATTAACTGTGACTGTGTTTTTTCTACATATCTATTATGGACTTCAATCTTTTTGATATAAATACTTTTTTCTCAGATTTAATTCTCATGCATTAAAATACAACACAACCAGCCAGAGATAGGTTTCCAACACAAGAGCAGATGAAGTAAGTCTTAAAGAGAATATTTAACAATATTGGCAAGACCGATACAACATGAGGAAAATATGAGCACTAACAGAAAAAGATGTTTCCTGAAAATGGATGTGTGCATGAACCTTGCATTCACTTGGGTGGTTATTAGTCACACTAATGTCATCTGTATCTTCTGACTTTCTCTAGAGAGTAAAATGTCACATATTCCATTGAGCATGCCAAAACACCAAAGTTACATTCTCAGAGACCACTGGTACATGTTGTTCAGCCTCATAGCCAACAGCTCTTGCTACTCAAGATGCAAAAGGCACACAGTAGAGTCAAATCCACAACATGAATTTTCAAGAAATAACAACTTGAGCACTAATACAGTGTACGCTATGTTCAGTTAAGAGGAAAGACTTGAATTGGTGTGTGTGTGTGTGTGTGTATGGAGAGTTGAAGGTATGTACATATATGTGTAATCCTGTATGTGCATTAATACAGGTGCACATATCCATATATACACATGTATGTGGAGGATAGAATACAACTGCAGGTATTATTCTTCTATATGTGATCTATTTCTTTTTTGTTGTTTTATGAAACAAGGTCTTTACTAGCATCGGGGACTCAGTGACTATGCAAGGATGTCTGGCCATATAGCTCCAGGTATATGTTTATCTTAACTTCCCAGCACCGGGACTAGAAACATCAGGCCTGGCCTTTGCACATGGATTCTGAGAACAGGACTGGAATCTTCAAGTGCTTTACTGATTGAGCTATCTCACCAGGCCTAGGTTTTGATCCTTAAATATCACTTGATACAGTATTATGAGCCAATGTGTTCCACAGGAAGTTCTGATACTCTTAGAGATAGCTGTTCTAGCCATAAGCAAAGAGATAGGATAGGAATGATAGGATAGAAACATCAATGGCCCTAAGTCAACTGAGGTTCAATTCTTTGGGAAGTCTCTTTGCCATGAGAACATGAGAAGATAATGGTTTGAATCCTGTTCTTATTAGGTATGACTAGGTAAGTGTGCACCAGGATCTATGCAGCCATCCCTTATGGTTTGTTTTTGTGTGTTTTATTCTGCAGATTTGTTGTTATATATGAAAAAATGCCAAAGTTGTATATAGTATGCTGTACATGTATACTATATATGTATGTTTACACTGTGAGGTGATCATCAAACTTAATGTGCCTTCTACTTTTTTCTTTTAATCAAACAAATGATGAAAATAAAAAAGGGTATTAAACACTAATGCTTTGTTTAGTGTGCAACTCTTGACAATGCCTAAAGCTGCCTGTCAGTCAGTCAGGGTTCTGTTCCTGACACTCCCATTCCTGAGCCTATAAATCTTTGTTTCTTCCTTGCTTTGTTTTTCCAAAGATCACTTATCATGGCTGGAGAAGACCAACAACTGATTAGCCTTTATGTGCTGTTCACGTGACTGCTGGTATGTTTTTCCTATGAGGAAGGATTACATGTGTTTAGCTATGATTCCCCAGAGCACTGAACAGGATCATAAGCACTCTGCAATAGGAGAGAAGCCTTCAACCACTGTCCACATTGACTTACAGAGAGCTCTGAATTTTACTAAGTACATTTGTCAGGCTCTGTTGTTGACCTTGTGGTAATTATTTAAACAAATTTCATCCTATTTTCTAAAGCCTACTTGTCATTTTTACCTTAACACTTATTGATAATATTGCCATTTTTTTCCTTCAGAGGTCTTTTTATCTTTTTCTCTTATTTAGTAGAGAAGCAGAAAATGATGCTTGACATTTTAAAAATGTTCACCTACAAATGTCAGCCTGGTCCTCTGCATATATGTAAGAGTTGTGCAGCTAGATCTTCAAATCGGACTCTTATGACAGCTGCAGGTGCTGTCTCTAACTACATTGCTTGCCTTAGGATTGCTTTCCCCCTACTGGGCTGCTCTGTCTAGTCTCAATAGAATAAAGTCAGATAGTCCTACTACAACTTAATATGCTGAGGTTGATTGATATCCATTGGACGGCTCCCCTTTTCAGAAGAAAAGAGGAAAGGAGTTCGGTGGAGGATGGGAGGGGAGAGGGAAAGACTGAAAGAATAGGAGGAAAGGGAAGTTGCTATCTGGTTGTAAATTAAGCAAGTCATTTAAATTTAAGCAATAAAACTAAGTAAAATTTTTGCCCTTTTAAAATATTTTTTAGACTATAGAATTTTAGTATTTCATTCATTAATTTTCTGTTATTTGCTTTTAAAGGTCTTGCCCCTGTTAAAATGTCTCTCTTTGTTTTGAGATTATGAAAATAATACCCTTTACCCTGCAGTTGATAACTATTTAAAAATCCTTCATGGCAGTAGTCTAGAGAGCTGCTTTACACAGCTCAATTCTTGTGAAAAGAGGAAGTGCAATACGTTGACTACACAAATATTGGGACATATTTAAGAGGCAGATGACAGACACATTACAAGAACACTAGAGGAGGGGTCACATGACTCATGTCTAATGCTCATATGTTCACAATAGTATCTGGAACAGCGCATGACATAGTCACTGTGTCACTCATGTCTTTCACCAGTGGAAGTGGAAGCCCACACAGTCTACCTACACCCTCAAGCTTAATAAAACTCATATAGTGGCTATAACTTTTAAAATGTAGGTTTACATGAAAATCGAGGTTGTTGATGATTCACAATAATTGACAACTGTTTAGGATATTTGAGTTGAAAATAAAAAGCAACACATCTGTATGACTAAAATTGTAAATGTATATTGATTACATAACAAAAATTCTTAATATTAAGATAGTCATAAACTGGCAGTATTGACACACTGGGCATTTACTATCCACTAGAAATTGGACTATGTTTGGATTCTTTCAGTTGACCACTATGCCCTCTTATTAGACTCCAGAAAAACACTAAGATCTCTGGGGTCATGTTTGTGAAAACAAACATAAAGTCCTTTTCCAGGGGAAGAAATAATAAATGTCCCAGCTAGAAGGTTCATGGTAAAAAGCACTTGCCATGCAATCCAAAGTTCTTAAGATTACTCCCTAGAAAGTATGGTGGAACTTGGAAAAAGACAGCCAAAAGCTACCTATGACTTTCACACATGAGCCACAGTACACATATACCCACACCCCAAACAAATACAAGAACAATATATTAAATAAAATAAGAAATGTTAAATGTACTCTTAATATCTGGTTTTATGTATTCTTTTCAAATTAATGGTTAGAGATAAAATTAAAATGACCTGATAGTATATTAAGAAGAAAATTATGTGTGCACATTATAAACAATGAACAAGTTATAATTAGAAATCAAATAAGATAAAATGGCATTCTAATGTCCTATAAATTAAATCAACACTAATTAACAAAGTAAACTAATGAAATCATTTATTACTTAATATTCTGAAAATAATAAAGATTGTCCATGGCAAACCTAATTTACATGTGAGTATTACATTTAAACTGATATAGAATATGAGCATACATCTAGGCTTTTCAATGTCTAGCCTGTTTAATTATTAGTATTGAATGCATGCTATATTACATTTGTCTCATTAAAATACAGAATATTAACATGCTGTAGTGCAATTCTAATAAAATATTGAAAATATAAATGAGATTGCTAATCTTGCTTTCAAAAGAAAATTTCAAGGATCCTCTCAAAGACAAAATGCAGAAAAAAAGCTGTATACTAACATCACATAACCCAAATTTATCCAAAGAATTTGTGACAGAAGCATTAAGAACCTTACTTACATGCTTAATAGAAGCCATAGTAGGTGCTGTGCATAAATGAGAAAGAATGAACAGAGAACACCTCTGTATTAGGGGAAAATTCTCATGTGGGCTTGGGTAGGTCAATATGCAAATCTCATGGAACAGTGAAAAGTCTTGGCAGACCCAATTCTTACGTGAACAATTTACTAACACAGCTTAACTCTGTAAGGTGAGGGAAAGGAACATGATTTTTTTAAACTATGAAAGATATACCCTAAGGAAGTTCATTTCAACATAATTCCTGAGGATATTTGTTCATATGGTACAAGGGAGACGTAAGAAGGAAAGAAAAAAAATCTGGTAAAACAAAGATGACTCGGTGGACAATGAGTTGAAATAGCAGGACATAGCACTAAGTAACAGCTAAACCAAGCATTGAGATAATACATAAAGACCAACACATGAAAAAGTTTATTCAATGTCTTAACTTCAAGGTTACATGGCAGAAAGTAAAGCATTTATTTTAATTGAGGAAAAACGAATATTAATAATGAAGTATTTCATAACAAAGCCAGGCTATAATGGTTCCTGAAGTGTGTGTGAGGGGAGGGGTGTTAAAAATAAAGTTAATAAAAAAAATATATTAAGAAAAAGAATAATGGTTTGGCCCTTGAGTTGAACTAAATAATATGCTTTGTGATTTGAAAATAATATCACAATTTTATGCTGTTTAAACAGTAATATATTTGAAGCACATGATAAATACCTTAAAAGGGAAAAATTTCCATTTTCATTAAACATTAGATTTAGTGATTTTGTTCCACTTATTTAGAATTCATTCTGAGACTTACCAGCCTGTGCTAAAAATGAAAATAAAAACAAAAGTTCATAAATAACTTTTGATATTTGTATCTTATGTTTAAAGTTCCAACACAAAATATAGCTTCTGAAAGAGTTAAATACATATGCAGACACACAAGCAAAGTCACTGACTGTTCCCAAGGCATGGGTGGAAACTTAATTAGACTTCCTTGTAAAGCCAGGGGAGATATATTCTAAGAAGTATCTTACCTAACAATAGCTTAATTCAAATTTAACCACATAGAAAATAATATGTCTTTGATGCTTTTTGTTGTTGAATGAAGAAGTGTGATCCTCCTGCCCTGACATTCAAAGAACCACTTGGCATGAACATTGCTTCTGAGTGACTGTGCGCCCTCACTTACGTTTTATACATAAAGCAATGTGTCCAGCCCTACAGTCTCATGGCTCTAGTTCAGCCCTTGAAGATCTATTTACAGAAAAGTCAATAACTTACATCTTTCAAGAATCTGCTACTTTTTAAACCAAACCCCAGAGATCTTTAAATGTATGCTTAGGGGATCAGAAATTTGATTCAGCAGTTAAGAGTACACCCTACTCTTGCAGGGGATCAAGATTTGCTTCCTAGCACCTTCATGTTAGTTCACAGCCACCTGTAACTCTAGTTCCAAAGGATCTGATAGGTTCTTTTAACCTCCAGTTGCACTAAGCACACCCATTGTTCAGCTAGATATAGTCAAGCAAAACAGTCAGACACATAAATAAATATAAATAAGTAAATCTGACAAAAAAACTGTGCTTAGGATTTTCAACCATCACATTCAAGTGGTAACATCTTATACTCCAGTAATGTTTCTTCAGTTTCAGCAAAGCATGATTCAATGCTTCCCAAACTATATACACACAAAAATTTTATGTGCTGTTAAATTACAAAAATATAGACTATACTGAATGAGGTGATAAAGCTTCCAGAACAAAATATTTTTCTTAGATTGCTATGAACCATTTAGATGCCCTTGTTTCATACTATCATTAGTAGTAGTAGTAGTAGTAGTAGTAGTAGTAGTAGTAGTAGTAGTAGTGGGTTTTTGAGACAGAGTTTCACTGTGTAGGCTTGACTGTCCTGGAACTCACATTGTAGACCAGGAGAGACTTTGAACTCACAGAGATCTGCCTGCCTCTGCCTCTGCCTCTGCCTCTGCCTCTGCCTCTGTCCCTGCCCCTGCCCCTGCCCCTGCCCCTGCCCCTGCCCCTGCCCCTGCCCCTGCCCCTGCCCCTGCCTCTGCCTCTGCCTCTGCCTCTGCCTCTGGAATGCTGGGATAAAAATTATGTGCCACCACTGCCCTTTATTTCATGTTTTGTTTTGTTTTTATGATTACATCCCAGAAAACAATGGACTCAAGGAGAATAACAAATGTCATGCTACCAGTTTGTAATGAATATGACAGAGTATAAGTTCCAAATCACCCTAAAATAGGGAACCCTCCCATGGCCCTGTGTGTTATTTGTGGTGGATGTTGTTACTTGCATAGATAAAAGAAGTTCAATCCTTGTGCATCAGAAGAAGAAATGATCTCTTAGGAATCTCCAAAATTAAGCAATGGGTAACAGAAGTTTAACTCATTCATTCTTTGCCTGGCCCTGACAGCATAGCAGAATCATTAATGTTTGCTTCCCATTATTGCGTGATGACAGTAATTCAAGCATTTCACCCTGTGGGCTATGGAGAAAAAAATCTTTCTGTCTCTTTAAGATAAGTTTAGGCATCATGAATCCTATCTTTACGCCAGTGACTGCGAACTCCATTGACTATCTTCTCTTATCCTCATGAAAGTAACTTTTCTCTTTTGCTCCTGGTTATAACTTTTGTAACAGTAATAGGTTGTAGAACCTTAGGTGCTATGCAATGTCACCTTCAAATGACTTTACTAGGGAACAAGTTTTGTGACCTTTGGAATACACAAGGAGAAAAAAAAGGTCATGCAAGACTTTCAGAACACACCTTTGTTTGTTTGGGCTCTGAAAGCTCACAGCCTCTTAGCTGTGGTTAGCAAACCATTCTTCAAATCGCTCTGTTCTCTAATGTCTCTAGCTCATGGGTGAAAGTGCACAGTGAGATGCTCATGAAATCAGAGTATATGTTGTGGTGCTCCACAAAACTGTCTTTGTTAGCAACATAGTGTTTTGATGTTCAGAGTGAATATGGTAAGGGTGGCCCATGGTTCTCCAAGTTCCATGTATAAGGCTGGGAGAACCATCCTCCATCTGCTCTATGCTCTAAAAATATTTTTTGGATGTGCTCCAAGCTATTGCTAGGCCTGTTTTTCTTCTCATTTTCAACAACTCCTTGGGGAAAGTTTGATAATCACACTACTTGGAGGAAATTGGATAGAAGTAAGTAAAAATTTGAAGTGAAATGAATCTGTACAAACACCCAATAATCACATTTTATGCAAGCCTATTAAAAGCTATGAGGATGAGTACCCCAGAACAAAGATTCCATAAAAAGTTTTCAGACCGTTCCTAGATCTTTTCCTTAGTTTCTCTGCAGTCACTGTGTACTTGTTTATTTTTGAGGATTTGAGATCCTTTTTGGATTCAATTTTCTTTCAAAATGACATCTGCTTTTAAGTATATGAGTTTGGGATTACATCCAAACCAACATGTTACAAGTCCACATACATGCGCATAAGTTCTTAAGTCAGAGGAAACCATAAGTTCCTGTGGCCCTTGACTGCTTTTGTGGATATGCACATCTTATCAATTTTATGATACGCTTTGCAGTTTCCAGTGGCAGCTTACCACATCTAAATAGAGTGAAACATGTCTCAGCCAAAACTGCGGGTTATTCTGAGGCTTCCTCTCTTGACTTCATACATGTCACTCTATTCTTGGAAAATATGTGAAATTCTTCAAGTGATCAAAATTAAAAATTTGAACTTTTGCTATTGACTGATCACTTTCTGGCTTATTTGCTATGTCATTTGGATATAAGCACTGTGGTAATATTTTCTTTTATGCATTCTTGGTTCAAATTAATAATATGCAACACTTTTCTAATTGCAAAATAACAGTCAATGAATAGATCACACATTCCATTTTCATCAAATTCTATGATGAATGAATTGATGTTGTACAATGAAATGATGTTGTATAATCTATTTTAGAAGAACCTAAGACATGAGAGTACATGAGTGTGTTTTGAATAATTTGGTTCAATATATAAAGATAAAGGTTAGTGGGAGGACAGGGGGAGAGAAGGGGGCTTATGGGACTTTCAGGGAGTGGGGGGCTAGAAAAGGGGAAATCATTTGAAATGTAAATAAAAAATATATCAAATAAAAAAAATAAAAAAGAAAAAAAAAGAAATACACTTGACTAAGTTAATCCATCACAATTCAGTAAGTCATGAACTTTGAAAAAGACTTCAATATTTTATGAGTTTTCTAGGTTAAAGAAAACATAATAACATTTGTTTCAAATTAATATCTTCAGATCTTTTATAAAATAATAAAAAGATGCTGTTCTCAAAATCATGTGTCACCAAATATCTAGTAATGATGACCGTTGACACTGTTTTGGGAATCAGTGTCAAATTTTTACTTTTTAAGAATATACAAGTGCGGTTCTGGAAAGACTCAGTGAAACAGTATTTGGCAAAACCAGAACGGGGAACTGGGAAGGGGTGGGAGGGAGGACAGGGGAAGAGAAGGGGGCTTACGGGACTTTAGGGGAGTGGGGGGGGGCTAGAAAAGGGGAAATCATTTGAAATGTAAATAAATTATATCGAATAAAAAAAATGTGGTGAGAGAGTGCAAGGAAACACCTAAAAATGCACTTCGTTCCAAAAAAAAAAAAAAAAAAGAATATACAAGTGCATATAAGCATGTATGCATTCAGAGGCCCCTTGGTGTGATAGTAAGCCAGAGTTTGATATTGCCTGCCACCATCAATTGCTCTCCACACCATTTTTTGGGAGAGGGTCTCTTCTTGAACCTAGAGCGCATGGGTTCTGCTAGGCTGGCTAGACAGAAAGTAGAAAAAAATCTGCCTATCTTATTCTCTTTTCTCTAGTGTTCTGAATACAAATGTGCACTACTGGAGTTGGCTTCTGCATGGATGCGGGAGATCTGAACCCTGGTCTTCCTGCTTGCACAGGAGAGCCTCATCAGCCTAACCATATAGACTTAAACAAAAAAACAACTAACTTGTAAACAACCTTTTAATTCATCAAATGTGGACAAGAAGAGGGTTTGAAATAATGTTTTTTAAGAACAGAAAAAAAGAGAAAAATATTCTATTTATAGTAAGATACTGTATGACTACATTTCATAATTCTGTGTATCTTAAGAATACTTTAGTATTCCTGCCATAGAAATTGCAACATATTCCCAAGTTCAAATTCTCAGTATCAAGGTAGAAGATTATAAAAGAGTCTCTATAATGTATTTATTAGGAATTATTTTTTAAATTTGTGCAATATATCCTATTTAAACAGCAAGCAAAACATAAATTTGTTCAAATATCCACTGAATAAGTATTAAATAGCCTATTATCAAGATATACATTTAAAAGAGACATGCTAAATACTTGCCTCTTCCAGTTATCTGATACAAAATTTAAAAGGATGGTAATTTCCCAGATGTAAATTTTTTGGTTTAGTAGACATTAAGCATGCAAGGTGACCAATAAAAGGTATAGTTTGCTTAAACAAAAACTGAATGTGACATATATATGTGATATATGTCATATTTATGTCACATTAGCAAATATTTACATGGGTAGCTTGAATTCTTCCATTCTATAAGATATTTGGGTCATAATTTCAATGCACAAATGAATACTACTGTAAAATATGCATTACCTAAATATTTTAGATCATCTTGTAAGCAAATTCTATAAAGGAAGTCCATAAAAGAAGGCTTTAAGTTGATTGTTGTAAAAATGGCTTTCAAGATGTAAAACAGAAGGAAACAGAGCCACCATGTACTCTTCTGAAACTTCTGATGACATGCAAAAGGTGTCAGCTATATCGGCTCTTAGAACTTATTAGCTGGGTGATAGTAGTTCACATGTTTAGCCCCACCACTTGTGAGGTAGAAGCAGATAAATCTTTGTGAGTTTGAGGCCAGCCTGATCTACAGAACAAGTTTCAGCACAACCAGAGCTACAAAGGGAAACCCTGTCATGAAAATCTAAAACAAAACAAAACAAAACAAAGTGAATTTTATTGTAAACTGTTAACCATCTAAACATACATAAAAATAGATGGGTTTGAACTTTCAGAGGAACTGAGAGGAGTAGAAAAAGGGAAACTGTACAAGGATATATTGTAAAAAAGGATAAACTGAAAAAAGGATATATTGTACAAGCTGTAAAAATGTCATTTCTTTTCTTTCTTGTTTTTGTTTGTTTTTTGTTTTGTTTTGTTTTTGTATTTTGAGTTTTGACTTTTGAAGACAGAATTTTTCTGTGGAGCTTTGTTAGAGAGAGGAACTCACTCTGTAGACCAGGCTGTCTTTGAACTTAGAGATTGGTTGCCTTTGCCTCAGAGTGCTGGGATTGAAGGTGTGAGCCACTGCTGTGCAGCTAAGAATCTCTTTTTATATAAAAGGGGAAAATAATTTATGCAATACATGATTTGCTTAATTAAAGTTCATTAGAATGTTAAAGAGCTCTGGATTAGGCTTTCAGTGGACCATTAACTCCAGAAAACAGCCCAAAGCTCTGGGTTTACATTTCTGCCATTCTGTAAGTTGAGGCATATTACTAAATAATTCACAGATGCTGACCATTTATAGAACCACAAATAAATAAAAGTATAAAAAATTTAGTATCTATAATAATTGTGATGTTTTCTGTAATAACCTAAGTCAAGTTGTTACTTCTCTCAAGAGAAATACTAACAGGGTGAACACTTAAATATCAAAACAAAATGCATAAATGATAATGCCCAGGAGAAAAGAGCAGCAATAGAGCCTGTGGTGTCTTGTCTCAGGAGAGCCTCTGCTACTGATAGTGATAAACACAAGGCTGGAACTAATACTGAGATAAGCTAAGCACAGTACTTACATATAGAGAGCTCAAGGAAAAGCAAAGATTCTACATGGTACAAATGTAGACAACAATGAAATTACTCCTTGATTCTAATAGCAGAGCTAGCTACAAAAAGCTAAACACACTGTGATAAGATACTTCACAAACTAAAAGGATGGCAGTCTCCCTGTCCTTTGCAGTAATCTCTTAAATATCCTCACCAAAGGAATTTGATTTCTAATGTAGCAGATTACATAGTTATTAATGTAAGATCTAAAGGAGAAACTATATAACCATATACATATATATGGTCTGCTAGTGAATTAGTAAAACAAAATAAAAATAACAGTAAGTTCTACTATATTTGTAGAATATGTAAGTATAACTAAAGAGTCAAATTTATTAAATACTTGCTGCAACATTTATATAACATTCTGTCTCAATTTTGTTTTCTCATATTTTTAATGCACCACACCTAGTTATCTCTCTCATACATACATATATACATATATATATGTATATATGTGTGTGTGTATATTTATATATACATACAAAAATATATATATATATATACATAGAGAGAGCAAACAGCAGACATAAATTTGAAATAGAGCACATATAGGAGCAAAAATAAATTTCATGTATGTATAATCTATTAGAATAGCTACTTTCATATTTGAGTCTATTAACATACCATTTATCCTGGTTGCATAACTAATAAATCTACTGAGATTACAGAAGCTATTTTCTGAATATTCTTACCAGTAAGATATGGAGATGTAGCAGAATGCCAGCTAAGTTTGCAGTCACTGATAACTTGCGTTGCCATAGCAAGCTCATAGTCACAGAGTTTCTAAGCAACCTGAGGCTCCACAGACTGCACTAGGACTCTACTGATCTTTCATCATCTTTAGAGAGCAAATATCACTGTTGTGGTACCAAATCCAATAAAGGATTCTTTAATTATGCAGTAAAGCAGTGACCCTTACAGGTAGGTCCCCTGTGTGGATATGCTTGGAGTTTATGAAACAGTATTTGCATTGGGAATTCTTTGAATGTTTACAGTGCTAAGTGCATAAAATTAAGTTCAGAAAATGATCAGTAATTCATATAAGTATGTATTCATTCAACAAACAAGATGAAACACAGCATCTAGCTCTTTAGAGATAGTTAATTGCATAATTCTAAAATTGATGAATTTATTGTCATTTAATATAAAATAAGTTTTGTAACATTACTATACAATACAATACTTTGGTTTCCAGATGGTATGTAAAGCTTTAGGTAAGTTAGATTATGTAAAGTTATCTGAAATTGTGAAAGTATAGTTTGTCTACAATATGTAAGGACAGCTGTTAGTTGCCCAAGGGAGAAAGAGAATTGGACAGATCTAGACACAGGCAAAGCTGTGATTTGGGGAAAACGTAAGTGTTAACATTATCTCCTCTGATCTACAAACACTTTCAACTCTGCATTCTCCCAGTGCCCAGTGAGCCTAACTAGGCCTGCTGCCCCATGTTCTAATTCCCTAGGCAATATTGCCAACCCTGTAACGTAACTACAGTCAAGCTGTTCAAATATTGCTATAGAGCATTGCATCACAATGTAAGTCAAAACATAAAGCATTGGCTAGCAGAACTATTGTATGGAAGCAATAATAAAATGGTACCTACAACTTTGCCTAATCCCAATACCTGATTTCGTACAACTTCTATTATCAGCAACGTATTACCATGAAAACATCTTGGTAGTAATTTGTGAATTGAAAACTTTTTAAGTTAAGTTTAGAATTTTAGTGTCTCTTATTACCCTATTAACTATTTTATCAGTGTTTCAGTAGGTTATGTTAAATGATTTACATATCACAGTGGTGAAATTTTTAGCTTAAGAAAAAAAAGACAAGGTTGCAAAATCACCTTAGAAATAGTTCACAGGGACCTGTTGACTTGCACCATGCCAGGAAAGCCAGCAGCATGGACTGCCTGTGACCTCTGTTTATTATTGTCGGTCACAGGCAAGGACATACTCTTCTTTCTGAAAGATTACAGACACTCTGCTGCAAAACCTTTCTAGCCTAAGCCTTGGTTATAATGTTTATTATGAATCCTGCTTTAGGAAAAAAAAAGACTATCTGCTATTTAAGTCTTCTTAGGATACATGAATATATAGGCAGATAGGCAGAGAGACAGTCAGATGGGCAGATAGAGAGGCAGAGACCGATAAACAGGTAAATAGATAATAGAGGCATGTATAAAAATATGCCCTTTTAACCACATTAAGATAAGATGTCCCTCTAATGCCATATATATGGTATTATAATTTTAAATATTTCTGAATCCTTTTTATCACTTAGTAACATAAGCATCATAGTAAAATCAGTAGAGCTGACACAGTATCTACTTTCTCAATTACAAGTTTAAGCAGGATATCTGGATACATATAATACTTCCCACTTGTTCCTCTGTCTGTGAGAAAATCCCAATTATTCTCTAAACTGAACAACTTTACAAGAACACACCAAATAATCCTAACAAAGGAATCGATTTTAGATTTGCAGGCACAAGTCAAGATCACTAAATTTTCATCTAGGTAAGTTTCACTTACTACAAAGGAGTAATCAGCTAGAAGTCCGATGAGAGAGGGCAAGACCACAAGTGTAAAGGAACCATCAAAATGCAGCTGCAAGGTTACAGAGTCACTGATATCTCCAGCCCTGTTTGCCCAAAGTCAAATCACTGCTGCTCACCACTTAGCTCCACCTCCAAGTATCCAAGAATGGCTGTGGAATTTTGATTGACACTCCAGTGCAGCAGTGAAGCTTCTGAACCCAAGTAAACCTGGCAGCTTTTGCTAACCTATTCAGCTTAAAAATGAACTGCTCCTTAAAAGAGAGAGAGGGGGAGGGAGAGGGAGAAGAGAGAGAGAGAGAGAGAGAGAGAGAGAGAGAGAGAGAGAGAGAGAGAGACAGAGAGAGAGAGAGACAGAGACAGAGACAGAGACAGAGAGAAAGAGACAGACAGAGAGAGAGAGGGAGGGAGGGAGGGAGGGGCAGGGAGAGACAGAGAGACAGAGAGAGACAGACAGAGATAGAAAGAAAGAAGGAAAGAAAGAAAGAAAGAAGCAAAGAAAGAAAGAAAGAGAGAGAGAGAGAGAAAAGAAAGAAAGAGAGAGAGAAAAAGAAAGAAAGAAAGAAAGAAAGAAAGAAAGAAAGAAAGAAAGAAAGAAAGAAAGAAAGAAAGAAAGAAAGAAAGAAAGAAAGAAAGAAAGAAAGAAAGTAAGTGATGTTTAAAAAAAAACACCAAGGAACAGATCCCTCTCTGGGGAAACATTCTACTTAACTCCACTTAATATCCTCACAGCAATTCCCTTGACAACATCCTGTGTCTTAGCAATACATAGGACATTATAATCTTAACATTAAAAAAAAAAAAACTTTTATTGATTCTGTGTGAGTTTCATATCATGCCCTCCAGTCTTCCTCACTTTCCTATCTCCTCATATCTACCCTTTGGCTTTGTAGCCTCCCCCTCAAATAAAACACACACACACACACACACACACACACACACACACACACCACATAGAGAACATCGCATCGTGGAAGCTGTAGCAGTCAGGGTGTGCCATAGTAAACCTCCTTGTTCACTCATCGCCACTTGCAAATGTTCGTTGCACTGGCCTAGTTGGAGATCTCGGCCACCAATGTTGGATCCTTGTCAGGCTGCCTCCTGGTTATCCTGTTGTTACCCCGTGTCATAAAGATCCTGCAGCTTTGGAATAGCACAACTGCTCCTTTTGTGCATTGCATCCGATCACAGATAATACAGATTTAGAGCCAATTTAGAACTCACGATCGATCAGGGCCTAGATAGTAGCTCAGGACAGTTCACTGGCTCTCCCTTATTCTCACCACCAGGGAGAGCTCTCAAGCACTGCTCTGAATAGGCAATATTGGAGACAAGGCTCAGGTCCTGAGACAGGCAAGGGGGCGGGGGTAGGCTCAAATGAAGACCCTGATCAGCTACAGGCAGGTGCCTGGACACCTCAGGCCATCTCATTTATGTAATGGCAATCCAGCTCGCCTGACCAGTGACTTCATTGGTTAGTTTACTTAAAAAAATCAGCATAAAATCTCCATTATTACAAAACACCTCCAATAATTTTCCTTCTTCCTTTCTCACTACTGCCGGGACATTCACCTCACCCCTGACTTTATTTTGCACTGAACTTGAACAATTTCAGCAAGCCACAAATAAATGTCTAGCTAGACATGTCCTGTACACATGACCCCGTACCCAGCTGGGAGCAAATGTGGTTACATAGTTAAGAAAGTTGAGAGACAGATTAATATTTGTGGATATAAATCCAGTCATCAAATAGCACCCCTCTGTCATAATTCTTTTTAAATTGCACTCTGCTCACTCTACCAAGCAACCTTTTCTGATATACACCTATCAATTTCTGATACCATCTTTCCAAGTGCCATTTTTAAGTCTCTATTGATTAGACATAGCTTCGCTGTTTTCTAAGTCTCAGTTGATCAGACAGAGTTTCCCCATTTTAAGCCTGTCTTGATCAGACACAGCTTCCTCAGAACAGTTATGCAAGCAGAGACTACTACTCTCTAGAACTGCCATGGTCTTACTCAGCATGACTGTAGCTCTTTTTCTATGGACATGATTACAAGTCCCATCACACTCGGGATTAATTGTCACACCTGGAGGATTGATAGAAAGAGAAAGGGAGGGTTTTACCCTTGAAAGAGTTTTGAGAAAAACAGAATCATCCACAGCGCTTTCAGCCTGCTTGATCCTAGCCTTGCCCATAACCAACAAAGTGAACTCGATATTGCTTTGAGTCTAGAGAACACAAGCAAGAGCAAGGACTTATAGCACATGCAACCGAGGTGATAATCAT
Organism: Apodemus sylvaticus; assembly: GCF_947179515.1. Classification (NCBI taxonomy): domain Eukaryota; kingdom Metazoa; phylum Chordata; class Mammalia; order Rodentia; family Muridae; genus Apodemus; species Apodemus sylvaticus. The sequence continues at coordinate 11,982,352 of NC_067473.1, read as the reverse complement.
AAAGGCCACCAAATTTGCCACTGTTCCTTGTCAAGTGAAAGAGTGCATCCATGGTCCTTGCCACGATACCATGCCCACCTGGGGTGGTTTGAACATGCCTGGCACTATTAGGAAATATGGCCTTGTTGGAGTAGATGTGGCTTACTGAAGGAAGTGTGTTATTGTGGGGGTGGGCAATGTGACCCTCCTCCTAACTACAAAGGAGCCGGTCTTCTCCCAATGGCCTTCAGATGAATATGTAGAATTCTCAGTTCCTCCTGCATCATGCTTGCCTGGGTGGCGCCATGCTCCCGCCTTGATGATATTAGACTGAACATCTGAACCTGTAAGCCAGCCCCAAGTAAATGATGTCCCTTATAAGAGTTGCCTTGGTCATGGTGCCTACTCACAGCAGTTAAATCCTAACTAAGACACTACCACCATTTCCCTTTTTTTTATTTTTTAATTGAAGATATCAGACACCATGAGATACAACATGGTGACCTGAACTTACTTGTTGGAGGATGACTGGAAAAATAATAACAAAAATAAGAAACACCCAACAGTGATTCGTAGCTAAGTAAGAAAAGACCAGAAATCATATTAGAAACATAAGACTGGATGGAACTGAGAAAGAAGGCAGCCATCTTTTCAGTGGAAGGCAGATATAAAGGAGTATGCTGCAATCTGCTCACAAAGCATATGAATATTTAAATCAATCTTAGAGTTATTTCATATGTATCTATAATATGAGTCTGAACTTGGTCCCAAGTATAATCTAAGGGAGTAACAGAAATTTATTTACAATTAGTTGCATAGGCAGTGGTAAATTTAACCTTAATTTTGAATTTGAGTTCCCATATACAATATAGCTTCCTGTAAAACATTAATTCCATCTGAAAAACCTTCATCAACTCTTTCCTGTGTAAGAAAAGTTATGAAAACATTTTTAGCAAGTGTGATAGCATGTTCTGCAGTGTGGACTTGATGAATCAAGGCTGCTGTAGACGCAGCAACAAAAGCTATTAGAGAGATAGATCCACCCTGAAATTCCCAACATAAGAGCAAAAATAAAGCACTTGGACTGAGAGAAGCACACTTGCCATTGCATAAACTCCAGGATCATCAAACCATGGAGACAAGTTTACAGGAAAAAGAACCTAAGAAGGTCGCCTAACAATAAAAAAACAAAAAACAAGAAAACAAACAAACAAACAAAGTCTGATTAGTACAATTGGTTATTACGCAACACAAAAGGAATCATAAAAGAATTTTTTCTCTAATACTAGAACACTGAGCAAACTTTCTGTCAAAATACCAAAAGAAAAGGTAACATAGGCCAAAAGCCCAGAGTAAAATGAAGAACTTCTTGGCAAGGAACATTTAATGGCAATCTAATTGGCTGCAGTGAAATCTTTATATAAATGTCTCTGGAGGACGGGATGGTCAGATGGTTTAGCTAGAAAAGTAGAAGGCACTCATCCAGCAGAAAACAAATTACTAATTGGAGAGAACTTTTTAAGTATATTGTCATTCCAGGAAAGCAGACTTTACTGGTATTTAAATAATTCCTATAATCATAACAGTGACTAGGAACAGAGCAATTATATACATTGCCTGGGTATTCTTCAAACATACTAGTAACTCCTTTACTGGGAAACACTCAGGCTAACCATGGTGAGTAGCCGCTTCTTGGGTCAACCATATCCCAATCATGATTAAATTGTTCAGCTGGCAAGCAGCTGGACAAGGAACTAGGCGGTATCCTCAGTGGTTGTAAGGGCCCCTGGAGAAATCTCATCAAAAGGAGAAACAAAGCTGCAAGTCCCGAGGTATCTGTTACCGTCTGGTCCCCCTTTATGAAAATTAGTCAATAAGGTTCTATACTTAAGAGAAATACAACCGTGCTGAGGAGACCTACAGTGGAAAACAGATGGGCAAGCCATCAGCGTTATCTAGTGTAATTTAGAATATCACACATCTTGAGAGTAACAAATCCATCACCGTCTCACCTCCAACCCCATCGGTTTAGGGTCCTTTACCACAACTACAGTGTTGTCAGAATCCCAAGTGATGGGATGGAACAATGGCGGCTCAGGAACAGAAGTGCAGAATTGACCTTCCTCGCCACAAAAAAGAAAAAATCTAAAGGAATACCTGAACAGCGAGCAAAGCCATAACAGCCATAAACAAACAAACAAAACTGCGAGGCAAAATCTTGGCTCATGAAGTGAGGGCTTTGATCTGACCCCAAGTGAGCAGAACAGTGTTCTGGGCGTGGTGGACACAATGGTGAAGTGAAACATGAGAGAGATGGAAGTAGATCGGAGCAGACAGAGGTCTCAAGCTTTCCCACCACTATCTCCTCCTCTGCAGCCAGTGGGGGAAGTTTGGGTGGACCAGGATGGCTCCCCAGTAGTGGGTGTTTTTGTCTCCAGTTCACCTGGGGCAGCAGTGGAATAAGGTATCTGACATGATGACGTCTCATCAAGAACTCAAACACCATCAAGAGCTCAAACAGGTATGTCAGCATCCTAGGTAAACTATCCAGACTGTTTCAGACGAAGGAAAGGGAGTCAGGACTGTTTGCCAAAGGTCAGTAGAGTGAAGACCCTAGGGATTTAGCCCCATAGGTAGAAGGTGAAAAGGTACAGGCCAAGTGGAACAGTCTCTAATAATAGCATGTGCAGCTTCATGTGGAATGTGAAACTCAGCTTGAAGAGAGGAAGTGCTTCGATGGTGCAGAGGAGCATGGTCTTTATGATGTTCTTGCATTGAGCAAACAGTGGGGCGGGTAAACAAATCTGCCAAGGCATTTCTCACCTGTAAAGGACCAGGAAGCTGAGAATGGGCATGCGTCTGCTCAGTGAAAAATGGGAAAGAATGTGAATGGACTGCAGCTTGAGCTGTGGAAAAAGTGAAAACACAGAAGTCTGTGTAGTGAGAAGCAAAGCAGTTTCAAGGTGAGGAAGCAGTGTACCAGGAGTCTGCACTTAGGTTAAAAGTCTTGTCTGAGAGGCAATCAAATACTGCAAGAACTTCTCTAAGCTCCACCCTCTGAGCCAAAGTCCCCTCTGTGGAAAAGGAACGTGGCTCAGCATTAATAGATGCTGCTGTGCCATTAAAAGAGTCATCGGTAATTACCAAGGCTGCATGGGGAGGTAAAGGAGAAACATGGCAAATGGGAGGGAAAATATGTCTAAGGACGAACTGCAAAAGAGGCCATAGAAGCAAATAATGTTTATAAAATCTGTGAAACCCAAAGTAGCAATCTGTGAATTATCCGATTCAGAGAGCAAAATAGTTACTTGTTCAGTAGTGTAAGGTACGATACTCTCTGAAACATCTTGACCAAAACATTCCTGGCTTCTAGGGAAGGCTTTTAACATTACTGTGGCCATCAAATCAGTGTATGAAGCTAAAACCTCCTTGGAAGAAACAGGTAAATGAAGCCATTCCAAAGGACCATCCTGTCATAAATAGCCAGTAGGTGTACAGGTGTACGGTCTGTTGAAATAACGACCAAGAGCCAGGACATAGTATAATCAAATCTTGTCACTTTGTGTGAGGCAATAGCTTGTTCTATAACTGGTACAGCCTCTTGAGCTCCAGAGGTAAGTGTCCTTGGATATCTAGGCTATGAATCATCCCTAAGTATATCAAACAGAGGCCTAGGTTAGGAAGTGGATAATTTCAAATATGGTCTGAGCCAATTAATATCACCTAATAATCTTTGAAATGATTTAGGGTCTGTAACTTGTTTGTTCAAGGTGACAAAGGTGAGAGGTGACAAAGTCATTCTCTATACTTCTTCCTAAATAAGAATATGAGGGTTCAGTCTGGTTTGTTGTTGTTAACTGTTGTTGTTGGTTTTTTGTTTTGTTTTTGTTCTTCTTTTGGTTTTTTTGTTTGTTTATTTGGGGGGGGGGGTTGAAGGGCAACCCTAAGCCCAAATTTATCAAGTACTGTTTTGTAAAAGGCAACAACCAGGGAGAGAGATTAAAATATATTACCTTCAACAATGGGAGTGCTCCAGGGACTATTTAAAGGCTTGATATGACCTGTCTTAAGTTGTTCCTCTGCCAATTGAGAGGCCATCTGTAACTTTTCCTGTGTAAGGGTCCATAATCTACAGTAGCCTATTGTAAAGTGCAGGAAAATCCTACTGTTCTCAGGGGAGTTTTAAATTTAACCCTTGGTCTCTCTGTGCTTCTGTTAGGTCTCCCTAGATGAGAACAGTCTGGATTGGGATATAGAGCTCCTTCTATCTCTAAATCAAAGGCATCTCTGGTATCCAGAGGAGTTTCATCCCATTTCTCCTCCTCCTCCTCCTCCTCCTCCTCCTCCTCCTCCTCCTCCTCCTCCTCCTCCAGCACTTGTTTGAGAGGATAGAGTTTAGTGAGAGGATGGAAGGAGGAAGGGATCCCTTCAAAGAATTCTTAAGGACTTCTTTTGCTAACTCCATAAGATTCAGGACTCAAAGAGACATCCTCATTAACATGAGTCACAGATGTGCAAACAAAGCCCCACAATGGGAAAACAGGAATAGAGACTTCTTCACCCTCATGTTCTGAGAACCAAGCCCTAAGATCAACTCCTACTCTCTCCCAAACATCTAAATCAAGAGTTCTCAAGTATGAAAACCAGGGGCAAATTTCTTGAACAAATTGTAAGACCCTAAAACCCAATTAGTAGAAACATTAAGAACTTTAGGTCTGACCATTTGTTTTATGATATCTATACTGAAAATAATTTCCTTTGACTCTTGCTTTCCCATTCTGAAGAACAGGGCACAACACTTCTCAAGTTATTATGTAATTTCCTTTGTTGAATGCTGTCCTATTCTGAGGGACAGGGCACCACCTTTCTCAAGGTTTATTATTATTATTATTATTATTATTATTATTATTATTATTTCCTATGATTAACTCTGTCCTATTCTGAAGGACAGGGCACCATACTTCACAAGTTTGTTATTCTCTGCCTCACCCTCAAACCAGGGGACCTCATGGCACGTATGCAGTGCCCTTCGGCAGAATGCTATCTCCTTCAATCCCAGTATTCACCTACCATCTTCAGGAGCCTGTTCAGTGAACTACTTGCTGGAGACCAGCTCCAGCTGTAAATCCAAGGTCCTGAAACAGGCAAGGAAGGTTGTCTGGGTATTCTTCAAACATACTAGTAACTCCTTTACTGGGAAACACTCAGGCTAACCATGGTGGGTAGCCACTTCTTGGGTCAACCATATCCCAATCATGATTAAATTGTTCAGCTGGCAAGCATCTCATCAAAAGGAGAAACAAAGCTGCAAGTCCCGAGGTATCTGTTACCGTCTGATTCCCCTTTAGGAAAATTAGTCAATAAGGTTCTATAATTAAGAGAAATACAACCGTGCTGAGGAGAGAGACCTACAGTGGAAAACAGATGGGCAAGCCATCAGCGTATCTAGTGTAATTTAGAATATCATACATCTTGAGAGTGACAAATGCATCACAATCTTACCTCCAACCCCATCGGTTTAGAGTCCTTTACCACAACTACAGTGTTGTCAGAATCACAAGTGATGGGATGGAACAATGGCGGCTCAGGAACAGAAGTGCAGAATTGACCTTCCTTGCCACAAAAAACAAAAAAATCTAAAGGAATACCTGAACAGAGAGCAAAGCAATAACAGCCATAAACAAACAAACAAAACTGCGAGGCAAAATCTTGGCTCATGAAGTAAGGGCTTTGATCTGACCCCAAGTGAGCAGAACAGTGTTCTGGGCGTGGTGGACACAATGGTGAAGTGAAACATGAGAGAGATGGAAGTGGATCGGAGCAGACAGAGGTCTCAAGCTTTCCCACCACTATCTCCTCCTCTACAGCCAGTGGGGGAAGTTTGGGTGGACCAGGCTGGCTCCCCAGTAGTGGGGGTTTTTGTCTCCAGTTCAGCTGGGGCAGCAGTGGAATAAGGTATCTGACATGATGATTTCTCATCAAGAACTCAAACACCATCAAGAGCTCAAACAGGTTGAGGTTGGCTCAAAGGAAGATATTGACCACCTGTTGATTTTCAAGCAAGTGGTTCCAAATAGATCAAGCCATTTTTATTTATACAATAATCTTGATTACCTGAACAGTGACATCTTTGGTTACTTAATTCAAAGAAATCCTAATATCAGCATTATGCATGCTCCATCATTACAAAACAATCCAAAAATATACCCTTTCTCCTTCCACACCCCCACTGGGTCAATCATCCCCATCCCCAAATTTATATTGTACTACAAAACACAATTTCAGCAAGCCAAAAATATATGTCCAGCTAGGCGTGTCCTATAGACATGAACACATATCTAGCTGGTAGCAAATACATTTACACAGTTATACAAAGTGAAAGAATGATTAAACGTTTGTGGGTATAAGTCCCATAATCAAATAGAACTCCTCTGTCATATACTTTCTTAATTGCAGAGACATGCTTACTGTACCAAGCAACCTTTCCTGATGTACACCTATCAAATGATACCATCTTTACAAGAATCATTTTTAAGTCTCTGTTGATCAGGCATAACTTCCCCAGTCTAAGTCTCTTGATCAGACATAGCTTCCTCATTTTAAGTCTTTGTTCATCAGATATATCTTCCTCAGAAGAGTTATGCAAGCCAGACCCACTCTTTTTTACAGTTGACTCAGGCTTACTCAGTGTGATGGTAGTTGTTTCTTTAGGAACATGATTACATGTTCCCAAATACCCAGAATTAATGGTCACATCTGGAGGATTGCTAGAGGCAGAAAGAGGAGAAGCAGGTTTTACCTCTAGAAAGAATTTTAAGAAAAACATAGTTTCAACCACAGGGCTATCAGTCTGCATGATTCCAGACTTGCCCATGACCAAAAAAAGTAAAACTAAATATTCGTATGAGTATAGACAGCATAGCAAAAGCAAGGAGAGCTTGTAGCACATGTGATATAGGTAATATGCATAGTGGGAAGGGATTTATTTCCATGGCCCTTGCCGCCGTAGAGTCCCAACAGTGAAGCACTCATGTGCTCTTCCCTGCAGATGCTTCATGGGCACCACTATGGCTACCCAGTACTGCCATCTGCAGGGTTAGCTCTCGCTCTCATGTTCTCAGGGCAAGTCGCCTACACTCATGACTCAAGGCAGCTCTACTGTACTATTCTGTCTAGTGGGACTGGGGGAAGTTTCCCAAGTACTGCTGACTGGGAGGAACTGGGCCAGCTCTCCTCCTCTCACGCCTTCAAAGCTGACTCACCCATGCCTTCACTATCATGGCTCTACTATATTACCCAGTGTTGGGGTAGACCCTCTCTTCCTAGTGGTACAGCTAGTGATGGGACAGCACCAGGTCTCTCATCATCCTAGGGTCAGCTCTCCCAACATCTGCAGGTAGCCAAGGCAGGAGGGGAAGGGGTGAACATAACCCCTGCACCCATGCCACCTCATAGGAGAAGAGTGGCCAGTGGCCAGGAGCTTTCTTGTGTTATCTCCCTCTCCCTAAATCCAGGGCCAGCACTATAGTGCTGCCCAGACAAGGTGCAAGGTTCAGTTCCCAGAGCACCACAGCTGTGGATGAACAGGAACAGCCTCTCTGTTCTCATGACCTCTTATATTTTCTTCTAACTGCCACAGCTGGTGAGGGGTGAGGAGGTAAAAGGGCATCACCCCAGTACCCACGCCACATCTCATGACAGACAAGTGGCAGGGTCAGCTCTCCCCCACTCATAACCTCAGGAGGGTTCAGCCACACAGCTGCTACTAGGTCCAGCTCCACTGTGCTGACTAGTCAAGGTACAGAACTTTGTTCTCCTAAGTCCTGCCAACAGTGAGAAATGGGGCCAGCTCTACAGAGCACTTTATCTAAGAGGGGTGGGATCTATAATGCACAGCTCTTAGATATCCACATGATCCCCTAACCTGGGCAATCCCCATGGTCTCTAGTGGTAATATAAACCAAGAACATTGGCAGTGACCCCTGACACTGCCCAAATAGCTACAGACTCAGACATGGAATTCAGTAGCAACTCAGCCTGTGACTTCACCATGGCCCCTGGTGGCAGAGCTAGCCATTCACAACAGGCTATTCATCTCCACCCTCGAGTCTTCCGTTCTACCTCCCTTCATAATTCTCTAACTGCTCCATTCACTTTCTCTTTCTTCTGACCATCACATACATTGTGGTGGCTCCTGCTGCAGGCTGACCCCTGGATGACATCTTTCATCCATACTGCATGGCCTGGTGGCAAGTGGGTGTCTGGCTTACCTGTGCCTTGTGCTAGAGGGCAGGTCTATGGGAAGCCTGAAGGTCTTCCTCCTGCTGTGTGTCACTGCTGGATTTGATTTTTATGAATTCTAGGCATAAGATAGCATTGACCACGAAGCCAAGCATTAACCTAGGATGAACAAAGGACTGACATCTTCTCTACCTCTGATTGATATAAGACCACTACCATCAAACTGGTGTCTCTGTTCATTGTTAGGAACGTATAATCATCAGAAAGACATGCGCACTTGTATTTGAGATGCAGAGCTTTACTGCCTTAGTTAGGGTTTCATTGCTGTGAGGAGATACCATGACCATGGCAACTCTCAGAAAGGGAAACATTTAATCAGGACTGGCTTACAGTTTCAGAGGTTGAGCCCATTACTTTCATAGTGGGAGGCTTGGCAGCATGCAGGCAGACAGCATGATGGAGGAAGAGACTTCTACAGCTTGATCAAGAAGCAAGAGAAGAAAACTCTCCCCCACATGGGGCAGAGCTCGAGTATGTGTGTGTGTGTATATATATATATATATATATATATATATATATATATATATATATATATATATATTATCAAAGCCCACCTCCACGGTGATACACTTTCTCCAACAAGGCCATACCTACTCCAATAAGGCCATAGCTCCTAATAGTGCCAGTCCCCAGGGGAAAAGCATTCAAACATAAATCTATGTGGGCCAAACCTATTCAAACCACCACAGTTACCTTCGAGGATAGTATTGTTTGTGAGGACAACACTACAGAAAGTCCAGCAAAACTACCAAGCTCAGACTCAAAACAATTTTGATCTTCTTTTGGCACATATGCCACTGAGGATAATAGTATTTGAATTCTCATGCATACATGTGTGTGTGTGTGTGTGTGTGTATGTGCTATCAAATAAGATTTTTATTATACATAATGATACTCCAAAACATAAGGTCATTATAGTATATCTAATATGCTAAATATGCTAAATAATCTATTTATGTATTACTATTCAATATTATTTTGGATATTAGCATAATATGCTAATGTGATAAATAAGACCAAATATTAATGATTTTCTTCCTAATCATTTAAGGGAATAAATCTCCAAGGAACATTATTGATAATATCCTTGCTCGAACTCATTTACTATGTGAGCCCTTGTGCTTAGAACACTGCCACAAAGAGGAAGAAAACATGCTGCAAATTGCTCTGTAATAATTATCCCTACAATTCTCCATAAGTCATTGGAGACACCAGTCTGATCTCCTGAAGGATGCATTATCCTAGCTGAGAGCATTTTTTTCTGTAGCTGGTCAACTAGATTTACTACTTCCTAACTTTGTTACCTTTACCACTTCACAAGATTGACATCATGATATGGACCAGGAGATTTCTACTGAAGAAACAAATGATTTTACAGCTATATTCATTGAAGAGAAATATTACTAAATTCTACCCTCACATATCAGGGTTAAAAAAACAGCAGAGTTCTCAAAAACTGTAACTGAAAAAGTGCTGTGTGTGGACTAGTTGCTGATTTTACAGCAGTCCTGACGGCCTGGGATCAGAAGGTCAGTGTCCTACAATTAGCATCTTAAGCACATGCCTTAGATGAGCTGCCTTTCATTGAATCTGCTAACACAGCCAAGCTGATCTACTGACAGCTTTTGTCAAACCTTGCTTTGCTTAGAAAGTTTCCAGCAGCTCACTTTCAAGAGATACATTTTATGCTTAGGAGACTTTGTACCAGAAGGTTTGCTGGAAGTTGGAGGCCAAGGAAAGTTCTTTTAAATATTTGAAATTAATCTGCTTCAGTTGACATACCCTGTACTAATTGAATGTTTTAGGACAATTCTCACCATTATCATGGACAGATTAAAACAAACTTCTCTTTGGTCATTTGCTTGTAAGGAACTAGTCTTTCTTGGTTATTTCTATTTCCTGGTCTAGCATATCTAAAAGTAGATAAAGTTTAATAGAAATAAGATTAAACATAAAGAAAAATTGTCATGAAGTACACAACGATTGTCTTAACAGATGACAGACTATAGTAAAACATAAGAATAGAAGCCGTCACCAAACGGGGATGTTTAGGAGAGAGAGAACATGGGACAGAACAGGGAGCTTGGCTGTTTCTCAGGTGAGTCAGGAGTCAACCAGTTATCCCCTGCCAGTGCAGAGGAGGGATGGAGAGGGAGGACATTTCCCCATCCCTAGAGAGATTTAGAAACTGCTTATATGATTTCCCAAGGAGGAACATTTGTTTTTGTGACTTCAGAAAAAATGAGAAGCTGGTCACTCAGTTCAGGCACTGGTAGAAATAACTTGTGTATTTCACCATAGAATATAAAAGGAATTAGTATTAAGTTGCTAAACATGCTTAATTCCTACAGAAATATCTTGTCTCAAAGTTGTAATTAAGGATAAATACAAAATACACTGAAAGCATTTAAAAGCCTTTTATGTTTTTACCTGGTATAGTGAAAAATTAAAGCAAACCTGTCTGAATATAGAAAAAGAGGAAATATATATTGTATTGTTATTGAAACATAGCAATCTGAATTTGAAAGGATGAGGAGACCAAAATTAAAGAGACATATTAAAAACCTGGAAGCACCTTAGTTATTTTTTTATAACTAAAACTTTTTAAACTAAAAAAAATCTATAGGAAAGTGTTTATGGCAGCTTTTTTGGGTAATACAATGTTTATAAAGATCTTCATATATTATTTGACTTACTGTAGATAAAACCATATCAACTTACAGCCAAGGCATGGAAAACCGATACTCATGATCAGGCCTAGGGAAACAAACAAAGCCTGAAGATGAATGGATAACAAATAAAACAGAAAATAAGTATTATTATTAAAGGCCAGTAAATGCCAGCAAGGAACTTTTGTAAATATTCAAAATCACAAAAGAAAAAATATTCAAATAAAAGTCTTTATTCTCCTGCGTTTCACTCGCTCCACTCCTGATTTGAGGAGAGCCTATATTCTAAGTCTGTTCAGTCATGGTTTTCTAAAATCTGTAACATAAACTCCTAGGGAATTTTTTTTTTATCCTTTCCTATTAACTTTTTGTAGTTGCCACAGTTTAGTTATTTCAAAATTACCCTGACACACCACATGGACACGAGGCTCCAGACGTTCATAATCTCGAGAAAGTTTCCCAGAAATCAGGCCAGCATAGGCAGTGCGAGGACAAGAACACTTCTCCGTGTGGAAACTGCTCCTGGCCTTTGCCCCCAGGAGGCTTTGTCCTGGAGGCTCTCCTATTTCTCAACCCAATTAGGCAATAAGGAACAGCAGGTGGCCTACTCGGTCATAGAAGGGATGCTGATCATCCCAACACCAAGCATGAGCTGATATGTGTTGAGTTTAATTGAGTTCATGCCACTGGCCAAATATGTAGATATCTGAGCAAATTTTCAGAAAAAAAGACAACTAGGGAAATAACATTGTAAATAAAAAAATTAAATTCCACCTAAATGTAATCTTATGGTCTTCCCTCTCCAGAGGCTAAGTAAAATTAAGGCTACTTTTGCGTTTTAAAAGTCTCTGTGCATGGACAGAAAGGAGGTGGAATAATTGTGTAGTGTACTGACTGACATTCGAATAATTGCATCAGTCTTATGCCTCTATGCATAACTTGAAAAACTGTAATAATCCTTTCAGAAGCATCTTTGATAAGAGGCCTAAGTTGTGATATTATACTAATAGTTAGCCAAGAGCCTGCTTTCTACGTGTTAGAGAGCATTCCAGAAACAGATGCATCATATAAAATAATCTTACCAGTGCTTGAAGATAGTACAATTTTCTCAGTCATTCAAGTAGCAAAAGTGATTCTCTGAAGTTGGGGAACTTACAAAGGTTTTAGTTGAGCTGAATGACACATGTGAAATGCTTATTGCTCAGTTCTGACTTTTCCTCTATATCATACTGTTACCAAATCTGCCAACATGAAACAATGTATAAAAAGACGACCTTTTTATAGGTGGCCTTTACAAGGCCCTTACATGACACCTGCAACAATGTTATACATTATAGAAAATAATAACCTTACTTAAACTAGGAAAATAAAATTCTGTCTAAACTGAAGTTATTGTTGCATGACTTAATACACTTTCAGATCTTTGCATTTGTACTTTCAAAAACATTAAACTACTCTAAAGAAAATAATTGTTATGTTTTAAGGTTTTGAAATAAAATGAAGATTCAAAAAAGGAATTAACTACTTGTTTGCATTGCTCGGAGAACCAGAATGTCCCTCCTGACAAGTGGAATGTGAAACAGTAAGTTTACTTAGACCAAGGGAGAGCTGTAATGAATGCAAAAAGTGTCCTCATTGTCACTGGCAGGACAGAACTGTCACGAGGAGTGTGTGTGAAGACAAATGTCATTTAAACAAAATGAAATTTCAGAGCATAAACTCAGGTCTGCAATAAGATGAACTTATTATACTCTACATTTTATCTTACCAGACACCACCATTCTACGTCATTCAAAGTAATTTCTATTATCATTGATAAGACACTTTAAAATATTGATAGATCGACTCATTTTACCTTTAAAACTCAATCCCTCTTTTTCTCAACAGGTATTACATTTTTAAGAGTAGGACTATAGGGCAGGCATTTTCTAAATCCAGTACTACTGTAGCCCTTTGTCCTCATGACAGGTGTTTTGTACATGGTAACCATCTTTTCCTTGATTTAATTATACAATCTTTCCAGGGCATTGAAAATAATTTTAAGATCTAGTTGTTCTAGGACTTGGCAATAAGCCAAAATGCCTGCTTTCTTTACCTAGCCAATGATACTCCAGTGTTTTGTACTCTCCAAGAAATACTTCTGCTCTGAGATTCCCATAGCCACCCACTGAATGAAAGACACGGGCAATTTGTCTTCAGGTGACATTACAATGGTTTTCAATTTCTAAAACCTGAATAGTAACATAAGATCTGTTTCTTGGCTCCACCAAAATCCCTTTCCCAGTTTTCAGATTCATATACATTTAATTCCAAAAGAGATGGAAGAGAATAAGGGAGACAAACCTTTAAATTAATACCATACTCTCTTGGTTTGAATATGCTTAGCCCAGGGAGTGGCACTATTAGAAGGTATGGCCTTATTAGAGTAGGTGTGGCCTTTCGGTAGAAAATGTGTCACTGACAGTGTGGGCTTGTAGACCCTACTCATAGCTACCTGGAAGTCAGTCTTCTCCTAGTGGCCTTCAGATGAAAAAGTGTAACTCTCAGCTCCTCCTGTACCATGACTGCCTGGATGCTGCCATGCTCCCACCTTGATGATAATGGACTGAACCTCTGAACCTGTAAGCCAGCCCTAATTAAATGTTGTCCATACAAGAGTTGTCTTGGTCATAGTGTCTATTCACAACAGAAAAACCCTAATTAAGCTATATGCAATAGCATATTTGAAAGGGTAGGAAACAGACATGTGACTTGGAAGTTAACTAAGAGAGAGGGAGATCAACAAGCACTGTAATCTGACAAAAACACTCACAGAAACACTTAAGCCTTAATGAGTTCAAGAAGATTAGTGGGACCTAAGTAGGAGGAAGTGAAACTATGAGTCAATAAAGGTTAGTGCTGAAATAAGATCTTATGTGATTGTATTAGCATAGCAGTTGATGGGAGTGGGAAAGGCAAGGCAACTTCTGAAGCCTTGCTTGATTTAAAGGCTCACAACTATGGGTACAGGGAAACAGACTACAATCAGGTCACATAGGTGGGTGTAGGAAAATGAATAAGATCAATCATTAGACACAACAATACTTGACTACAACCCAGTGTAAATCAAGTTCTGGAAACAACAGAATTGAAAATCGGGACCAAGTTTTCTGATTAACATGGCATACTTAATGCAGCATTTATTTTCATCTTTGCCTGAAATTCTCACTAAGATGCAACTAATACAATTCATAGAAAGTTGAATATACATTTTTCAAAGATGTAGATGATAAGGAACAAAAACTGAGACAATATTTGAAAGGAGATGTAGAAATGATTAGCTCAACTAAAAGCATCAGATTGAAAGCCCCTCACCTCAGACAGAAAGACTATCAGAAGTCAAAAGAACATGCCAAATCATCTTAGCAAAGACAATGAATGAGCGAAGAGAGAAGCCATGCAGATCAGGGTCGAAGTTATTAATCTTTAGGAAAAGTCTTAAACTCCAGATCTCTCAAACCATCAACATGGCCTGTCTATTCTCCTTGTGCACCTTACCAAAAAGACCTGAGATCCCTTTTTTTAAGCCAGACACTGACATAAGAACAAGAGGCTAAGCTTGTTAGTGTTACAAATGAGATTGTGTCTAAAAGAAACACATGGGCAATTCTACATTATTACCCCTTCTCTAGTGCTATTTGCTGAATTCTGCCAAACTGCAGAACTGAATTCTGCTCACTTTAGGATAGCTTTGAGGATAAAGAGAATGATACGAGAAAATTCAATCCTTTCTGCAATTTTTTAATTTTTTAATTGTTTTTTGTCTTTTTTATTCGATATATTTTTTATTTACATTTCAAATGATTTCTCCTTTACAGGCCCCCCACTCCCCAAAAGTCATATAAGCCCCCTTCCCTCCCCCTGTTCGCCCATCCACCCCTTCCCACTTCCCTGTTCTGGTTTTGCCCTATACTGCTACACTGAGTCTTTCCAGAACCAGGGGCCACTCCTCCGTTCTTCTTGTACCTCATTTGATGTGTGGATTATGTTTTGGGTATTCCAGTTTTCTAGGCTAATATCCACTTATTAGTGAGTGCATACCATGATTGATCTTTTGAGACTGGGTTACCTCAATTAGTGTGATGTTCTCCAGCTCCATCCATTTATCTAAGAATTTCATGAATTCATTGTTTCTAATGGCTGAATAGTACTCCATTGTGTATATATTCCACAATTTTTGCATCCATTCTTCCATTGATGGATACCTGGGTTCTTTCCAGCTTCTGGCTATTATAAATAGGGCTGCTATGAATATAGTGGAGCATGTATCCTTATTACATGCTGGGGACTCCTCTGGGTATATATGCCCAGGAGTGGTATAGCAGGATCCTCCTGAAGTGAAGTGCCCAGTTTTCTGAGGAACCTCCAGACTGATTTGCAGAGTGGTTGTACCAGTTTTCAGTCCCACCAGCAGTGGAGGAGTGTTCCTCTTTCTCCACATCCTTGCCAACACCTGCTGTCTCTTGAATTTTTAATCTTAGCCATTCTGACTGGTGTAAGGAGAAATCTCAGGGTTGTTTTGATTTGCATTTCTCTAATGATTAATGAAGTTGAGCATTTTTCAAGATGCTTCTCAGCCATCCGAAGTTCTTCAGGTGAAAAGTCTTTGCTTAGCTCTGTACCCCATTTTTAATAGGGTTATTTGGTTTTCTGAGGTCTAACTTCTTGAGTTCTCTCTATATATTGGATATTAGCCCTCTATCTGATGTAAGGTTGGTGAAGATCTTTTCCCAATTGGTTGGTTGCAGATCTGTCCTTTTGATGGTGTCCTTTGCCTTACAGAAACTTTGTAATTTTATGAAGTCCCATTTGTCAATTCTTGATCTTAGAGCATACACTATTGATGTTCTTTCTGTTCAGGAACTTTCCCCCTGTACCGATGTCCTCAAGGGTCTTCCCCAGTTTCTTTTCTATTAGCTTCAGAGGGTCTGGCTTTATGTGGAGTTCCTTGATCCATTTGGAATTGAGCTTAGTACAAGGAGACAAGAATGGATCAATTCGCATTCTTCTGCATGCTGACCTCCAGCTGAACCAGCACCATTTGTTGAAAAGGCTATCTTTTTTCCATTGAATGTTTTCAGCTCCTTTGTTCAGTATCAAGTGGCCATAGGTGTGTGGGTTCATTTCTGGATCTTCAATCCTGTTCCATTGATCTGCCTGCCTGTCACTGTACCAATACCATGCAGTTTTTAACACTATTGCTCTGTAGTAATGCTTGAGGTCAGGGATACTGATTCCCCCAGAATTTCTTTTGCTGTTGAGAATAGTTTTAGCTATCCTGGGTTTTTTGTTATTCCAGATGAATTTGAGAATTGCTCTTTCTAACTCTATGAAGAATTGAGTTGGGATTTTGATGGGTATTTCATTGAATTTTATATTGCTTTTGGCAAAATGGCTACTGTAACTATATTAATCCTGCCGATCCATGAGCATGGGAGGTTTTTCCATTTTTTGAGGTCTTCTTCCATTTCCTTCTTCATAGTATTGAATTTCTTGTTATACAGATCTTTCACATGTCAACCCAAGGTACTTTATATTGTTTGTAGCTATTGTGAAGGGTGGTATTTCCCTAATTTCTTTCTCAGCCTCCTTATCCTTTGAGTATAGGAAAGCTACTGATTTGCTTGAGTTGATTTTATAACCCACCACTTTGCTGAAGCTGTTTATCAGCTGTAGGAGTTCTCTGGTGGAGTTTTTTTGGGTCACGTAGGTAGACTATCATATCATCTGCAAATAATGATAGTTTGACTTCTTCCTTTCCAATTTCTATCCCTTTGACCTCCTTATGTTGTCTAATTGCCCGAGCTAGTACCTCAAGTAAAATATTGAAAAGATAAGGAGAAAGGGGGCAGCCCTATCTAGTCCCTGATTTTAGTGGGATTGCTTCAATTTTCTGTCCATTTAGTTTGATGCTGGCTACCAGTTTGCTGTATATTGCTTTTACTATGTTTAGGTATGGGCCTTGAATTCCTGTTCTTTCCAAGATTTTAGGCATGAAAGGATGATGAATTTTGTCAAATGCAAAGCTATAATAATATTCATTATTTGAGAATTTTATATATGCACACAATATATTCTGGTCACATTCACTGCGACCTACTCACTTGTACACCTGGGAATCCCATCAAAATACTAAACTGGAAAGCATGGTATATGTGCAGAGGACCTGGTACAGACTCTGTGCATAGAGCTTTAGTCTTTGTGACTTCCTCATGTTTATATAAAGGGCCTTATTCTCTTGGCTTCCTCTGTTCTCTGGCTCATACATTCTTTCTGCCTCCTGTTGCATGGGGTTTCCTGAGATATAAGGAGAGGGATTTGATGAAGACATCCCACTTAGGTCTGAGTGTTTCAAGGTCTCTTACTCTCTGTCTGGAGGAGGTTCTTTATATTTTATCCATCTTCTGCAGGAGGAATCTTCTCTGCTGATAGTTGAATGAGGTTATAATCCAAGTATAGCATTTTATCATGAGAAGTCATTTTATTGCTACATTTTGTTTTCCTTTTATAGAGAAGTATTACTTGATTTTACCCTAGTTCCCTGGTCCATCTTGTCCCAGGTGTCAAGTAGTATCAGATATGGATTCCATCTTGAGGAGTGGGCCTTGAATCAAATCTGATATTGTTTGGTTAATCCACAAGCTTTATGTCACCACGGTCCTAGCATACCTTGCAGGCAGTACATCATTGTAGATAAAGAAGTCTAGTTTACTGTTTACATTTCTTCTTTGAGAACATGAACAGTAGGTCTTGAACCAACAATACTGGAATATCAAGCATGAACACTCTATATAGGAAACTACTTGGTATTTCTAGTTTATAGAGTTGTGTAACTGTTGTCTTAAACAATGGGGACTTGCTATTAAGTGGTGAATAGCAATTTATTATTCTTTTGAAAATGCTATACATGCGTACTGTACAGCATTTACATAATTTCTGCTCAACATCCCTCCATCCTTTTCCTTCCATGGCTACTCCCATTCTCAGGTAACTGACCAATATGAGGAAGGAGACTCAGATTCTTTAGATCATAACCATGGTAGGGTTGGGAAAACCCAAGCAGGTGATCCCACTGCCATGCACTAATCAGTGGTGCTAATTGGTTTAAGTGTGTTTTTTGTTAAACCATAAAGGGAACATTAAGTAAGGAGAAAGATTTATTGAAATTTTGCAACTGGGATTTTAGCTGTAGTGCCTCTGCTTGCTATACATACCTAAATTTCATATTGTATGTTTTATTATTTTATTTTGTAGATGAGTGTTTTGTGTGCACATATGGAGTTTGAAGGAATGTATGGTAGGTATAAGATCAAAAAAGAATACATATATATATATATGTGTGTGTGTGTGTGTGTGTGTGTGTGTGTGTGTATGCATATAAAGTTTCCAAGGAATAGGTTTTAAAATAAATAAACTTTAAAATATAGTAACTATCAATGTAATTGTATATTAAAAATAGAAACAAAGACTCATTGATTTGGACCACAATAAAGCAAATAACCACAGCATTAATATGTTGTGCATGTAGCATTTAGGACAACTGCCTCATTTTATTTAAGAAGTAGAAGTATCCTATCAGAAGTTAATTTTTCTTGTTTTTTTAATAATTTTTTTATAGAAAAACTGCAGATTTTTATTTTTATTTGTTCTTTCTTTATTCACTTTACATCCCACTCACTGATCCCATCCCGGTCACTCCATCCCACAGTCCTTACCCCCATGTCCCCTTTCTCTTCCTCTGAGCAGGTTGGGGCACCCTGACAATATACCCACCACCCTAGCACTTTAAGTTTCTGTGAGGTTGTGCACATCCTCTCCCTCCAAGGCTAGACAAGGTAGCCCATCTCAAACATATCCCACAGACAGGCAACAGCTTTTGGGATAGCCTCTATTCCAGTTTTTTGGGACCCACATGAAGACCAAACTGCAAGTATGCTACATATTTGGCAGAGTCCTAGGTCCAGCCCATATACCTTCTTTGGTTGGTGGCTCAGTCTCTGAGAGCCCAAGGGTCCAGACTGGTTGACTCTGTTGGTCCTCCCATGGAGGTTCTACCCCTCTAGGGGCCACAATCTTTCCCGTTCTACAAACTGCATTTTCAGTGTTAGCAAAGAGTTAAAGAATGAGAACAAATATCACACTTCCTGGTTCTGTAATGAGAGAGACAAGAAGTCGCTGTGTCAGGGTCTAACTAATGTCTGCTTTATTGTGTCTTCAACCCAACTCAGTGTTGGCCCACGATTTATAATGACCCACGATACATGTAGGGCTTTTCCTACATATAAGCCACCAAAAAGTCAATTTACTTTTCTCGAGTCCAATTCTAATTCTCAATTCCAATTCTAGACCAATTTCTGACACTATTGAAATTGAAGATAATCTCGAATAAATCTGGATTTAATTTTGGGCAGTTGTTTTACATGACTTTAAAGTCACCAGTTCTGGTTTGTATTATTTGCTAGATTATTATAGCTACCCTTGCCTTATTCCTCCACTGGTTTTCTGTAGTGGACACTCTGACACACCAGTCATAGTGGCAATGGTTTCTGAAGTTGCATCTAATACCACGTGGGCTGTTGTTGTCCAGAAATGACTGACCCTGTACTTGGTCCTGAGAAAGCACTATATACACAGGTGGGCTTTTTTGTTTTTTTTTTTTTTGTTTTTTTTTTTGATGTAACTCCAACCATTAGAGTATCCATCTAGAGCTTCCATCTTCTGAGTATGTTTTCAGTGAAAGCCATGAAGTTTGATTATATGCACGGAGACACACCATATTACTTTTCCTTGCCTCTTTGTACAACCTTGGTGCTTTGTCCTAAAAACATCTCTAAACTCTTCTTTCTGGAAATGAACTTGAGATCTCTTTTTCTATGGCTGCTTGGTGAATAAACCCCCTTTAATGAACACAGCATTTCAGTGAATGATATACTAAGTAATGGGTAAAAGCCTAACTTTGGTACCACTGCCTACATAAAGGGATGGCCTCAAACCCTTTATACTTAAACATCCATCACCAAGAAACACATCCTTCCAGGCTTTACATGCTAGGTCACAGCCATGGTCACATTTTCTTGCTATTTTTTGCTAACTGTTAGTGAATTGGGTTTATAGTGTTAACTTGATTAATTTGCTAGACTAGATGTGGGAACTCAGGAATGCTTACCACAGTTGCCAGCTTATAAGAACGGATATAATGCATGGCATGAATGAGGAAACACATAGATGTGGATAAAACAAGAAGACCTACTAAGTTTCCATGCTGTGATATTTTTTTTAATTGTTATTTAAGTTTAAAAGAGGCTAGAGATATAGCTCAGTGGTATAGCGCTTTTTTTTAATTTCTTTTATTTGATATAATTTATTTACATTTCAAATGATTTCCCCTTTTCTAGCCCCCCCCCCACTCCCCAAAAGTCCCGTAAGCCCCCTTCTCTTCCCCTGTCCTCCCACTCACCCCTTCCCACTTCCCCGTTCTGGTTTTGCCGAATACTGTTTCACTGAGTCTTTCCAGAACCAGGGGCCACTCCTCCTTTCTTCTTGTACCTCATTTGATGTGTAGATTATGTTTTGGGTATTCCAGTTTTCTAGGTTAATATCCACTTATTAGTGAGTGCATACCATACCATGAGTCACCTTTTGAGTCTGGGTTACCTCACTTAGTATGATGTTCTCTAGCTCCATCCATTTGCCTAAGAATTTCATGAATTCATTGTTTCTAATGGCTGAATAGTACTCCATTGTGTAGATATACCACATTTTTTGCATCCACTCTTCTGTTGAGGGATACCTGGGTTCTTTCCAGCATCTGGCAATTATAAATAGGGCTGCTATGAATATAGTAGAGCATGTATCCTTATTACATGGTGGGGAATCCTCTGGGTATATGCCCAGGAGTGGTATAGCAGGATCTTCTGGAAGTGAGGTGCCCAATTTTCGGAGGAACCGCCAGACTGATTTCCAGAGTGGTTGTACCAATTTGCAACCCCACCAGCAGTAGAGGAGTGTTCCTCTTTCTCCACACCCTCTCCAACATCTGCTGTCTCCTGAATTTTTAATCTTAGCCATTCTGACTGGTGTAAGATGAAATCTCAGGGTTGTTTTGATTTGCATTTCCCTAATGACTAATGAAGTTGAGCATTTTTTAAGATGCTTCTCCGCCATCCGAAGTTCTTCAGGTGAGAATTCTTTGTTTAACTATGTACCCCATTTTTTAATAGGGTTGTTTGGTTTTCTGGAGTCTAACTTCTTGAGTTCTTTATATATATTGGATATTAGCCCTCTATCTGATGTAGGATTGGTGAAGATCTTTTCCCAATTTGTTGGTGGCCGATTTGTCCTCTTGTGCTATTTTTAGGTCACATCACAAGTCTAAT
The DNA here is from genome assembly GCF_947179515.1 of Apodemus sylvaticus. Lineage (NCBI taxonomy): Eukaryota > Metazoa > Chordata > Mammalia > Rodentia > Muridae > Apodemus > Apodemus sylvaticus. The sequence continues at coordinate 11,960,988 of NC_067473.1, read as the reverse complement.
TATATAGAAACTCCTCAAATATACTGACTTGTGGTTTGTGAAGACATTTGCATGAACATAATTGCATGAATTTATGCTGAAAAGAATGCTAACAGACCACTAAAACACTGGCTCTGTACAAATTCTCCTGGAAGACAAATGCAGCCTCTCCCAGAAATGAGGAGAGTCTTAGCACCTACTATCAGCTAGATGAGGACAGAGAAGTTTTTAAAGCTAACATGGGTACAGAAATGTGAGGCAAAATTATAATTTCTGTGACTTGACTTGATGCAGAGGAGTACTAGTTTATATGGCATATATTAGAGGCAGAGATATCAATGAAGACAACATATACAAATAGAAATGCTTGTATCTTAATGTCTTATTTTACAGAAAGATTTTCTATTCTCATGAGAAAAGTCCGATTTCCCATATCTTGCTTTGTTTCCACAACCTTAAAACCACAGGATACTTCCATGCTCATTTTGAAAGGAGATGCTGAAGTTAGAGAATTTATTTGAGGTCATGAAGCAATTGTGCTACAGAAATACCTTTTAAGTTCAAAGACAGCCCATACCACATATTCACAAGATTTACCTTTGAAAATAGCCATAGGGGAAACAATTTTGTAAAGCTTTTAGAGAGAGAATTATAAAAAGGAAAGAAAATGTACAATTTCACATTAAGAAAGAAAACATCTCTGAAGGAACAGGCACCAGAATTCAAAGAAAAGAAATAGTCTTTAAAGGATAGTAGATTTGATGAGAGGAGATAGACTATAAAATAATGAACTTGTTTCAATTTGTGAGCACACATTTTCTAGTACGACAAAAGGAAGAAAAGACATTAGGGGCAGAATGTGTAATTTCAGAAGCAGGAAGAGGGTGACACATTTGTAAAACTGACAAGAAGCTAGCAAAGTGCGTGCCAGACAGAACTGTGTGCCCCTTGTGCAATATGCTGAGGAGATTGAACTTTATGCTGAGAGCAGAATAGCACTATTAAGTAATTCTCAGTAAAGAAAGTCAACAGGATACGAGTTTGTAATTCTGAAGGGGATATGAAAAGGAGACAATAGGGAAGATTATTCACCCAGCATTAATGCAATAATACCAAAACCACATGTGGTCCTGAACTGAAACATGTCGGCAGTTTTAAAAAGTACGTTGTGCTTAGTGTAGACAGACTGTGGATTACCTGGAAATGTGCTTCATGCTCAACGTGACAACAAAGAGAGCTGTAACATCAAAAAGCAAACTTCAAGGGTCATTGTCATGTGAGACATGCTTTTCCTACCCACGTCTGAGGACACTTTGAGATATAACAGCCAAGGTAGAGAAAAAAGTGGCAACAGGAACCATATAAGAAATGAAGCAACAGTCTCAGTAAAAGCAGTTAAAACACTAAAGGTCAAAACAAACAGAGATATTAGTACTTACCATACAGCAATTCTGTGTATTTGACAGACAGTGTAAAACTAACATTCATCTGAGGTAATAAAAGTTGACTTCAAGGATTCAGTTAGAGTTATGACATGAATAGCACCCTTATTCTTCCATTTTCTTAGTTTGGGTTAACAGGGATAGAATTAGCTAAAAAAGCTTAACTTCAGTTTGTTGCAGAACAGGGACGGGAGTTTAGTGTCTCAAATATAACTTGCTATAACTTCAAGGTCTTGGGGGGGTGGCAGTTAATCGGAGATAGAGGAGGTAAGAGTTTGGAGAAAACATCAAGAGACAGAGTCCCTCCCAAGGCCAGAGACCAATAAGCAGGGGATATGCATCATTGTGTTTATACCACCTGGGATCTGGAAACATATTCAGACCTTCTCCAACCTCCAGGGGAAGCAGTGAATGCTATTACATAGACTTCTGGCTCCATAGCAAATGTTTAGACCATCTTATCAGAGAAAGGGTATACAATACATAAATACTTCGTGACTATTTAAATATATAGGATGAAAGAGGGAGAGATATAAGAATGAAAGCAACCGAGCAGTGCAAAACAAGGAGATTCTCCAAGAAATGACAAGGCCAAATGTACAGGTGAAAACAGCTTTATTGATTGAAGGAAAAGGCTGTTAAGACACTGGAGAAATGAAGAGTAGACATAAGCAAAGAAATTTGCATAGTTATCTAAAAGTACTCAAGGTATTTAAAAACTCATCCACAGAATTAATTCCATAAAGGAAATTTGTATTTTTTTCCAGTTAAAATAACTCTTTAATGCAAAACTAGGCATACAGAATAATCTTTGACCACCAAGAAAGTTTGCATTTTTTATTGTAGTAACACTGCAGGCAGTAATATTAATCAATGGATATATACAAATAATAGTAACTATATGTAAATCTGTGCTGAAGTAAAAGGACTCCAAGAGTAATATGTTATTTTCCCTAATCACTAATACAAATTTATGTTTATTTGCAATGCATGCTATATATTGCTACTAACAAAATGTCAACTGAATAATCAACATATGATTCTTTAATATAGTATTGAAACAATCAGAGTAAAGAATTAAAAGGGCAATTATGGATTGTATTGGATACAAATAAACATATGACCTAAGCATCACTAACATTTAAATGTATTTAGTATATACACGGCATGTCTAAAACACCAACAAAACACACACACGTACATGCACACCAATATGAAACTCTAGGAGGAGTCATCAGATTGTATTTATGTAATTATGGAAATGTGTGATAGACTATAAAAATCAAGCAAAAGAAGGCATAAAGTTGAGAGAGTGTTAGAGGGAGTCAGAGAGCTTAGAGGACACAAAGGGCACTGGAGAGGGGAAAGGGAAGGAGAAAAGGATGCAATTACATTTTAATTTTTTGAAGTTAAAATGAAAAAGTAATATTTTAAGATCACTATACCAGTACTGTGTTCAATAAATAGTTATGTTAGTTAGGTTTTATAAAATAGAGTCACAATAGAGACTTTAAAGCAGCAGAGAAGAACTTCACCCTGGGAGAGGATAAACCTTGAATGGAAAGCATGAACATTTCATTGGTTTAGATGTTATCATCAAAAAATAAAATAAAAGGCAAGCTATGGAGTTTAATCAAAATAGCTTTTGATAGAATGCAATAAATATAGAAGTAAAAAGCAAAATACTATTGCCTTTGCACCAGCTTTATTATACTGTTGAACAGTGTGAGTGTCTTAAAGTCATATAGTGACTGATCATCACTTGTGCCTCTTAAAAATCACACGCGTAGCAAAACAATGGCACTTCCTGTTGAAATACTCAGTGTATTTCACTGAGTATTTTGTTTTGTCTATCTTATGGGCTACGGAGGAAATTATGAAGCAACTTTCTTAGAATCTTGCTAAAACCTTGTAGCCATTGTGTTTTATATACAGACGTCATAAAGTTTGTAGAGTGTTATGGAGAAGAGTCAACTCATGAGAGCTGACCTAGTCCTATGAGAAGACAAGGTCTGGCATTCACAGCGAGACTTTCATGCTCTTCTCTAGATAATAACTCTCTGAGATCATAATGAATAAATACTAAAAAAAAAACCACTTACAATCATATGTAAACAGAGGGTAATTATGAACAGGTAAGCCACAGAAGAGTCACTATGACTCTTTCTCAACACACTATGACAAGTGCTTCCTTATCAATTACAGCTTTAGCATCATTCTAGTCTTCTCTCTGCCTAGAGAAGATTAAGACAAACATAAAATTGCCTATCTCGCCTTCTCCTTCAGCTCCCCACCTTTGTACTCCTTCCCAAATTTAGCACCTGCAATTAAATTCCATCATTTTTTATTTATTGCAGAGATTCTGTTATTGTTTGGATGTTAATGGAACCCAAAAGCTCATGTGCTGAAAACATTATCTTATGAATTAGTGTTCCAGCTGGGACACTTGAGAGGTGTTTAAGACAGGAGGGCTCTAAATTCATGAATGGATTAATACATGCATGCATTCATAATTCAAAGGGATATTGTGAAGGCATAGAAACTTGAGAAGACAGAATTAGTAAGAAGCAATAAACTGGTTTTCTCTTCTCCCTTTCCTGTGTCTCTTTCTCTGCACATTTGCTCTAGCAAATTAACCTTTTTAAAAATTCACTTTACCTCCTGGTTGAGAACCGCATTCCTGCTCTCTTCCTGCTTCCACACTTACAAATTCCACCCCTTAGAGTACCACCCCATGCTCTGCCTCACTGAACATCCAAAAATAATGGAGCCTCTGCAGCCTCAGACTAATGACATCATCTCCCTTTAACTTGATAAACTCGGGTATTTTTTTTTTTAGTGATGGAAAAAAAATCACTCAATGCAACTTCTCACTGGGTCACTGTCACTTCCACATACTATATTTTACCTCCTTGTAATAATTAACAAGTTCAACCACAGCTGTTTTCTGGTAGTCAGCAAAGACAGTGCTGATACTTCCCTAAGTATACTTGACTCCAAATGCCCTGTGTGTTGAGAATTTTCAAGAAATCGAAATGTGCCTTCTAAGAAGGAAAGCCCTGGTCAAAGAGGAAGAGTGGTGTCAGGAAATCACCAGGAGGTCACTAGGAGAGAGGTTACTTACTCAGGGGCCATACAGCACCTTCGAGCTTTTTCAAGGTTCTGTTTCAAAAGAAGGACAGAAACTGTTCACCTATACCAGCAAGCCATCACTCAAGGGAGAAGCCCTGGGCACAATGTTAAGATATTCTATTATTCTTATAGAAATGTCCATCAGAAGAGTATAATATGGTTTGAGAACAAAAGATCCTTCCAGCTAATAACAAGCAAACTCATAATAATAACTTTTGAATCGCATTTCAAGAAGAAATAGACAGATGGCATATTTGGAAGAAATTAAAATCTTTACTAATCTGTGTCCTAGTAAACACAGGTACAAATTTCTGATTTTTAAAGCAACAGTGACAGTAATCTTACATTATAATTATGATAATGACTTTAAAGCAGGCATCAAGAGTACCAAGGTCAGTCCTCCAATGTTCACTGGTTTTTGAGAAATAGAATACTAAGCCTAGCTTGGTTTAATCCAGTGTCAAATCAAGCTGTGCTTTCTCACTGCCTTGGGTCCTATATTTATTTTCCAATCCCTAATAGCTTGGAAACTTTTAAAATTAACTCGACCTCTGATCATGACTCTCCTCGTGTGATGCATGTCCTTCCCTAATCTTATCTTGCCCTCAACCCTTTGCCTACATAGCAAGCAACTGCTGGGCAGACATGCCTGCAACCCAAGCCACATTCCGATATGTCTCTCCTCACTGGAAGATTAACACCAAGCACACAGACAAATACCGTGTTAAACTTGTTTGCTCTTATTTTCATTTTCTGGTTCTGTGGCTTTTATTGTACCTTTTAAGTTATTTCTTGTTTAAATTGGAAGAATATGTTTGAACTTTACATTCCCGTCATTGCTTGGAATTTACTTTTTACTTTCTTTTTCTAAAATAATATTGTTCATTTATTTTTCATTGTAGGTGTATGAGCATTTTGCCTCTATATATGCCTGCACAGTATGTAAGTGTGTGGTGCCCACACAGGCCAGAATAGGGCACTGGATCCCCTGAAATTGGAATAACAGACAGTTGTGAGCAACCATGGAGATACTGGCAATAAAGCCCTGGTCCTCTGGAAGAGCAACAAGCACTCTAAACCAGTGACTCAGCTCTCCAGTTCCTGAACTATTACTTTTTAAAGATACAATGTCCTTCTGTTATTTACACTCAAACTCCATGATGATGCACCTTGTCTCAGCCTTCACAGTACTGTGATTACAGAAATTAATTCATTCATTCATTACATTACTTTGAATACAAATAAGTGTGAGCCTGGGATCCTCTCCAAGTAGATCACAGGGGACTTGAAGGGTATAGTCCTAAACCATTGATTGCACGAGAATGTGACAGACACTCCCAGGTGTTGAGAGTGAATGCCAGGGAGAGCAGAAGGAGGTGCTCAGTTGGTGGGAGGAGCCATGACATACTTGAGGGCTGTGGAAAGCAAGTCCAGGTATAGGGTGGAGTGGGGCGTGGTAGGTGGCAAAGGAGATTTTTCAAAGAGATGCATAAGAAAACATACATCAGCAGACTATATAGCAGGAGAAGCATGGTTTTGGTAAGGTTTTAGTATGATGTATGAGTTTCAGAAGTACAAAATCACTAAGGAAATGGGCTTAAAAGACATCTTGGTCATGTAATAGCATCCAGTACTGCCAATTTCCTTCAGTAAATACTTTTCATTCTATCATATTTAAGTCAAGGAATAGAACAGCCATTGAATAGAACCAGTTGCAGGTAAGGCCAGAGTAAGCTGCTATCGAATCTAAGAAGGAAATGAAGAGATGACTTAGCATGTGGCTATAAGAAGAAGATATTGGAATAGGTTTCAGAAATATGGACAAGTCATGGAAAACCATGACAGCAAAATTGGTCATTGTGCAATGGCACGTTATTAGATGGGGGACTATCCCAGGTCTGAGGACTGATTAACAAGATTAAAAGGAGGTATGACTGACACAGAGGAAATGGTAGGACTTAGTGCTGTCTGAGTTTAAAATAAACACATGTTTTCTAGATGCAGAATCCTGCCTCTGTCTTTTGATCTCTCTGTTTAATCATTTAAAATAATATTAATATTTGGTACTTTTAATTCAGTGTAAAAAATTGTAATTAGTGTGTTAAATCAATTAATGGATGAAAGTCACTGGTATAAGCATTATATATATATATATATGTATATATATATATATATATATATATATACATTAACATACTAATTTTCTAGAATTACCCTATGAAATAGGTACATTTATTGCCCAATTTTACAGTACAGAAGCAGAGACACAGAGAGTTTTACTACTTTGCCCAAAACTCAGCTTACATCTATATAAAATGGTAATTAAAAGGATAATTTAACCAATCATTTAAATACTAATCAGTTGCATAATTGTTATCATATTCCATTGTGGTTATCTAATGTGGGCAAATAAATATATTTTACCTATTTGTTTATAATATAAGAATTTACAGAGTATAATTTATATGCAAAGTATAAATTATATGTTTTACTGATGGCAAGGACAGATTTATGTACAACAAGGCACACAGATTTGGGCAGTTATTTCTCACTTATTTTAATGGAAGTGCAGCCACCATGAAATTTCAGAATGGCAAGCATGCATATTGAAAGGATTTGGACAGTTTTGAGACAACATGCAGCATGCCGGCCTCTGAACTCAAGCACTAGACATAGAGATAGATCCCAGAGTAGACCTCTTAGGAAGTTGTCAGAGCTACAAGATGTAGGTCAAACAATGGTCTCAGATAAGGTCCCTGAGGAGATGGGTTGGTGCAAGGGGTAGTCTTAGATAATGTGAAAACTTGAAAAAGAATGGCGGTGGGTGTATAAAAGCACTTTAAATATCTATTAGTCTGAGTTCTTTGCAAAAGTCAGTAGACATTGCTTTAAAACTGTGTGCAGACTCATCCTCACTACTAATATTTGATTCATTTGAAGGAAAACAAATAGGGAATAGCTGAAAGTTGCTGCTGTCCCTAAGTCTTAGAAAACAAACTGAGATTCGTTTCTCTGCCATGGAAAATAACCACTAAGCATTCTCTTTTAATGAAAGACCATTCAGACTGATTCAGTTGCTTTTGTTTACTCTACAGAGCTTCTGCTTCAGAAATGCTCCCCTGTTACTATGTACGGAAGCTGTGCATGGGAGATCTGAGAAGACAAAATGCATCTTGGACACTCAAAAGGAATATTAATGACTTAGGGAAAAGAATGGGATAATTATGGTTAACTGCTTTATGCTTATCCTCCACTACAAAGGTTGTATTTTCCCTTGCTTATCCTTCTGTTTCCCAGTGTTGGTTGATAAAACAATGGTTTGCCCTACACTGTCATAGGCTGCAGGGCAAGGGTGCTACACACAAAAGCATAGAAGACAGAAGGAGTAAACTTTGTGTTATATTTCAATGGAGTTACAAGGAAACCAAGAAAGGAAATAAAAAACAGGTGATAGTTGGAGCTCTTTCATTAGTCAGCCATAGCAACTACACCCAGAAAAAGGCTGAGGAGAATGTGGCCAGGCCAGAAAGACCACTGACTGTACAAACTGTGGTCACTCACAAAATAAAAGCAAGAAAAATCACAACCAGACATGAGAAAAAAAAACAATAAATTCTCAAGAATATCTTTGGATAAACCGCAAGAAATACTAATTTCAATATTTCCATTAATTTGAACTTGAAAAAGGTACCGGTAGCAAAAGAAGTGTTGAAAACTGAGCCAGGAAGAAGGAGTGTTTATGTCTTGCCTGAAACAGGAGAAAAAAGTCTCAGACACTGCTCGCCTAAAGAGCGAACTTGTGGAGAGAATCACTGGAGAATGTTCAGTAACTATGAGTTGCCAATAAGAAGCACAGAAAAACTGTAGAGCATTCTTCTAGTAAATCATAGAATTAATTAATTTTGAGTGAATGCAAAAATGAAAGTCAATGAATAAATGTCTATAAATGATGCCACCAAATCTGACAGAAAGAAAGAAGAAAGAAAAAAGAAAGAAAAAAGAAAGGAAGAAAGGAAGGAAGGAAGGAAGGAAGGAAGGAAGGAAGGAAGGAAGGAAGGAAGGAAGGAAGGAAGGAAGGAAGGAAGGAAGAACCTATCTCAGTACCTTATGGCCAAGGGTACTGAGATAGGTAATTCTCTAACAACTTACTTCATATTTTATTCAAAAAATTTTTCACAGATCTCTGTGCTTTATGGATAATGCATGTGGATATTTTACAAAGATTGTTAAACATGAGATGGAAGAACCTCATTCTTAAATTACCCAAACAATTAATTTACTCTAACTAATCATACTCCTCAGTGAATATTTCAGATTAGAAAACCTTCAGTTAGATTTTGAAATGAGAAAGAATCTATTTAGTGGGTGCTGGTTGCTGAAATACTGCTGATTGCAGCGACCGAGGCTGCGAAGGACCTTGCCTTTATGAGACTGTCATTTGAGCCAACCCCACCTACTCTGGGCAACATGGTGCATCTCTTAATGTGTGTGCAGCCAAGTCTCACAACACAGCCCGACAAATCTCAGAACAGGGACTTAGTCAACGTTGTCTACCTTCCATTGTTCTAAAAGGTCCCTAGCACTGTAAAAGGAAGGCAGACATTCGATCGGGAAGGGAGGCAAACAACTCTGCCCCATCCCTATTTATGCTGCTCTCCTCACGCCTCTATGTATTGCCTGTTTGATCCATTTCTCAGCCAGCAGCTTGCTCCAGTGTTTGTGGGACCAGTAGAGGAAAACCGTGCAAATGCTTTCCATGTTTCCATCAGTAATGTTTTGTTTTTGTTTATTAACTACATTGGAAGGTTTTATTCTATATTAGCAAAACTGAGAATTTATGGAAAGATACCGCATAGTTATAAGAGGCCAAGACAATCTAGTGGTGTTCTATGTTGCCTAGCAAAAACACCATAGTACTCTATTAATGAATAGGTGAGTCTAGAAGACAGTAATCCCACCAAATACCGCTGCTTTGTGCTTCACCCCCGAGATCACCTCTGAGAAAGGCTGGTGTACTCATTTAATGTTTGGGGTGCTAAGCCACGGAACTACTGTACCAAAAGCTGATTCAGTTACATCATTTCTCAACTTCCCAGAATCAGATGAAGCAAGTGCACTTTATGGTGGCATTGATTACAGTTCAAACAGAGAACAAACTTTGCACAAAGGACAAGTAAAATGTAAGTAAAATGTAATCTAATTGAAATGATCTTAATTAAGTCACATTTTAAACATGATAGGATGATTAATAGTCTATTTTTGTGGCAATGGCCGTTTTCTTTTGTCCAGACAGAGACTCATTCTGTATCCCAGGATATGTGGCCCGTTAAAGTGATTGCCTCAGCCTCCAGACCAGAGAGAGGGCTTTCGGGAGTGCAAAGAACACGTCCTCTGTGGCCCAATACCCTTTTGAATTTACTTCAAAAATTTGAAAGTATAAAATTTATACTTGAAATATTTGAAAAAAATATATAACAAGGACAAAAACTAATAATAATAAGAAGAAGAATAAATATTAAAAGTTGTCCTTATCACATTTTTAAACCTTAGAAGCACGAAGGACGAAGTGGTGTATTTCCAGAGGATCATGCTCTGGTTGTTGGTGAATGCAGCCAAGTTGTCTCATATGTCGCTTCCATTGCCAGTTTTCTGTCATTTCTTCTTTCATATGGCAGTGCTTCTGTGACAAAGGTCTCTGGCCACATCACATCTTCAACTACTTAGTAGAGAATTGCAAAGCACCCAACTAAAACTGCTACGCAACTTTGCACATGGTCCATTTGTAAAAGACATAAAATAGAATTTACCCTGTTCTTCTCTTTTTAAAGAGGATATTGGAGCTGAGGGTATTGCTTCCTTGGTGGAACAGGTTTCTTAGCATGTGTACATGAAACCCAGGCTTTGATCTGTAGGGCCTTGTAAGCCCATACCTGTAATCCCAGCATTTGGGACGTAGAGAAAGAGATAAGCAGTTCCATGGCCTCCAGCTACATAATGAGTTTGAAACCAGCCTGGTATATAAGAGATTCTGTCTTGAAACAAGCAACAAATAAATGGCTGTAGGAGACTGTTAGCCCTTCGTACCTGCTTCCAGTGTCTTAGCTACTTCCGATATTTCTACACAAAACAAATGATATACTGGAACTCTTTACTGAACTTACAATTCCATCTACATTCCTGTGCACTTAGAGTTTTAGACCATTTCCTGTTTTTCACCAACTGTTTATAAGAGAAAGAATTTCAAGGACTAAGCACTGTTTCTGGTACCCAGTTGTAAAAAGTGATGCATACCATAACTTCCCTCTAAACAATGCAATCATGAAAATCACAGAAACTTACAAACACATTTTTCTCTCCATTTTCAGAAATTCCTTCTACTTAACAACATTTCCCTTTTATTCAAAAATGATTTTTTTTCTGACATAATTATCCTGATTATGGTTTCTACATCATCTACTCCTTCCCACTCCTCTCCTCCCATCCAGATCCACTTCCTTTCTTTATCTTATTAGAAAACAAACAGGATTCTAAGAGATAATAATGTAATATGACTAATTCATATAATATAAATATAAAACAGAAAGTAACACATTGGATATGGACAAAACAAACAAACAGAAAGAAGGAAAGAGTCAAAGAGAAGCCACAAGAAACAGAGGCCTACCCATTCACATACTCAGTAACCTCGTTAAAAAAAAGCTAACCTGGAAGCCAGCAATGGGGTGATTTATATCTATATATAAGGACCTGGTGGAGACCCACACAGACCCCCCAGTTTGCAGAAATTCTTAATTTTAAATTCTGTAACTTTTTTCCCCATCAAACAGAAAAAACTATGAAGGTAAATGTATAGACACTAGTAATATCTGATTAAATGTTAAAGTATTCATCTTAATGAAGAGTTGGCTCCAGAAGCAAGGTAAGCCTCAGTCATGTCAACCGTCTTACAGAATGTTCTCTTTTGCTGTCACTTGCCGAATGGCCAGCCATACACTCCCCTAAGGCACTAACTTTGCAGCACTTGAAATAGTTTTTTTTCCCTAACAACAAACAACCTTCAGAGACTTAGAACTTGTTATTTTGCTTTTCTTCCGAAGGCAAATTGTGTTACTACTATACTGTGGTGCTTGATTTCCTTTCTAGATTATCAGATCAGTCCATTACAAAGCTGTTGTTGTCCTTTCCTGAAAGGATCCAGTTTCAAATAATTAGTGCTTCTGGGTACATCATTTAGAGATATTTCTCCTTTCTATTCTCAGGCTCACAGGAGTCTCACCGATCTACAAATCCACTTGTATTATTTAGGTACACCTGAGAAGAAGGCAGGTGCCTTGTTTGTCTCTGTTTGATCCAGATTCCTTCCAACCAGAGAGGGGCACAGATGTCTAAACTTTTTTAATAACCAGCCAGAAGTAAGCAATCGTGCCCCACAGCCATTCTCCAGAGACAAAAAGCCAGTGACCTTTTCCCAGTAAAGAAACACAGCTAATTCCATTCTAAGCTTTGCCAAATAGATAGGGAAGTCAGAATGAATTGCCATTTTTGCACTAGCAGCTATTCAATCCATAAGTCAGTACATTGTTGAATTTATTTCATGAAAAGTTGAAACTTTAGAATTGTTTACATGAGTGTAATGAAGCACACCTGCAGAAAAATATCTGCTATAAAATCAAATTTTCTACCGACTCACAAAGGACATATCTGGGAAACAACAGTCAGTGTAAATTATGTGATTATCAGTGATCAATAGGTCTTTCCCATTCTTTTTGGGAGTTAACGAGCTAAGAATATGAGTTTCTCAATGCTCTAAGTCAGGAGTGACACAAAGCTAAACAATGCTTTCAGAGCCTGTAAACAAAGTCTATTCAGCCTCTTCTCTGATTTGTAAGAACTATTTTTTGCAAACTTAAAGCAAAAAAATACAAAGTCTAATTCATGATTTTAGAGTAATATGACCAAAATGTCAATATTCTGGAAGGTCTAAAACATAAACAAATTTCAATAAGATATGAAATAAGATTTAGGCATGAAATATAAATTTTGAAAATATAAAGAAACATAAAAAGAAATATAAAATTCAAGGGTAAGTCTGTTTCCACAAATTCTCAAAAAAAAAAAAAAATGAAATTCCCAAAAAGAAATCTTAGAGAACAAATTAGGAGACTTGGCAATGTAAAACTAAGGGCTCAAAATAAAATGTCCCTATCTCCTTAACTGCAAGCAAATAAACTTCTTAAGGGAAGTATTATACATTAATTATTATACCAGACAGCACACACCTCAGAAAGTTCACATAATTAATTCATAGATAACAGGATATCAACTACAAAGACACAGACAGCTACACTCCTAAATAAAAATTCTACTCACCAACTTCTTAGAACAGCTTGCTTGCCCAGTCACAGGATCTTAAGATTGGCTTCAGGGAGACTGTTGAAGGAGACACAGAAAGTAAACATAGCATTTCCACAGCCGAGCAGCTGAGAATTCTGGGAGGAGGCAAGGGGTCTCAACCATTCATTTATCTTTGAGGTTATCCTGACATCTGACAGCCATTGACATCCTGAGCATTCCAGCACTTCAGACCCACGCCCACTAGAAGATAAATATAGGTCTCTGACACCTGAGCCAAATGAAATGAAAGCCAATGTGAAAAATCACCCTCATTTTGTGCCTCAGTTGAGGAAAATAAAACCCTTAATCCTCTTCCTGCTGAAATCCTGTTATGTTCTTTAAGAAAGAGTTGCTGTGCTTATGAAATACAGAAATACTAGTCAGTTTACTTCTCTTCTGATTATCACTTGCTTTGATAGAGATAGTCTTGGGTACTTTCTTGATCAACTGTAAAAGCAGCACTGCAGTTTTTCCCCAGCCACTTGAAGCTATTACACACCAGTCCTTAAAATGTGAATGTTTATGTTTTAAGCTTGCTTAGTATGTTTCCCCCTGTTTTTAGTCATAGTTTGGTTATTTTTGTTTAACTTAATTAAGTCAGAATGTGACACTAATGGCTGTGGTGGTTAAGTTTGAATTACAGTTATTTAAAAAATCTTTTGAATATTTTTGGCAGTTGGGCTTAATATCTACATGAATTAAAGCTTGACCCTCAATCTGAATAAATCCTGTGATAAAGTTAAACTCTTATGCAATCGTGGCATGTATGCTATCAATACAGCTTAGTAAATAATCTATGTATTAAAGAATTTCTTAAACTAAGCACAACATAATCAGACCAACATACTGCTGTGATTCTTTTGAGATGATAAGTATTTTCACTTAACAATTCAATTATAGAAAGGTCTAAAAAGGTACTAAGGGGAGGAGAGGGCATAAAGTTCCATGTTTTCTATGAAACTCTGATGTAGCCAATAATACTTACCATCTGCTTGTTCAAATCATTAAAAATAATACTAATATTTTATCTACAGATCTCATGTGCAGAAAAGACCTGCCTAGCACTTTGCCACATGTGAGTGACAATCAATTTTTGTTTCCTTATCCCAAAAGAACCTTTCAATCAATTTAATAGTTATAAGGCCATTCTACGGTAAAGAAAATTAACTAAAAACTATAAATATGGCGTGTCCAGTTTCGACTGGATCTTAGTCATTGCAGGTTAGCCATCCATTTCACCTGCCCTTTAGCTTTTGTCCGATTAGTTATCCTATGAGCAATTCCAATGTTCAGTTATCTGTAGTTATCTATTAATCTATTTATTTTTGTTTAAGCAAACTTACAGAAAGCATAGAAATTTGCTGATACCACTAAAGGATGGCTCAGGTGCCAGGAAAGCTTCAAAGGCTTTTGAGCTTTCCAGATCAAACACAAAATTTGAACAAACACAAAAAGACAAGATAGCAATCTCAAGTTGCAGATGGGTTTCTGCCATCTCTGATATCTGTGTGTTAAGTTCCTCCTGACAACTATTTGTAAGACTCTAACTTAAACTTAAAAGCACCCCAAAGGCAATCTAAGTTCTAATAGGTGACAGACTGAAAGGGTAAGCAAGTGACAATAATAATTCCAGCTACTGTCTTTCTTTCTCAACCTCAAGAAGAACTTATTATGTGAAGTTTGAAGCATATATTCCAAAATATAATACAAGATAGCTCATTATTATAGAAAATGTGTTTTTGTGATTTAGACAAAAAAAAAAAACTACTTTTACTTTTATTTGAAGAAAACAGTTGGAAATACTGTACAGAACCTACCACTAATTACAGAACACCTTGAGCATTCTGAGTGTCCTGAGTTCTAGGCATAGATTATGCTCTGTAAATAAAAATAGAAATTTTGAATGTTCTATCCAAAACGTACAAGCACATATTGTTTCCTCACTGATTGCTCCAGGGAGTGGATGACAGAGAACAAAATAATGATAGCAAGGGTTGAACTTACAAGTGCTGAGGTTCTGTGTAGTATTAATGAACAAGACCACTGACCCCATGTGCTCAGGAGATCAGCAGAGACGTTTTTGTTGTTTAATCTATCAGCTTCAAAATAAACGCTTCACCATGGAATATGAATGTAACCTCAACTTAACGTCTTGATTGCTTTTCTAGTATTTATAAACCTAAAACTTTGAACACATCAATGCCAAAAACCCTCCCGGGGTCTTTGTTATTCAATGAGTGGTTTAACCTTCAGCTGTTGAGATAAGATCCTCACAGGACATGATCATAAACTCTCCATTTTTGTCTGGAAATCTCACTCCAAAGAAGCAAGGCAATCCACCTGGGCCTTGACAATGTCACTGATGTTGAAACTGCAGTAGCATTTAGGTTTTCTTCCCTAGTCTTTAGAGATCTTTTTCTCGTATATGTCTTCCTCTTCCACTCAGCCAGCATTAATTATTAATGAAGTTCACTTACTCATTAATCAATATATCAGGCTGGATATGTTTTGAGTGCATAAAGTGATATAACATGGTCATTTTCAAAATCATTTCAGACAAGCCAAAAATTTAAACTACAAATATCCTCCTTTGCATTCCCTTGTCCATTGTTTGAGAGTTCATGGTGAACTGTTTCGAGTCCTTGGCTCAGTAACACAACAGGGAAGGAACAGATTGTAGCCTTCTAGGGAAAAATTGGCATACACTCCTTGACCCAGTTGAAAACAATGCATAATTGACACTGAGATACTAAAACATTAACCTTGCTAACTTGTGTTTCAGAAAAACATTTTTGAGCAACACCCTTGGATAACTATCAGCCTGTTAGGCTTGAACATAGGATCAGAAAGGTGTTTTATGGCTAATTTATAACTGAGTATATCTGCAAAATCCTACTGGAATTTTCTGTAGTTTTATATTGCAACTTAGCAAGGAATAAATGGTGTCACTCAATGCCATCCTTCCTAAGAAATATATCTTAAAGGAGAATTGTGACAAATGTTTCATATTAGATTTCTCTGCTTAACTTGTTCTCAAATCTGCCATTTGTGTAATATCTTTTTTCTATACATCAGCTTTTGCCTCAAAATCTTTTAGGTAAAGGTTTTGTTGTGGCCCTCTCTCCTAAATTCTCTCTTTTTTTCTTTTTTTTCTTTTTTTTGGTGGAGGAGAGTCACAATTTTGTATTAGTACACTATTGCTCACAAGGCCTCAAAACTTATGCAAACAATGTTTGCCTCAAACTCATAGGTACACTCCTGTTTTGGTCTTACAAGTGTTATGATTAAGAAGAAATGTGTTCCATAGAACAAACGTTAATTTTTTTTCTCGGAAAACTTAAAAAAAGAACTTAAATAGTTTCATGACACACATGGTAGAATGTCTGGAAGGATGAATATTAACTGGTAGATTTAGTCATTCTACAAAACACATGTAAAGTAAGGCTCACACTGACTATGATTAACTTGTACGACTTCTGCTTACACTTAAAAACTGTGTTATTTTATTTGTAACTATTAGATTTAAAATAACTTGCTTCCTAATTGCTCACTATTAAGAATGGAGATTGAAGGAATCCGTACTATTAAGATCAACTTTGAATAAGTTCTCCAGTATTTTCCCAAAGCTCAAATTTTCAATAGCCTTATATCCCATTCCTCATCTGCACTGATTACAAAAACCTCATCAACAATTAGCATAACACATCAGACCCAAAAGAAACACTGTTACTTTTTTTTCCATCAGGTGGCCATTTATAATTTGACACAGCGGGAGGCTATATTAACATCATGTACATATTAACATCTTCTTTTAGGTGATAAGTTAGGTGCCAAAGATTGTGCATCTATTTTATTATTCAGTGAATGTACATCTATATATGGATGTTTTGCATTTGTGTACACAGGAAGGAAATGAACTGAGGTATAAAATTAAATAGGTTTTAGTGAGCATACAATTAGGAAAGTGTTTAAAAACAAGGGCCAGCAACTACAGTGAACCATGGAGGGAAAGGAGCAAGACAGGCTCGAACAACTAAAAGCACAAAGGAGAGGCTGGATGAGAAAGAAGAGGACAGAGTCAGAATAGATGACAGAGGACTATGTAAGGATCATCACTACCCTAGGAACAAGAAGAAGCCTTTGAAGTATTTTGGAGCCTTGAAGGACTCTAAGGAGTGCACAATAACATCTCAATTCCATTGATAAAGTCTGGAAGAGCAAAGCTGGTGGATACAGAGAGGTAGAAATGGATGCCAGAAAAGGAACTGAGGCTAGATAGAAGAGGAACTTGGCCAAAGTGGATCCGAAAGCGAAAGGGAACACATAGGGATTTTTTTTTTGAAAATATATTTTGAAGGTAAAATAGACTTTCTATTATGGGTTGGTATGAGGGAAATGATGAGGTTAATTTAAGAAGTCTTATATGGAATGGTAGAAGTTGCATTCCTTGGATAATCGCCAGAATACATGGAGCTACAGTGGCTGGCACAGATTAAGTGTTCAAACACTATTTTAAGGATTAAAATGAGAATAAGTGAGAGAGAAAGTTATTGAGGAATTGTGTCCGACAGAGATGCCACTGAACTGTGATGCTGAAACATGGAGAGCATCAGTCCTGGATGCTCTCCGAACCTCCAAGTGCAGACTGAACCAACACCACATAAAGAGTGTTTGAACAAAAACTGAGTCTATACTGGAAAGAGACAGACATCTTCTTGTCATTATCTCTAAGTAATCCAGAAGTTTATATTGTCTTTATATTAGTGTAAGAGATAACTTGACAAATAGGAGAGAATGTGTGTTGCCTATAGGTGAGAACTTTTTAACACAGCTTCTGGATTGTGGAATCCTTACCCATTGAGAAAAAAAGAAAGCCCTTGAAGAATAAAGAGGAGGTGTGAGGTGTGAGTAACTGTTTAGTTTTGTTCTCACAGAAAGATTTCACAAGGTATAACAAACTACAGGGGACCTTTAAAGATAGCTCCAACAAGATAACTCTTACAGACAAAGAAGTAAAGAAATCCAGTACTTGAAAAACAACCAAGAATGATTTAAAGAAATATTCCAAGAGATTTATACACATCTGGGTATGTGGTATATAGAGCTTGTAACCTAATGGAAACTTAAGTCCCTCTGGACCAAGGGCAGAGAATATCCACAGGACACAAGGTCCCTCTTCCAGCAGAACAAAACAACAGGCTGCTAGCCAATTACTGTAGCAGCCAAGCAGATGTCCCACTGGTTTTTAAATCAAACACAAGCCTGCGATTGTTACGGTGATCGCTTTCATGCTGTAGGCACTTTATGTTTATAAAATTGTTTTGAGGTGTTCAGGTAATTTATTAGCAATAATAATCATCAGCAAACACACTTCTGATGTATTTGCTTGGTGAGCAATAATACATAGCACAATCCACTTTTCTTTTAGAGAAAGATGGGGTACGGGGGAAGTAATCTTCTGCTTCTTATAAAGTTCAGATTCCTGTTTTGTAAGCTGTCCTTTCTCAGTTCCCTGTTGGGGTTATTTTGCTTTATGAGTATTCTAAATGTAGATGTCTATTGATGCCTAGAGTTGCACTTCCATTTTTCTTCCTATACTTTTTCTTCTTTAATATTTTATTTCCTCTCTCAGCTTCTGTTTGTGTTATAAAATGATCCAAAATTTATTTCTTGATCCTGTTTTAACTGTAAAAATGGTCATTGAGAATCTTTATACTTTGGTATATTGTATGTCTTCTTATGAATTATTTATTTTATATATATGAGTACACTGTTGCTTTCTTCAGACACACCAGAAGAAGGCATAAAATCTCATTACAGATGGTTGTGAGCCACTATATCATTGCTGGGAATTGAACTCAGGACCTCTGGAAGAACAGTCATTGCTCTTAACCCCTGAACCATCTCTCCAGTCCTATTGTATGCTATTTAATCTCTTGTGATAATATGAATATGTACCATTTTAAAATTAAGAAAAAAATAAGCCAATCTATTCCTTCAGAGGCAGGCAGTGAGTTTCAAGCCAATTGGGCT
Organism: Apodemus sylvaticus; assembly: GCF_947179515.1. NCBI lineage: Eukaryota > Metazoa > Chordata > Mammalia > Rodentia > Muridae > Apodemus > Apodemus sylvaticus. The sequence goes on along the minus strand of NC_067473.1, from coordinate 11,942,008 downwards.
ACAATCCCACGAATATATTAAAAGAAAACAAACAAAAATGTTGAGTGATTGATTTTATTGACTCCATATTCATTGTGGCATATTTGGAATAAATGCTCCATAGACCAGTTCGAACCATCAGTCATTTGGTTGGTATAACCTTGGGAAATAACCTGCTCTCAAAAGTATAAATGATATAAAATGAAGTGTGAATGTGAAGAAAGGGGAGATATCTACTGCTGTGGGTGAGAGTGCAAACTAGAATAGACACTATAGAAATCAGAATATTACAAGAGGGCCTCCCCAAAACCTAAAAATGAATTTACTACTATCCAATCCTTCCAGTCCTGGGAATATCACTAAAGACTCCATGTCCCATGACATAGTGATACCTGATTACCCATGTTGACTGCTCCTCTCCTCACATAACTATGCCCCAAATGCAAGGAAGACTGCATTGTAAAAGAAACATTACTAAAACTTCAATCGTACAGCAAATCCCACACATTAATAGTGGGAGACCTCAACATGACACTTTCAACAATTGGCAGGTCATTGAGACAGAAACTAAGATGAAAAATAACAAAACTAACAAAGGTTATGATTCAAATCAGCCAAACAAATATGTACAAATCAATTATCCCAAACACAAAAGAATATACCTTCTTTTCAACACCTCACAAAACATTCTCTAAAATAGACCATGTAAGTGGCCCCAAAGTAAACCTCAATAAATACATGAATATTGATATAACCCTATGTGTTTTATCAGATGACCATGCTTTAAAGTTAGACTTCAAAAACAACAGAAACAACATAAAACCTCCATGCTCATGGAAACTGAAGAACTCTCTACTCAGTGATCGCTGGGTAAGCAAAGAAATAAAGAAATGAAAGACTTTCTAAAATTCAATGAAATTGAGAATACAACATATCCAAACTTAGGGGACACAATGAAAGCAGTACCAAGAGGAAATTTCATAGTGCTAAATGTTCTCATATAGAAGTTAGAGAGTTCTCACACTAACGAATCAAATTAAATCTGAAGGCTCTAGAAGAAGAAAAACAAAAAGGAGGAAAAGGAAGAGGAAGAGGAGCAAGAGGAGGAAGAGGAGGAGGAGGAGGAAGAGGAGGAGGAGGAGGAGGAGGAAGAGGAGGAGGAAGAGGAGGAGGAAGAGGAGGAAGAAGAGGAGGAGGAAGAGGAGGAGGAAGAGGAGGAGGAGGAGGAGGAGGAGGAGGAGGAAGAGGAGGAGGAAGAGGAGGAGGAAGAGGAGGAAGAAGAGGAGGAGGAAGAGGAGGAGGAAGAGGAGGAGGAAGAGGAGGAGGAGGAGGAGGAAGAGGAGGAGGAGGAGGAGGAGGAAGAGGAGGAGGAAGAGGAGGAGGAAGAGGAGGAGGAAGAGGAGGAGGAAGAGGAGGAGGAAGAGGAGGAGGAAGAGGAGGAGGAAGAGAAGGAGAAGGAGGAGGAGAAGGAGAAGGAGAAGGAGAAGGAGAAGGAGAAGGAGAAGAAGAAGAAGAAGAAGAAGAAGAAGAAGAAGAAGAAGAAGAAGAAGAAGAAGAAGAAGAAGAAGAAAAGAGGCAGCAGCAAACATAATCAGGAGGAGTAGACAAGAAATAAACTCAGGAATGAAATAAACAGTTAAAAATCGAAGAGAACGTCACAGTCACAAAGAATTAAGGAAACTAAGAGCTGGTTCTTTGGGAAAATCAATACAATAGACAAACCCTTAGCTGAATTAACTAAAAGACAGAGAGGGATGGAGTACCTAAATTAACAAAATGGGAAATGAAAAGGGAAACATAACAATGGACACTTGAGGAAATGCAAAGAATCATTTGATCTTACTTTATAAGCCTGTACTCCACAAAATTCGAAATTCTAAATGAAATGGATGATTTTCTAGACAGATACCAATTACCAAAGCTAAGTCAAGACCATGTAAACTATCTGAATAGTTCTATTAACCCCTAAGGAAAGAGAAGCATTAACTAAAAGTATCCTAACAACAACAACAACAACAACAACAAATCTCAGAGCCAGAAGTAAACTGATCTTGGTAAAAGCCAAGATCAGTAAACTATCTGAATTACCCTATAACCCCTAAAAAAATAAAAGCAGTCATTAAAAATCTCCTAATAACAACAGCAAAAAAGTAAACAAGGCCCAGAGCCAGGGGGTTTAGTGAAGAATTTTACCAGACTTTCAAAGAAGAGCTAATTCTAATACTCCTCAAGCTATTCTACAAAATAGAAACAGAAGTAATACTGCCAAACTCATTCTGAGGCCACAGTAACCATGGTACCTAAACCACACAAAGACTCAACAAAGAAATAGAATTTCAGAACAATTTCCCTTATGAACATTGATGCAAAAAAAAAAAAGAACTCAATATAATACTTCCAAACTGAATCCAAGAACACACCAAAGACATCATCCACCATGATCACAGTAATCGTTATAGCATCTGTCATTTTTCAAATATTTCTGTTATTCACAATTTTCAATTTTCTAGTTAAATGTTTGTTTAAATTCAATCCTGATTGGAAAAAATACATTCTTATCCCTTTACAACTTATTCCTGATTTAGTGGGCACTCCCATGTTAAACTGCACTATCAGTGCTATAATAAGTCACCTGCAAATGTTCACATATCTAGAGGACATTTCAATTTACTCTACAAAAAATTTGCCATAATACATTTCTACAATATGCATTATAGGGAATGTGTATTGTATATAACATATCATGTGTAGTGATATACTAAATATAACTGTCACCCTGTAGTTTTCGTTAGTAGAACATAAGCATTAATGTATTTAGCACCAAACTTGCCATGTCTTCTGTATGTATGTTATGGTTGTTACTTTGGTGTGTTTGTGGAGATCCTGAACATGGGAGGGAGGGTGTCTCTGACCCTTTTGCCTGCTCTTGGGATCCTTTGCCTCCTACTGAGTTGCCTCTTCCAATTGATATGAGGGTTTGTGCTTAGTCTTATTGTGTCTTATTATGCCATGTTGGGTTGAGATCCTTGGGGGGAGAGGACTGCTCTTTTCTGAAGAGAAACAGTAGAGGTGTGGATCTGGGAGAAAAGGCGGTGGGGAAAAAGGAAGAGCAGAGGGAGGAGAGAAACGGTGGCCAGAATGCACTACATTGAAGAACAATTAAAAAGAGAAAAATGTCAGTGAAAGCATGCCCTGTCTGATGTCTTCTTGAATTTCATAACCCAACAACAGCTTCTTTGGCAATTATTTTACATAATAATAAAATATGGTCTCAGTTTGCTTTCAGATTTATAAGCCTCTTTTATAAAAGTAAGCATACATATTTATTATTGGAAGAGTGAAGGGTTAAGTATTCATTTTAACTTAATCTACAGTCAATTATAAAGTTTTATTTATTTATTTATTTATTTATTTATTTATTTGAGACAGGGTCTCTCCTAGTATCCTGGGCTATCCTGGTATTATCTATATAGTCCAAGTTGTCCTGGAACTCATAGAGGTCTGTCTTGGATGGCACTCTGAGTTTTGAGATTAGTGGTGTGTACCACTCTACTCTGCTTATATAATTTCTCATGTATTGCATTTAATATAAGTCATCATTTTAAAAAAGAATCCTAGTATCTCAGAAGTGGGGGATTTGACTTTTTATGATACCTATATGAAAAATGTACTTAAATAGTAGTATAGATCACAAAAGTAATAAAGAATTAAACAAATGACAAACAAAACAAAACAACATGAGAAGCCAAAAGAACATATTTACCTCAATTTCTCAGCTAAGGCCTGTTGATTCATTTGAGGCCTTTCTTGTCTGAGGGAGCCAGAACTGCAAGGGGACTGGCTACACTTTATGCCTTTTTCAGATAAAAGAGCAGTCCTTCTGGAGATTTTAAGCCTTCTTATTCAGGAACTCAGAGAGAGTTGGATTAGGTAGATCTTTATAAAAGACAAGCCTTAAAGTTAAAATGAGTTCATGACACTGTAAGAAAGCGTTCAGAATGAAAGGACATCCTTGAAGGCTCAGAATGGATAAGCCCTCACTTGTAGATAACCCCTGACTATATTCTGCAGCTTCGAACGTTCACATTGTGTGTTCATGGATTGCTGGCTTCTTGGAATTTTCTACCTCTGGCCTCTTTCTGTCAGTTCTCACTTCTGAAAAAACTTCCTCACATGACTACTTCGTAGCTTTGCTTCACCTCTGCATTCAACCTCTCAGCTCAAACATCGTTCCTCCAGGAGCCACTATGTACCATGGCAATATCACTTCATTCCTAGCGCTTTGCATAGTAGAATTCACCTGCAATCCTAGTACTTTGGAAAGCAGAGGGAGGGTCAGCAGGTCAGGTTCATGCTTGGTTACACAGTGAGTTGGAGGCAGTCTGGAATATATCAAGTCTGGTCGAAAAACAACAACACGCAGAGAAGCATGTGTGTATGTGCTTGTGTGTATGTATGTGTTGCAGATATACACGCATGAGTAGCATGACTAACTCCTTAGTGAGTGAAAGTAATGACAAACATCAAATCACGTTGGGAAATGGAGCAATTAAGTCTGGACAATAAAAAGAGTAAAAGAGTAAAAGAATACACACGTTGATCCAGGAAGCTGAACCAACTTCCAGGATTTTGGTGTGAATTCTTCTATGTGAAAACATATCTTCCTCTCCAACGGTTCAACAGATTATAGCCACATTGGTATCATGTCCTCTGAGTAAAGCTCCTGGATGAGTGCAAGATCCCAGCGTAAGAGCTGGAGAGATGGCTCAGTGGTTAAGAGCACTTCCAAAGGTCCTGAGTTCCATTCCCAGCAACTACATGGTGGCTCACAACCATCTGTAATGGGGATGCGATGATCTCTTCTGGTGTGTCTGAAGACAGTGACAGTGCACTCACATACATGAAATAAATAAATCTAAAAAAAAAAGATGCTGGCATAAGGAGTAGCACACAGCTAAGGATGTTATCAATGTTACTACATGCAATTTTATAATAATTGTGTGATCTAAATATTTTTGTGACTAAATATTGATTTGGTTAAAATGTTTGTCTCCAAGTCTTACAACTTCTATGTGATGGAATTAGTTTTCAAACTGTTTTTGGCTTTGCCAACATTAACTCATAAAATAAATCTTGCTACTCAATTTTCCTATGTTGTAGAATATTTAATTGTACTGTGAACTCTGAAATTTTGCTGGTTTTAAGAAAAAGCCATTTCTAGTTGTGGTATGGCTCTGCCTTAGTACACACTTTAATTCCAAAGACAGTGAGGTTCGTTTGTAGAAGAAATATTCATGTTTGAAAGTGATGTCTAATTGAAAGCCAAAGTAAAAAAAAAAATCAGAGAAAGATTTTATTTATTCATTCATTCATTCATTCATTCATCCATTCATTTATTTATTTGGATTTTTAAATTTACATTTCAAATGTTATCCCCTTTACCGGTTTCCCTTCCCCAAACCCCTTTTCCCATTCCCCTTCCCCTGCTTCTATGAAGGTGCTCCTACACCCATCCACCCACTCCCACCTTCCTGCCTTGGCACTCCCTTACTCTGGGGCATCGAGCCTTCACAGGACAAAGGACCTCTCCTCCCACTGTTGCCTGACAAGGCCATCCTCTGCTGCTGGAGCCATGAGTCCCTTCATCTGTACTCTTTAGTGCGTGGAAGCTCTGGGGGTTCTGGTTGATGATATTGTTGTCCTTCGAAAGACTTGACAAAATAGTATATGCTGAACTATCATGAGAAGAGAGAGGAAAGAGATACTATATAAAAGAGCAGTATATATAGAGAGATAGCACAGAGAGAGACATAGAGAGACAGACAGACAGACAAGACAAAGAGAGAGACAAAGAGAAGGAGAAGAAGGATGTTTTATTGTGAGAGATTTATAGAGAAAGAGTGAAGACAGAATGAGTCAGAGAATGAGAAGGAGCCAGAAGATTAGAACAGATCATTAGCATTAGTGTGAAGTCAAGTTGAATCAGCTAGCTGGAAGAGGACATTAGAGCGAGAACACCAGAGCTGAACCAGACAGTAAGAGATCAGAAAGAACTAGAAAGGGCTGAGCTTATTCAGCAGCAAGTCTCAAGAGAAGGAAAACATTCTAAACCTATACACAATTGTACAGAGGCTAGAAGTTCTAGCTCTAGGACAAGACCTAGGTTAACAAATAGAAGCAATAAAGCCTCAGAGATGGCAATTACCTTAGGCAAATAAGAGTTACTTCAATTCTCCTATTGCATGTATTTACAGATTTTTTTTTAATATATTTCAGTTTCCAAGTGGGTGTATTTCACATTTTATGACTGTACATGGAGGCCAGAAGAGGATATTAGTTCTCTTGTAGCTGGAGATTTGAGCAGTTGTGGGCTACATGATGTCGACGTTAGGCACATAGCTGAGAATCTCTGCTAGACCAACAGGTAACTCTTTTTTCGAAATCTCACAAAAATTTAAGGTCAAAACCTAGTGGGCTCGTTTCTTTTCATTTCCAGGAACAATTGATACTCTATGCTGAGTGTATATTGTAAAATCTTAATCATCATGTTTCATTACTACATGTTTATTGAAAAACAAACTAGGATTGAACATTAGCTATAAGCTATAAGCAAGTATTTCTTTAATTATTTGCTACTTACTTTTGTATTTCATGCTCAAATATATTCTATTTTTTATTGATTATTTTCATTGTGAATTGGGAAAACATGTTGAAGTCCATGAAATAACAAAATGCATTGCTAGTTCTCCCAGCATCTCTGGTGTTGGGACCAATGAATGAAAGTTTCAACAGAGTTTATAGCAAGTTTTTGATTATTGGATTTGAACTGGCAACTTTGACTTTTCATACTGTCTTTAAGATGCTGTTAAACTGAACACAGTTCAAATGAGACACCTATTGTGCTGTTACCAGTTTGTAAGTGCAAATCAATACACGTATACATGACGGAAACGTTCCCTCTTCACCTGAGCTCTTCAACAACCTTTTACTTCACAGTGTTCTAAAACTATGATACACAAGAATATTTTAAATAAGAATCCTGAGCATCTAAAATAAGTTCATGTTGACTGCTCTCCGGATGGAATGCTGCTCATTTGGCATTCACCATGAAGATCTCAAGGTTGTGCTTTCCTCATTTGAGAATGACATTCCCAATTGATTATATAACAGAAATTGAAGCAGATTTACTTGGAACTTTACCACCATTGACACCTAGACAGAAGTAGAGGAAAGTTGCTCCCAAGTAATTTGTACATGACCAATTAAACATAAAATTGCAACTTACAATACTCTGAGGTATATCTATATCTATATATATATAATTTGATTAGAAATATCTGAGAGAAATTAGTAAATGTACAGTAAAACGGCTGCTATGCAAAATTTTGAAAAATAAATAGGATTTGACCCTGCTTAAAAAAAATAAGGAGAAGGCAATAAGCTTCTTTGTAAAGCTGGACATAAAATGACTTGGTAGCCCATAACACAGAGGCCATGCACAGAGTCAGAAAGATATATAATTAGTCAGGAAAGATGCTAAAAGCGTACAAGACTAAATAGATCATTATTTGAACATACATCAAAGGTCAAGAAACTGGATGAATGTACCCATTGCACATAATTATGGACAAAACATTTTACTGATCTTTGATAGGCACCTAAGTACTATTTAAATGCACAGATCAAACATACATCAAAAGGGAAAGAAACAAAGAAACAGTTTACCTTTAGGTAACTAAAGAGTTCTGTGAGTGGGAGAGATAGTCTTCTCCAGCAAGGAGCACTCCAATTAGTTATCTAATGCCTAATGTACAACCCTGAGAATATACATACAGATAACATTATACTAACTAAGCAGGTTATACTTAAGAATATATGTACATGCACATATGTGTATGTGTTTGTGTACATGCAGCAACAATTTTTAAAAGAGGCCATGAGTTTGAAAGACAGTAAGGATTTGGAGGGAGGAAGGATTTGGAGGGAGGAAGAGAAGGGGGGAATGTTATGGTTATATTATAATCTCAAAAATTAAGATAAAAAAATGGCTCACAATGTTGCCAGTGGTATTGCTTTTTTTTAAAATGATTTATAGGGCAAATGCTAACTATAGAATCATATTAAGCATTAGAGCTGAGCAGTAATAATTGAAAATATAATTGTTAGCTTTTGTTAGAATAATAAAATAAACTACATAAATATTTTCAATTGAAATTGGAACATTTTTCCATGGAATTTATTTTAGATTATGCTTACAGTCAAGAGTTCATTCTATTTTTTTTCTTAGCATCATCTGGTATAACCATACACTGTGATTTTTTCCCTTGTCTTTTCCACACTAGAGCTTCCTTCCTTCTCCTTGAGACAAGGAAGTGCTCAAGGTTTCAACATTATAATGCCCCTCAAAGTAGATATTGGTTAACATGAACTATGAAAGGAAGAAAAGGAAATACATAAGTATCTGCCACTTATTCTAAAGGAAACATCTGGTCTCTCATGTAAGTGCTATTAAATTTAAGCTAACAATAGCTATGTTCTACAGATGAGTGGATTCAGCAGTAGGGATTTTAAAGTCCAGCTCTTAATCGAGATTTATCAGACATTGTTCCTTCTAGGAGACTTCAAACTCACAACATTTTTCATTTTAAATAAAAACAGAACTACATAGAGAATACATGAACTGAAGTGTACGTGTGTGTATGTGTGTGTGTGTGTGTGTGTGTGTGTGTGTGTGCATGTTTAAAGGAATAACAGTCAGACTTGCTTGGTCCCCCCAGCCCCCCAGAAACTATGTTTCTGTAAAGTTTAGGTTAGTGTCATCTGAATTTTTTTCTCACAACAACGTTTGAAGATCACTGGTTTTGATCTTGCATCAATATTTTTTTCAAAAGTGAAACCTATAACACCAGTGTTTATTAGCTTTTTACTATGTGAACATAAAGTCCTAAGTCAGAGTTTAGGTTCATCAGGACATTGAATAGTAAAGGAAAGATGTGGTCCACAGATAACAATTAGCAGATTTGCTAAAACAGTTTGGAAACTAAGTCAGAACTTGTAACAAACAAAATTAAGAGACATTGAAGTGGGAAAAAAACTTATGTTAGATGTTTTTCTTCCAGACACCCTAATTTACCACCCAGAACCCCCTGAGTGAGTTTATGAAGTAACTTGGCATTAATTGTACTATTCAGGTGTCCAGGACCTCATTGTTTTAAAAATCAGAGTCCAGGAGCAAGTCCCTAATGGTAGCTCAAATGAAAACTTAATTTATTATGAACTATTGACTTTGAACCTCAACCTAGCTAGGTGCTGGTGACTTTTCAGTGTGTTTTATAAACCCCTGCTTGCAACAATTATCAAAGAGTTATAACTATCTAATGGATGAACTATTCCCATAATCTACAAGTATGGCAATCAAAAGTCAGGTATGTTACAAATGAGGTATACTGTTATTCAATACAGTATAAGGTCAGTATAAGAGTGGCTACCTCTTCATTTCCCTTTTGAAATAATAAGCCAAGTGACTATCTTGTTAAAGCATCCTTTATTCTCCTGAAGCAAGTGTCATTTGTTGGCTTACTGCATCTGTGGGCTAACCTAGGCATTATCCTAGAAGCTTCTAGACTCTATTACAATCTACTCAGGCCTAGAGTGTTTTCAGCTTCTAAGACCTAGTGCTGAATAAGTTCACCCTTTCTAGTTCTTTCTGAATTAGCTGTTCTGGCTCAAAGTCCTCTCCTTGCTGACTGATTCAATCTGGTTTTTTTCTTGGTTTCTCCTGAATTGCTCTGTTTGACCTCAAACTTACTATAGCAATCTGCTCTAATCTTCTGGTTTCTTCTCATACTCTGGCTTGTTCTGTTTCCACCTGTGTCTAACTTGTTCTCTCTTCAGCTTATCTGTGTAAAACTCTTCTAGTAAAACTGCCTGTGTCTTTCTCTACACTGCGCTCTTTAGTAGCTTCCTTTTCCTCTCCCTCCCCAGGAGAGTTAAGCATATCCTATTCCCTCAAATCTTTCTTTTGATTCGTCACTTTGTAGCCACTGAATTAGACATCACTTTCGAACATGGGTGCTTCCTTCTACACACTAACTTTATTGTTTTGGTTTAAAGTTATGCACAAAGTGTTGTGTCTATATTCTAGCCAGAGAGAGGAAAGGCGTGTGCTAAGGCTGAGCCACAATTAGAAATGGTTTTTCCAGTAAACAACACACTCTTGGGTTTCACATGTGGCCAAATCCTGAAACACTAAGTTCCAACATATTGGCCCCTTCATTGTTTCCTGTATTTCTCTGTCTTCTAGGAAAAAAAAAAAAACAGGATAGCAAAAATTATTCTCAACAATAAAAGAACTTCTGTCAGAATCACCATCCCTGACCTCAAGTTATACTGCAGAGCAACAGTGATAAAAACTGCATGGTATTGGTACAGTGACATGCAGGTAGATCAATGGAATAAAATTGAAGACCTGGTAATGAACCCTCATACCTATAGTCACTTGATCTTTGACAAAGGAGCAAAAATCATCTAGTGGAAAAAAAGACAACATTTTCAACAAATGGTGATGGGTCAACTTGCTGTCAACATGTAGAAGGATGCAACTTGATCCATTTTTATCTGCCTGTAAAAAGCTCAAGTCCAAGTGGATCAAAGACGTCCACATAAAACCAGATACACCAAAACTAACAGAAAAGAAAGTGAGGAGGAACCTGGAGCACATGGGCGCTGGAAAAAAATTCCTGAATAAAGCACCAACAGCTTATGTTCTAAGATCAAGAATTGACAAATGGGACCTCAGAAAATTGCAAAGCTTTTGTAAGGCAAAGGAACTCTTAGTAGGACAAAATGGCAACCAACAGATTGGGAAAAGATCTTTACCAATCCTACATCTGACAGAGAGCTAATATCCAATATTTATAAAGAACTCAAGAAATTAGACTCCAGAGAACCAAATAACCCTATTTTTAAAAATGGGGTACAGAGCTAAACAAAGAATTCTCAACTGAGGAATACCAGATGGCTGAAAAACACCTAAAGAAATGTTCAACATTCTTAATCATCAGGGAAATACAAATAAAAACAACCCTGAGATTTCACCTCACACCAGTCAGAATAGCCAAGATCAAAACTTCCGGGGACAGTAAATGCCGGAGAGGATGTGGAGAAAGAGGAACACTCCTCTATTGCTGGTAGGATTGCAAACTAGTAAAACCACTCTGGAAATCAATTTGGCAGTTCCTCAGAAAGATGGACATAGCACTACCTGAAGACCCAGCTATAACACTCCTGGGCATATACCTAGAGCTACTCTAACACGAAATAAGGACACATGCTCCACTATGTTCATAACAACCTTATTTATAAATAGCCAGAAGCTGTAAAGAACCCAGATGTCCCTCAATAGAGGAATGGTTACAGAAAATGTGGTATGTTTATACAATGTTGCTATTAAAAAACAATGAATTCATGAAATTCTTAGGCAAATGAATGAAGCTAGAAAATATCATCCTGAGTGAGATAACCCAATCACAAAAGAACACACATGGTATGCACTTGCTGAGCTCAGAATACAACTCACAGACCACATGAAGATCAAGAAGACCAAAGTGTGGATCCTCATTGAAAAGTGGATCAAAATACCCATGGCTCACAGCCAACCAATAGAATGAGCATAGGGTTCCCAATGGAGCAGCTAGAGAAAGGACCCAAGGAGCTGAAGATGTTTGCAGCCCTGCAGGAGGAACAATAATATGTACCAACCAGTACCCCCCCAGAGCTCACAGGGACTAAACCACCAACCAAAGAATACACATGGAGAGACCCATGGCTCCGGTTACATATGTAGCAGAAGATGGCCATTTCATACATCAATGAGAGGAGGGGCCATTGGTCCTGTGAAGGCTCAATTCCCAGAATAGAGGAATGCAAGTCAAGATATTGGGGGTGTGGTGTGCAGGGGGAGGGAAGAGGGGGGGTTGCAGGGGTAATTCAAGAAAAAAAAAAGAAGCAGCTGCAGCTGCAGGTATGCTAAACATTCAATGCCCTGCATACAGCTAAGTCTTCCTAGGTTCCCTGCTGTGCAAAGCCTGAGGCTGCCCAGTGGTAAAGCCACGGCACTAATTTGAAAGGTTATATGTTAGAAAAATGAAAGCAGGGCAAAGCGAAGGCAAAAAGACCATGTTAAATTATGTGTTTGCCTGCTTCCATTAGCACATAAAAATGCACTGTTTGAAGGGTATAAATGTCTTAATTAGGCTTCCTTTGTTGTAAAGAAACACCATAACCAAGGTAGCCCTTATGAACGACAACATTTAATTGGGCCTAACTTACAGATTCAGAGTTTCAGTCCATTATCATCCTATCCTGGTAGAATGCATGGTAATAAACCCAGACACTATTATCGATGCCCACAAGTGCTTGCTGACTGGAGCCAGATATAGCTGTCACCTGGGAGGCTCTGCTAGTGCATGAGAAATGCAGAGGGGGACACTCTCAGCCAACCTTTGAACGGAGCACAGGGTCCTCAATGGGGGAGCTAGAGAAAAGACCCAAGGAGCTGAAGGTTTGCAGTACCACAGGAGGAACAACATGAGTCACCCAGTACTCCCAGAGCACCCAGGGACAAAACCATCAACCAAATAGTACACATGGAGTTACCCATAGCTCCAGACACATCAGCAGCAGAGGATGGTCTTGTTAGATACCAAAGGGAGGAGAGGCCCTTGGTCCTGGAAAGACTCGATGCAGTAGTGTAGAGGAATACCAGGACAGGGAAGCAGAGGAGGGTTGACTGGGGAAGGGGAAATGGCTTATGGGATTTGGGGAGGGAGGTTGGGAACCAGGAAAGGAGACAAAATTTGAAATGTAAATATAGAATATATCTAATAAAAAAATCTTTTTTTAAAAAAAGGAAGAAAGCCAGGCAGTGGTGGTGCACACCTTTAATCCCAGCACTTGGGAGGCAGAGGCAGAAGAAGAAGAAGAAGGAAGAAAGCATGGTAATGTCAAGACAGGCATGGTCTTGGCATTTTTGTCTCCGCTCTACCCTAATGTTACCTGGCAACATAAAAGGGTCTATTGGCCCCCTCCTCTCTGTTTCTTTTGCTCTTCTCTTGCTTTCTTTTCTTCCCTCTCTGTCCCCTTCTCTCTTCATTTCCCTCCCTCTTCTCTCTCCACATGTTTATGACCAGCCTCTACTCCTCTCCCTCTCCCTCTCCCTCTCCCCCTACCCTCCCCCTACACCTACTCCTTCCCCTTCCCCTCCCCCCTCTCTGTCCTTCCCCCCTCCTCTCTGTTTCTGCCTTTCCTGTCTCAACTCCCTCAACTCCCCCTCCCCATGCCCTAAATAAACTCTATTCTGTACTACACTGTCCTGTGACTGGTATCTCAGGGGGAAGATATGCTTCAGCATGGTCCCACAGAGGCACCCCTTTCTCCATACCATGCTGTGCCACCACCAAACATATTCCTGGCTTCTTTTTCTTTTTTATAAAACACACACAAAAAAAACCCTTTTTCTTAGGTGTACATTTGAAACCCTTAGGTCTTGGTGGTTGGGTGTGTAGGGAATCCCAATACCAGGGCACAGGAGGAATGTTACCCTCTGAAATCGTTAGCAAGTGGGAACATAAGCTATTGATTGGCAGGTGTACTTATTTGGACAGAGTTTACTTGGTCTGTGAGAGGTAGATCTGAGTAAATTTCTTGTAGTTTATAAAAGAAATAATTTTGTAGGGCTAAAGTCACTGACTAGAGTTCTTTTAGTCTTTAATATACTGTAAGTATCAAGTCAATAAATGTGCTAAAACTGAAAATTTAAGGGTGGTTAACAGAGATGTGAATGCAACTACTAATTATAAAAAAAAATCTAAGTATTTAAAATGCTTTGCAATATCCTTGACCAGCTATAGTTTATCTTCTACAAGTAGCTATGGGACTCTATATACGCTACTAAGATTAAAATTAGAAAACAGCAATATGAGGCTCCATAGAGTCTTAACAACTTTTCAACTGAATAAAAACATCATAGTTTTCCTCCAGATCAAGGATCATAGGCAGTCATTTGGTAAAATGATCAATATCATTATTCATAATAGACATGTAACTTATTTAGCACATTTCCTATTTGTCATGGAATCTGAGAATCATATATTTCTGGTCCTCAAGAATTTCACAGTCTGATAATAAAAAAACGAAGAAAGCCTGGTAATGTCGAGGCAGGCATGGTGTTGGCATTTTGTCTAGACTCTACCCTACTGTTAGCTCATGCCTCTCTACTACTACTCACTGAAGAACAGACAAGAGCTCAGAGCAGAGCTTAGCTGTTTCAAAAGCTTCCACAAAAGGATGTTCTAAAAACAACTCACAAATACCATCCACTTACCAGCAACAGAAATTTTTATAAAAGAGCTGACCTGACTATAGTGACATGAATCCAGGTCATCCACAGGTATGCAGTTGTTTGGGGTTTATTTTTAAGATTCTAAGGTATAATATTTTATAACAGAAAAAAAAGAGACTGCCTTCCTCTGTACATGTTCACTGAAGAACTGGCTATTTTAAGCAAGAGGTCTCCAGCTTCCTATTTTGATTGGACCAGAAAACATTTCATGGAATCTATTATCAGAAGTGTAGTTGCCACTGTATACACATGTGCTTCCCTCTGCTGTAATGTTTCTGATTAGAAGGAAAAGGGTCACATTCTGCTGAAAGTCAGATAGTTTTTCCTATAAGATAAAACTGTCTTTCAACTAAAATATCAACATTCTTAGCTTCCAAGTGATTGTCTCCAATCTCTCTTAAAGAGCTACCCACCCTTGGCTAGATTGGTTCCCTGGGTTCACAGACACTATGAGTGGGGAATATTTTTAGGGGACCTCTTAACTCACTACTCTTGACACTAAATCACTGACTTGATACTGAAAAAGCTCTTACATCAAAGTCAGAGGAAGTCTGGGCTTTCAAACCAGGTATAATCACCACACTTCTGTGGACCTTGTTGATCTGATTTATAATGTTCTTACCTTGGTACCTGGAATTTAAGGGATTAGATCTATATTTTTTTTCACAAATTCTTGTAAAGATTAACTCCTTTATTAAAAAAATACACATTTGGAATAAACAAAGGACCTTGATATTATTTGTTTTATCTGGGTGGTGAATGAGAGATGTACACATTCCTGTGTATATTTACAGATCTGGTAGAAGACAGAATATGATTATCTGTAAAAAAAAAAAAAAAATACAGATGAGCCAGGTGGCAGTGATCCAGGTA
This sequence comes from Apodemus sylvaticus, assembly GCF_947179515.1. Lineage (NCBI taxonomy): Eukaryota > Metazoa > Chordata > Mammalia > Rodentia > Muridae > Apodemus > Apodemus sylvaticus. Next base: position 11,926,755 of record NC_067473.1, on the reverse strand, counting down.
CCACTGTAATTGACTACGATGAATAATCTTCTGTCTTACAAGTGTTTCTCCTGACAGTTGCTGACAGGGGACAATGTTACACATATGTAAGAGGAGTAAGGTAGAAACTAATTTCTACTAGTGAGTTCTTGGTTGTTCCATATATGCTTAGGAAAGACTGCCAAATCCTTTAAGAGTTAGAGGAATGACATGTGACATACTATGGATCCTGAATGTCCCTAGGTGGTTACCGTAAAGGACAAAGCAGAAGTACTTAAGCCAAGAGAGGAGACATGTGTATGTTGGGGAAGGGGAGTAACACATTGTATCCTGTCAACTGCCCCCCCATGTACCTTCACATGGTCAGAGCTTGAACATATGCAAACTCTATGGCATGGGCTTTTAAGGAAACTTCTATCCATGGGTGGAACAGAAGCCTGGGAAACAATGTAGACTTGTAATGAGATAAAATGATAGAAGATCAGACTTGATAGAGGGGAAAATCCTGCCAGTCAGAAATCTCGCCAAAGTGCTCACGCAATATTCCTTCTTTGCTAGAATGAGTTCAGGACTTTTGTTTTGAAATGGGAGCAGATGTTCTTAACATCTACTATCAGCAAAAATATCATCTGTGTTCTAGAAGACATTGTTTAGTTCCTTGCCCTATCTTGTGAAGGGGTTTCATGATCTAAGAACTATGACCAAAACTAAAAGAGAAAAACATACACAGGATTTTACAGGAACCACCAGAACAGAGGAAACTACAAGAGTTATAACTCAAAGGATGGAGCATGTATTCCTATCAGTGAAACACTAAGACTCAATGAGAACAGAGGGACAGGAGTGGCTCAGGAAAGCAAGTCAGACTAAGAGAAGTTTAAAGGTCAGTGAGAAGAACCCACTGTGGCAGGTAAGGAATAGGAAGGGAAGTCACTCTTTAAAAGGTATATGGGCCACAGTAGTGGTTTTAAATTCATACAGTGTGTATTGGGAAGTAATCATAGAGCAAGGCTATGCAGCCAAAGGCAGGGAAGCTAGGAAGGTTTGATCAGGAAGAATCTGTTATTTTCAGATTTACTACCCAGACACAAGCACAGTAGAAACATAAATGACAAGGTAGCAGCTGCAGGATCTGCTGGTTGTGGCATAATTTGATAAGAGAGGAAGAGAGACATTCCCAAGAAAACAGACCCAGTGCAATGGAAGGACTTGTAAGTCAGCTTGTTTGCCTGCTTTATTGTTATTTTATTTAATTTTTACCAGTTCATTGTTTTTAATTATTTTTGTCGTTGTATACATTCTTTTTTAATTCTATCATGTTTGAGCTTATAATATAGTCACACTATATTCTCCTTCCCTTTCCTCACTGCAGATCCTCTCAGACACACCCTTGCCCTCTTTCAAATTCACAAACTCTCTTTTCATTAGCGGTTGTTACATACCACTTTATTTTACATATGTAAAGAGAAGCATAAGAAAGTAAGTTGACCTTAAGGTAAATATGCATACATTTCTATGTTATTTCCCTAAAATAGTTACAATTTATCTTTTTTACTCTTGACTACTGAGGAAAATAACTATAGCTTATAAAGTCAACATGCCCATATGTATTTATTTATTTATTTATTTAGTGTTTAAATTAGTGTAAAATAGTTTCACTGGCGATTTCCATGCAAGTTTACTTTCACGGACTATATTACTCCCCAACGTTCCCCCCCCCCCACCGCAGACCCCTTCTGCTGCTGATCTATCATCCCCTAACTACTTTCAGTATTTATAAAAAGGTTACGTTTTCATTATGGCATATTATTCACTTCCATACCTTTAAAAACTCAATATAATCACAAAAAAATAATAAATTCATAAGCCATAAATCTAATTGAATGAGAAGATACCCCTGAGCTTATAGGAGATTTCATCATATTTCTAGAAAAGAGTGAAGATTTGAGGTGTTAAGGGAGTATGAAGTAGACCAGGAGGTTATCCTGCTATGAAATATACATAGATATAATGGAGTGGAAGTGTTTCTGTCTGAGTGTAATATGTATTTCATCAATAGAAAACATTCTAAGTGATTCAAAAGTCATTGTAGAGAGGGTCTAAGTTATAGTAAATTGTTGATTTACAAATATTCTTTTAGTGATATGTACTGCCTATCATTTGGAACTATTATGAATAGCTCACTATCTAAACATTTCTAAAAACACCATTTTTAAATTATATTGGCATACTACAATTTTGAAGTGTATCTTCTCATCTTCAATAGGTGTGAAAATAGAGACAGACTAGGTTACATTCATAGTGGTTACGCTGATAAATGGAGAATTCAGGATTTGATCTGACAGTACATTGCTAGAATGACATTTTAGCTACCAAATTATGCCAGTTTGTGAAAGGAAATATTTTGATATTTATAACAGAAAACATCTGAAAGAGGTTATCATAGGAATTGGGGTAGGAAAACATGAACTAAAGATTATACTATTTCTTTTACTGGTTTTGTGCTGTCTTTTTTAAGTTTTTAATTTAGTTTTTGCAATCTAATTTTAAACCTTGAAAATATCCATTTAATTTAAATAAGCACACAAAATGTATCAAAATATACAATGCCTAGAATTCAAAAATCATTAAATGATACTAGAAATATGGGGGTTTTTTTCTAGTTACATTAACAATAACATAGGGGAGGCTTTCTCTCTTTAGCATTGTTATTATTAGACCAGGAAGCTTAAACTACATTTCAATTTACATTTTCAAATGTAGAATTATTCTGCAAATATTAACAGACTTACTTTTTCAAACTTTAAATCCATCTATGCCAATGTCTATACTATTCATGAGAATGTCAAGGTTGAAAATTTCAGTCCTAAAAAATGAAACAAAAATTAAAGAGTCTAAACCATTCAAACTGTTTTAAGATTTTATTTATTTTTTTTCTGTCTGGACTTAGATTCCAGGAACAAAACTGAAGAGGAAATAGCCCATTATGTAACATACTTAACACCGGGAATCAATGTGTTTACTGTTTAAAAGACTTAGAGTGCTAAGAAGAGAGAATAAGATTATGTACTAGGAAAGATAATTATCTATATTTAAACAAGTTTTATATACATAAGGTCCATGCCATCCTCTGAGTATGTGTATTATTAGTTAGTAAATACTGATATAATCAATACAGCCAAAATAAGTCTTTAAAACTATAGCTTATAAAACATAAAATTACGAGTCTTCAGTAAAGCAAACAAAAATTGATGTAATGTTTGATATATAAACAAACATAAACAAATAAAAAACCTCTGCGTGGCCATATCAGTAATTGGGGCACACAAAGATTTGGCTAGCACAGATACGCTTGGGCTTTAAATACTTGATTTTACCCTAAAAGACTTTCTTCCTGGCCAGATGATTGTGTCCTTTGCTGTAGTCTCTGTGATAACCAGGATTATAGTTAAGAATACTATCTTAAAACCTGACCTGTGTGAGAGACATTTAAATAAATCATTGAATTCAAAAGAGTTTATGGGAACATCCAATCTATAGCAAGTTAACCAAAAGCACAGATGACATCTTGGAATATAACTAGCATGGGAAGCAGTGGCAAAGTTATGGGATTGAGCCCCCTATGCCTTGAAGTCTAACACTCAATAGAGACTGAGAGTGTCAGAACTGAGTGTCAGAACTGTAGGATGTTAAGGGATTGTCTCCCCAGAACCACCCCACACACACACATACAAAATGGTGAATTGCTTAATGTAAGACAAACAGAAGACAACAACACATGTGGTCAAGAGCACAATGTTTGAGAAGCCTGAGGATTCAGCTTCAGTTGGAGAAGATTGTATTTTATGTAAAGAAACATTGGAATGAACTTGAAAATTTACCAACAGTGGCTCACAGAAAAGTTACTCTAAATGGTCATATGAACTCAATGATACATGCTCTATAGGAAACAGGAGAAGTTACTAGGCCTTGGATCTGCTATCTATAAGGGACCAGTGCTCAATTTGGATTTTGCAAGCAGCTTATTTTTGAGAAGAGATTTGGAACTCTATCAAATGAATAGAAGCTTACAAGTTTGGAGTACAATATATATTAAGGAAGAATTATTCTGAAGAATCTCAACATTGAGACCCAAGCACATGCTGAGAATAGCAGACTAGAAACTTGCTGAGAAATCCAAACCAATGACTCCAAACCAATGTAATAACAGAGATAAAAAAATAATCTTTATTTAACATTTTAAATAATGAGACATTTGTGGTCTATATAATATTGTTATATCTTTATATAATTGCAGGTAATGTAGTACCAGTAAGGATCAGATCCCTGCTTTAGTATAAACATAATAAGTGATAGTGTAACTTAGTCCAAATATGTTCATATATCTATAGAACTATTTGCATTGGCATGTCTCACCATCTTTAACACAAAACAAGAAAATGTTACAAGTGAAGTAACATATTACTTGTTATTATTTTAATGTACAATGATTTCATGCAGGGTTGTGAAGTTTAAAAAAAATAAGTGTTGAAAGTAGGAAAAACAGCAAAATATGGTCCTTTCTATCTTCTAGAAACAGTTATAAATATAAATGCTAGTTAAGAACACAGACTGTGCCTGGTTTGATGGCTTAAGCCTTTAGTCAACAGCATTTCGGGGGGCAGAAGAAGGCAGATATCTATGTGTTTAAGGATAACCGGGGTCACATAGTGATGACCTCTTCTCTTACCCACATACCAAAAAGAGTACAGAAATGCACATCATTTCAAGTTTTGCACTGACGCCATATGACTTTACATTACCTGCATTTTTCTGAGGACATAATATATACCCTTTTGTAAAGTTTATAGAACCATTTTATGGCTAGCACAAAGTTAGACAGTGCCTGCCTGCCACTTAATTCAAGTTACCACTGTTATGTCCACTCTCCTGAAGGCATATGTGTAGAATCATGTTATAATACATCTTTTTCTTCATCACAACAAGGAAGGTGAAATTACACCTATCAAAATCCCCAAACCCTCATCTTTTATATATGATATAAAATTCAAGATTTTATCATACATATATATGATTTTTACTGTTTTCTCTCCAGAAGGACATTAAGCATTTATTCACCACAGGCATGGTAGGCTGAGGCTAGTTACTGGGTACCTATTTCAGTCTCTGCAGCTTCTTTCTTGTGTGGAACTTGCAGACAATTATTTCACCTATGACAGCTTCCATACCCTCCTTCACAAGGAGGACTGAAGGACACACTGGAACTGTCACATTCACCACTTAACAAATAGTTTGAATCTACTCTTTGTGATACAGAAACTCAATCCTTTTCTATTCAACCATACTACCTAAGTAAAACCTTGAATTACCTACTCCACCAAGCTTTCCATGCCAGATTGAAAGAAACATACTCTGGTAATCAAAGTAATTCCAATAATGCATATCTTTAGCCAGATTTCCCCCAATACATCTCAAATATATTCAATCTACAATTCTTAACATTGAGGCTATACTTTTAAAAGAAGCATTTCTCCTTTCTTCAAATATCTGAATTCCACAAACTGCTACATAATTATTCATTATACAATTTATACTTATTAATTATTTAGGAAAGTAAGATGGAAATGATGGAACCTGCTTAAAGATAAGTGAGATTCTTAACAGCTTATTTTTAGACATTGGAAATTTAATCCAGTCATTTAATAACAAAGAAAGAAGATCCTCGGAAAATTCAGCACGATTTCCCAACATGATTATTTCTCATTAAGTGTTTTTCAGTTAGAATGCTTGTCCATTACTAGCATTATTTATATGATGACCCTAACCTGACAAGTAAAATTATCTTTAGCTTCCAGTCACCATCTGCACTTGGTAACTGGGGCTGTTCCTCAACCCTCTGTGGACAGGTCGTGCAAGGAGAGAGCTGTTCTCCCAGGATTGCTGACACAGGCTTCCAGGCCCGTGGTAGGGACAAGCTTCAGCCAGAGACAGGAAGATCAGTTAACACCAGAGATAACCAGATGGTAAAAGGCAAGCACAAGAATCTTACCAACAGAAACCAAGGCTATGTGTCATCACATAATAATCAAAACACTAAATGTACAAAACAAAGAAAGAATATTAAAAGCACTAAGGGAAAAAGGTCAAGTAACATAAAGGTAGACCTAGTAGACTTACAACAGACTTCTCACCAGAGACTATAAAAGCTAGAAAATCCTGGGAAGATCTCATACAGACCCTAGGACAACACAAATGGCAGCCCAGGCTACTATACCCAGCAAAACTCTCAATTGTTATGAATGGAGAAACAAGGTATTCCATGACAGAAAGAAATTTGCACAATATCTTTCCACAAATCCAGCCCTTCAAAAGATAAGAAATGGAAAACACCAACACAAGGAGGGAAACTACACCCTAGGAAAAGCAAGAAAATAATCTTCCTTTAACAAACCCAAAAGAAGATAACCACATAAACTTAATTGCAGCTATAATAACCACATAAACTTAATTGCAGCTATAACGACAAAAATAAAAGGAGGCAACAATTACTTTTCTTTACTCTCTTAATATCAATGGGCTCCATTTCCTGATAAAAAGACATAGCCTGGCAGACTGGAAATGTAAACAGGTCCCAATGTTTTGCTGCATACAGGAATTCTATCTCAGTGACAAAGACAGACAGTACCTCAGAGTAAAAGACTGGGAAAAAAATTTCCAAGCAAATGGTCCCAAGAAACAAGCTAGAGTAGCCACTCTAATATTGAATAAAATTGACTTTCAGCCTAAAGTTATCAAAAAAGAAAAGGAAGGACACTTCATACTAATGAAAGGAAAAATCTACAAGAAATCTCAATTCTTAACAGTTATGATCCAAACACAAGAGCAACAACATTCAGAAAAGAAACTTTACTAAAGCTTCATTAAAAAAAATAAAGTTTCATAAGTGAAACTTTACTAAACACATTGCACCTCACACAATAATAGTGGAAGACTTCAACACCCCACTGTCATCAATGGACAGATCACTGAAACAGAAACTAAACAGAAAAACGGTGAAACTAACTTAAGTTATGAACCAAATGGGTTTAATAGATATTTATAGAACATTTTACCCTAAAACAATAGAATATACCTTCTTCTCAGCATTTCACAGTACCTTCCCCAAAACTGAGCATATAATCAGCAACAGGCCTCTACAAATATAAGAATATTGAGATAATCTCATGTGTCCTATCAGATCTCCATGGACTAAGGATAGACTACAATACCAACAGAAATAATAAAAAGCCCACATACAAGCAGAAGGTGAACAATACTCTACTCAATGTTAATCTGGTCAAGGAAGAAATAAAGAAATTAAAGCCCTTTTTAGAATTAATGAAAAAGAAGCTACAACATACCCAATCTAATGGGACATAATGAAAATAGTGCTAAGAGGAAAGCTCATACCTCAGAGAGCCTCCAAAAAGAAACTGGAGAGAGAATACACTAGCAGCTTGATAGCACATCTAAAAGCTTGACAGCACATCTAAAAGCTTTAGAACAAAAAGAAGCAAATACACTCAAGAGGAGTACACAGCAGAAAATAATCAAACTCAGGGCTGAAATCAACCAAGTAGAAACCAAAAGAGCTATACAAAGAATCAACCAAACCAGGAGCTGGTTATTTGAGAAAATCAGAAAGATAGATAAACCCTTAGCCAGACTAACAAGAGAGCACAGAGGCAGTATCCAAATCAACAAAATAACAACAGAAACTGAGGAAATTCAAAAATCCCTCAGGTCTTACCACAAAAGCCTTTACTCAACAAAACTGGAAAATCTGAATGAAATGAACAATTCTAGACAGATACCAGGTAACAAAGTTAAATTATGATCAGATAAACCACCTAACCAGTCCCATATATGCTAATGGAATTAGAAGTCATCATTAATAGTTCTCCCAACCAAAAAATTAGACCAGACTACCCAACTAGACCAGATGGGTTTAGTGCAGAGTTCTTTCGAACCATCAAAAAAGACCTAATACCAATACTCTTCAAACTATTCTACAAAATAGAAACAGGAGGAACACTATCTAATTTGATCAATGAAACCACAGTTACTCTGATACCCAAGCCACACAAAGACTCAACAAAGAAGGAGAACTTCAGACCAATTTCCCTTATGAATATTGATGCAAAAAATACTCAATAAAATTCTCCCAAACTAAATCCAAAAATTCATCAAAATGATCATCCATCATGATCAGGTAGGCTTCATCCCAGAAATGCAGAGACTATTCAATATATAGAAATCCATCAATGTAATTCACTCAAAGAAATTCAAAGAATAAAAAAAAAAAAACACAGAATCATTTCATTAGATGCTAAGACGTATTTGAAAAAATCCAACACCCCTTCATGCTAAAAGTCTTGGAAAGATCAGGAATTCAAGGCCCATACCTAAACATAATAAAAGCAATATAGAGTAAACCAGTAGCCAACATCAAACTAAATGGAGAGTAACTTGAAGCAATCCTCCTAAAATCAGACACTAGACAAGGCTACCCATTCTCTACATTCCAATTCAATATGGTACTCAAAGTCCTAGCCAGAGCAATTACACAACAAAAGGAGGTCAAAGGGATACAAATTGGAAAGGAAGAACTCAACATGTCACTATTTGCTGATGATATCTTAGTATAGTTAAATGACCCCCAAAATTCCACCAGAGAAGTCCTAAAGTTAATAAACAACTTCAGCAAAGTGGCTGGATATAAAATTAACTCAAACAAACCAGTGGCCTTCCTCTCCTTAAAAGATAAAGAGGCTGAGAAAGAAATTAGGGAAGCAACACCCTTCACAATAGTCACGAATAATGTAAAATACCTTGATGTAGACTCTTACTAAGCAAGTAAAAGATCTCTATGACAAAAACTTCAAGTCTCTGAAGAGAGAAATCCAAGATCTCAGAAGATAGAAAAATCTCCCATTCTCATGGATTGGCTGGGTTAATATAGTAAAAGTGGCTATCTTGCTGAAAGCAATCTATAGATTCAGGGCGAGCCCCCAAATTCCAACTCAATTCTTTATAGAGTTAGAAAGAGCAGTTTGCAAATTCATCTGGAATAACAAAAAACCCAGGATAGATAAAACTATTCTTAACAATAAAAGAACTTCTGACCGAATCATCATCCATCAGATTACCCTGTACTACATAGCATTCATACAGTAACAGGCAGGTAAAATAATGGAATAGAATTGAAGATCCAGAAATAAACCCACATACATATGGTCCCTTGATTTTTGACAAAGGAGCTAAAACCATCCAGTGGAAAAAAAGACAGCATTTTTTTATTCGATATATTCCTTCTTTACATTTCAAATGATTTCCCATTTTCTGGGTCCCCACTCCCCACAAGTCCCATAAGCCCTCTTCCCTCCCCCTGTTCTCCATCTACTCCTTCCTACTTCCCTGTTTTGGAATTCCCCTATACTGTTGCATTGAGTCTTTCCTGAACCAGGGGCCACTCCTCCGTTCTTTTTGGACCTCATTTAATATGTGGATTATTTGTTGGATATTCCAAGTTTCTAGGTTAATATCCACTTATCAGTGAGTGCATACCATGTTTGATCTTTTGAGACTGGGTTACCTCACTTAGTATGATGTTCTCCAGCTCCATCCATTCGTCTACGAATTTCATGAATTCATTGTTTCTAATGGCTGAATAGTACTCTGTGGTGTAAATATACCACATTTTTTGTATCCATTCTTCCGTTGAGGGACACCTGAGTTCTTTCCAACTTCTGGCTACTACAAATAGGGCTGCTATGAACATAGTGGAGCATGTGTCCCTTATTACATGCTGGGGAATCCTCTGGTTATATGCCCAGGAGTGGTATAGCAGGGTCCTCTGGAAGAGCCATGCCCAGTTTTCTGAGGAACCTCCAGACTGATTTCCAAAGTGGTTGCACCATCTTATAATCCCACCAGCAGTGGAAGAGTGTTCCTCTTTCTCCACATCCAAGGCAGCATCTGCTGTCTCCTGAGTTTTTGACCTTAGCCATTCTGACTGGTGTGAGGTGAAATCTCAGGGTTGTTTTGATTTGCATTTCCCTAATGATTAATGATGTTGAACATTTCTTAAGGTATTTCTCAGCCCTCCGAAAAGACAGCATTTTCAACAAATGTTGTTGGGTCAACTGGCAGCCAACATGTAGAAGGATGCAAATTGATCCATTCTTATCTCCTTGTACTAAGCTCAAGTCCAAGTGGATCAAGGACCTCCACATAAAACCAGACACACTGAAACTAATAGAAAAGAAAGTGGGGAAGGCCCTGGAGCACATGGGCACAGGGGAAATTTTCCTGAACAGAACATCAATAGCTTATGTTCTATGATCAAGAATTGACAACTGGGACCTCATAAAATTGTAAAGCTTCTATAAGGCAAAGGACACTGTCAATAGGACTAAACAGAAACCAATAAATTAAGAAGAGATCTTTACCTATCCTACATCTAATAGAAGGGTAATATTCAATATATATAAAGAACTCAAGAAGTTAGACTCCAGATAAACAAATAACCGTATTAAAAATGGGATATGAAGCTAAACAAAAATTCCCAACTTAGGAATACTGAATCGCTGAGAAGCACCTAAACAAAAGTTCAACATCTGTAGTCATTAGGGAAATGCAAATCAAAACAACCCCAAGATTCCAGCTCATGTCAGTCAGAATGGATAAGTTCAAAACTCAGGTGACAGCAGATGCTGGTGAAGGATGTGGAGAAAGAGTAACACTCTTCGATTACTGGTGGGATTGCAAGTTCTTAAAACCACTCTGAACATCATTTTGGTGCTTCCTCAGAAAATTGGGCATAGTACTACCTGAGGACGCAGCTATACTACTCTTGGGCATATAGCCAGAAGTTGACTTCAAGAAATTTTTAGGCAAATGGATAGAACTAGAAATATCATCTTGAATGAGGAAACCCAATTACAAAAGAACATACATACTATGTACTCATTGATAAATGGATGTTAGCCCAGAAGCTTTTAGTACCCAAGATACAATTACAGACCACATGAAACTCAAGAAAGAAGACCAAATTGTGGCTACTTAGGTCTTCTTAGAGGGGGAATAAAATACCTATGGGAGAAGATCCAGAGAGAAAGTGAGGAGCAGAAACTGAAGCTATCCAGAGACTGCCCCACTTGGAGATCCATCCCAGATACAGTTACCAAACCCAGACACTATTAGGGATGCAAACAAGTGCTTGTTGACAGGAGCATGATAGAGGTACCTCCTGAGAGGCTCTTCCAGTGCCTGACTAATACAGAGGGCATGCTCTAAGCCAACTGCTGGACTAAGCACAAAGTCCCCAATGGCGGATCTAGTGAAATGATCCAAGGAGCTGAAGGGATTTACAGCCCCAAAAGTGGGACAACAACATGAACCAAACAGTACCCTCAGAGCTCCCAGGGACTAAACCACCAACCAGAGAGTACACATGGAGGAACCCATGGCTCCAGCTGCCTATGTAGCAGAGGATGGCCTTGTAGGACATCAATGAAAGGAGAGGCCCTTGGCCCTATGAAGGATCAATGCCCCAGTGTAGGGGAATGCAAGCACATAGAGTGGGTAGATTTGTGAAGAGGGGGAGGGGTTATGGGTTAGGGGGTTTTCAGAGGGGAAATAAGGAAAGGGGATAATTTTTGAAATGTAAATAAAGAAAATATCTAATAAAATTATAAATAAATAAATAAATAATATTTACACTTTTTAAATGAAAATTCTGGCTGACTCTCCATTTCCAGTATAAGACAGGGAACCCAAAGTTTCATCTGTAGTGAGGACCAAACTGTCTGCAAATGGGCTACAGCTTTATGATTCTAATTGTTTTATCCCATGATGAATATTAAAAGATACCCACCCAGTTAATTAATAATAAGCATTGAAAAGTCTTATATTTTATCGAAATCAAACAGTAGATGTTTATGTTACTGTTGCGTAAGCACTCTAAATTTTGAGACATGTAAACGCAGTCTTTTTTATATAGGACTTAACTTCTCTGGGGACTCTTCAATGAGCAATAGAAGTTCCTATGTTCCTCATCTGTTAAACTAAAGCCACTGTATAATGTATGTAGGCAATATCATTTTCATTCCATAGTTAAAGTATATTAATTCTTGGGTTTTATCTGTAACTCTGGTACTCACCTAATTAGTACCCTCTGTGATATGTGAAATTCTATTTAGGAATTGGACAGAAAATGAGATTTATTTGGTATTTTATATACATTAATATTTATTTTTCATTGCAAATTTTAAACAAATATTTTTGTTTTTCAGTAAAGTACATCTACATTTGAATAGACTGAAGAATATTAGTTTACTATATATGTAGTTGTATTAACTAGCATAATTGAGATTAAACACTAAGCAACAATTAATGTATAAAGACTCCCCTCTCAGCTATATAAGACATTTACCAGAAGAAAAGACAACCAATAATAACCTATTTATAAAAAAATAAGTGTCTATAATAATAAAACATTAGGACTGTAGAAAAGAGAAGAAATTCACACATTTTAGGAATGAAATCTCATGAAATTGAATAAAGGTCACCAAATATTTTAAAATGCCAGATGTATCAAACTCTGCATATTTGTGTCAAGTAGAATGTGCTCATCCTTCACAGAGCATGAATCTCAACATAATCTTGGTGTAAACAGGTATTTGCTTTCTCACCCACATGGAAAGAATCCAGGGCCCTTCAGTGTTACTGACCATGGGTGTGTCTCTTGTTTAAGGTCAAGGCTTCCTGTTTTAGAGACAGCTGTGTCCTTAGCCTTCCATCTGTCAGGTAGGAAGTGAAAATTGTCCCTCAGGGACAGTTCTTGGACAATACACTTAACACTTCACCTATTTCCCACTGGCTATAATTTTGTTGCACAGCTTCCTTTATCTACTGAAGAAACAAGTACACACATATTCCCATAGATAATTAGCTGCTCCGTTAAAACTGAAAGATAATTTCCTATGGAAAAAATGTGGGTTGAAGGACAGTCAGAGTTCCTGGTGTCTCTAAGACTTTTAACATGAAGGGATGTTGGATTTTGTCAAAGGAGTTTTCAGCATCTAATGAGATCATCACATGATTATTTTCTTTCAGTTTTTTATTTAGTAGATTGTGTTGATGGATTTTAGTACATTGAACCATCCCTGAAAACTTGGGATGAAGCAAGCTTACTTGATTATGGTGAATGGTGTTTGTGATGTGTTCTTGGATTTGCTGTGCAAGAATTTTATTGAGTATTTTTGCATTGATAGTCACAATCAAGATAGGTCTGAAGTTTTCTTTCCTTGTTGGGTTTTTGTGTGGTTTAGGTATCAGGATAATTGTTGTCTCATAGAGAAAAATCGGTAGGGTTCCTTCTGTTTCTATTTTGTGAAATAGTTTGTGGACATTTAGTATTAGGTTATTTATTTATTTATTTATTTATTTATTTATTTACTTATTTATTTATTTATTTATTTGTTTTTATGATCTGGTAGAATTCTTCATGAAAACATTTGACCCTGGGCTTTTTTTGGTTGGGGGGATTTTAATGACTGCTTCTATTTCTTTGTGGGTTATGAAACTTTTTGGATAGCTTACTTGATCTTGATTTAACTTTGGTACATGGTATCTGTCTAGAAAAATCAACCATTTTGTGTACATGGGGAAGCTATCTGGTTTCATAAGAAAATATCTAAATACTTAATTTTGTGGGCATGTGTGTGGGTGTGTATGTATGTATGAGTATGTGTCTGTGTCTGTGTACATGTATACATTTCCTATTTTGTTTTGTTTTGACATTCTTTTTGAACTACAGTCATTTCTTACTCTTTTCTAGAGATGAACGAAAGATTAGGATAAAGGTAGAGAAGAGAAACAGAGGTGAGAAGCCCAAAATGGAAATGGTACATGAAAAATGGAATGGCGTCCAGAGAACATGGAGTTAGTTGTGTGGAATATAATTTCACTATATGTTTCTCTTGTAAACAGGGCTTGTAGGACTGAGCAAATATGACAAGATGCAGGCCTCCCTCATATGTGTGTTGTGTGTACATAGAAACGGTGAGGAAAAAGAACACAGGAGATACCAAAAGGGTAAATTACTGACTTAGGCATACTTTATGAGATTAAATTCATAAGCTTTAATTGTTTTAGTGTTTAAGACTTATTTGCCTTAGGAGACAATTTTATTTTGACATATTAATATAACATATTAATTTCATATTAAACATATCATTTAATATTATATTAAGTAACATTGAATCCATACATAGATTAATATGTGGTCACCACTCATATTTTTAAAAGGTTTTTCATTCATTAACACTTTATTTCAAATACTCTATAGAAAAGAGAGAGTTAATGTGAAATATCTCTGTTGAAGATTATAATGGGTATGCATACTTGAGTAAAACTCAGAAACCATGAAAAATGCTATGTACAATGTTGTTCACAAATTTTCCATATGAGTGAAAAGTGTGCCTTAACTAATGTAGTGTCACATTTGCTAAGATTTCTTTAAAATAATAAAAAAAAAGAATAGATGGAGAAGAAACATCTCAACAAAAAATCAAAGTATAAATGTACCTGGCATACTTGAGACCTTTTTGAACTAGGAATTAAACTTGGAGGGAGAGAGAGACAGAGAGGGGGAGGAAGAGAAGAGACTATATGAGATAATTAATTACTTATCTATGTAAAGAGTAGAGTCCTTGAAGAGGTCACCTCCACCTGCTTATTTCTTCTCTAAGGTTAGAGGGGAAACTTCAGTTATATTGTTGGTCATGAGCCCAGTCTTTATTGGCTAAGCCATCATTCCTTGGTGGGACACAGCTTTAACCCCAACACATGGGAAGCAGAGGCAGGTAGAATTTTATAAGTTCAAGCAAGGCCAGCCTGGTCCACAGTCAAGTTCCAAGACTACAGAGAGAGGGGGGGAGAAGGAGGAAGGGAGGGAGGGAGGGAGAGAGAGAGAGAGAGAGAGAGAGAGAGAGAGAGAGAGAGAGAGAGAGAGAGAGAGGAAGAAGGAGGGAGGGAGAGAGAGGGAGAGAGAGAGAATGAATGAATGAAGGAAAGGAAAAAGGAAAGGAAAGGAAAGGAAAGGAAAGGAAAGGAAAGGAAAGGAAAGGAAAGGAAAGGAAAGGAAAGGAAAGACTTCTGATTTTAGTTCCCATGTTATAACATGTAGATCTATTGAAGGTTGTCAGTACAGAGAATAAATATTTGTCTGGACAATGGTGTGGCATGCCCTGTATAATCTGGATAGAGAATTGTTGTCATTTATTTTATAGTGATATTAGGTTCTCTTAATGAACAAAAAGAAGGCATAAAACGACCCAAGGCTGTTTTCAGAAAGCTACTTTTGGCAGTTGTTTTCACATGGCGCAAGAGAAAGTTTAACAAAATGAGTAAACTGTTGATAACTGCATTCACTTCTCCTCTAACTGTATCTTCATGAACTGTTCAAAAGAAATTCTGAAGTTCAAATTCCAGTGTTCTGTGTAGCCTCATATTCCATAAGTGCCATGCTGCCCTCTCAGTGTATTTTCCTTCTGAATTCTATTTCAGGTAAAATATCAACTCTAAATTCTATGTCATGAGCTATTTTATTCCTAAATTGGCTTGTGTGTCCTACAAACAGTCCGAAAGTAGGGCTCAGCCTTTGGGGTTGATATTAGATGCAGCTACCTTCTGCCTGGTAAAAAGCCCTGGAAGGAGTATGGCCTTGTCAGGCATCAAAGTGAGGAGAGGGCCTTGGCCCCTTGAAGGCTTGATGCCCCAGTGTAGGGAAAAGGAGGCTGGAGTGGTTGGGTGGGGGAACATACTCATAGAAGTAGGAGAAGGGGGCGATGGGATAGAGATTTTGGGGGGACCAAGAAAAGGATTAACATTTGGAATTTAAATAAAGAAAATATCCAATTGAAAAAAAAAGAAAGAAATCCCTGGCAGATTGATTTTGGAAATCAACCTGATTCTTTGCAGTAAAAGGAGCTATCTGGAGCCTGGTTATCATTGGGGAAATGGAAGAGGATGTCACTCCCAGTGTACAATGGACCAAAGGTGTTTATTTCCTCTCCTGCTGATTAAATTTTAAAGGGAAAGGTTAAATTGTACAATACGACAAACAGAACGTTAGGCCCATATGTTCCTGCAAATGTTCTGTACATTTGACAGTACCGTTTGAAGGGACCCTTTCCAGGACCTCATCAGCAGGAACTGAAGCAGCCTAAAATTAGATGGCAATGGGGAAAGTCTCTGAGGGACATTCAAAAATGTTCTTTTGTTTGTTTTCTTTTGTGTCATTAAGTAAATGTTGTAAATCATTAGGTCAAAGGTTCTGGGATGCTTCCAGCAGCCTACTCCCTTCAACACAGAACAGGAATTCCAAAAGAATGAGAGTGAGCTGAAAGGCGTGCTTGGACGAGGAGCACAGGGACAACAGAAAGCTGGTATTCATTTTACAAGACAAGAGACAGCAGAAACACTGACAGAGGTGAAGTCAAGATTTCTGCTAAAGACAAGGGATAGACACTGACAAAAGTGAGCACGGTTGAGGATTTACTGAACACATTTATGAGAAGCTTTGTTTTGAGGGTGAACTCATGAAAGTGGGAGGAGAAAAAGAGGAGGAGGAAGGAGAGGAGAAGAAAAGGCAATAAGCAAGGGAGGTGAGCAGGAGCCCAGGAGACACAGAAGACAGAGAGCCTCATTTAGTCCCTGCCTATGTACAGAATCCCTAGACACCTCACTAATCCAAACTGACCTGCCTCCAATGCAAGGAAGCTGCTTCTAAGCCTTCCTTACACAGTTGAATGAAGTTCAGCCTCTGCAGCTCCTCCACATGGAACACATGCCTCAGCTGAAGTCTTTTGGCTTGCACTACAACGGGCACATGCTAGTCATTATGGGTATAGAAAGACTGTATCGATCATATCCTGCCAATAGCTAGTCATTGGAGATTTTACTAAGTAATGAGGGAAGAGGTAATAAATCCACTTGGACTTGACCTTTGTACAAGGAGATTAAAATGGGTCAATTTGCATTCTTCTCCATGTAGACCGCCCATTGGACTAGAACCATTTCCTGAAAATGCTTTCTTTTTTCCACTGAATGGTTTTGGCTTCTTTCTCAAAGATCAGTTGTCTGTAGGTGTGTGCTGGGTGTTCAATTCTACTCCACTTATCAACTTGTCTGTACCTTTACCATGTGGTTCTATCACTATAGCTCTGTAGCAGAGCTTGAGATCAGGGACGGTGATTCCTCTAAAAGTTTGTTAATTGTTGAGAATTGTTATCGCTATCCTGGTTTTCTTGTTATTCAAGATGAAGTTGAGAATTGCTCTTTCTATCATTGTGAAGAAATGAGTTAAATTTTGATAGGGGTTGCATTGAATCTGTAGATTGCTTTTGATAAGATGGTCATTTTTCCTGTTAATCCTGCTGATACATTAGCATGGGAGATCTTTCCATCTTCTGGGGTTTCCTATGATTTCTTTCTTCGGAGCTCTTGAAGTTCTTGTCATACAGATCTTTCACTTGATTGGTTAGAGATCCATGAAGATATTTTGTATTATTTGTGACTATTGTGAAGGTGAGAAACCCCAGCTCAATATTTTTAGACCCCAGCAATTAGATTAGCACTGAGTCACTGAGTAACTTGCCTTTCCGTCCTCAGCTTGAGACCTTTGGCCTCAAGAGATAGCCCACCTTGTCCTAGGAACTAGCTCACCACATTCTTAACACATCCGATGACTGGCCCAATGTTTTACTATACAATGCCCCAAGGATGTTTGCTCCAGATAATCTTTAACCTTCCATAAGGCATAAATTATCGCCTGATTGCTCATGCTGTACTTCCCATCCCGTGCATGATTTGTCCTCCACCCCTTGCCTTGTGATTTTTCCCCTTTAAATACACCTGACTTCAGTTGCTCAGGGTCCCACAGTCCTCTACCCCTGTGCAGTGTACGGCTGTGGACCCCAGACCTCTGTAATAAAAATCCTCTTGCTAATTGCATCAATACCATTTCTTGAGAGTGATATGGGTGTCGCCTTCCAAGCTGTGGGGTGCTGGGGCACCCTCGGTTTTTTCGGGTCTTACAAAGGGTGTCATATCCCTAATTTCTTTCTTAACCTGTTTATTCTTTGTGTAGAGGAAGACTACTGATTTGTTTAAGTTAATTAAATTTTATATCCTGCCACTTTGCTGAAGTTGTTTATCAGGCATGGAAGGTCTCTGGTAGAATTTTTAGGTTCTCTCATGTCATCCGCAAATAGTCATATCTTGACTGCTTCCTTTGTATCCCTTCAACCCCCTTTTGTTGTCTAATTGCTCTAGCTAGAACTTCAATTACTATATTGAATAGACAGGGAGAGAGTGAGCAGCCTTGACTGGTCCCTGAGTTTAGAAAAATTGCTTTAAGTTTTTCTCTATTTAATTTGATGTTGGTTATTGATTTGCTGTATAATGCTTTTATTATGTTTAGATATGTGCCTTGAATTCCTGATCTTTCCAAGACTATTTACATGTAGGGGTGTTGTATTTTGTCAAAGGCTTTTTCACCACATAATGAGATGATCTTGTGTTTTTTTTTTTCCTTTGAGTTTGTTTATATAGAAGATTACATTGTTGGATTTCCAAATATTGAACCATTCCTGCATTACTAGGATGAAGCTTACTTGCTCATGGTGAATGATCATTTTGATGTGTTCTTGGATTCAGTTTGTGAGAATTTCATTGAGTATTTTTGCATCAATGTTTATGAGGGATATTGGTCTGAAGTTTTCCTTTTCGGGTCTTTGTGTTTAGCTATCGGTGTAACTATGGTTTCATAAAATGAATGAGGCAGTGTTCCTTCTGTTTTTATTTTATGGAATAGTTTGAGAAGTATTAGTATTATGTCTTCTTTGAAGGTCTGATGGAATTATGCACTAAAACCATTGGCCCTAGATTATTTTTGTTGTTTTTGTTGTGAGACTTAATGACTATTTCTATTTCATTAAGGGTTATGGGACTGTTTCAATGGCTTATCTGATCCTGATTTAACTTTGGCATGCCATATCTGTCTTGAAAATCATCCATTTCATCTAGATTTCCCAGTTTTGTGAATATAGGCTTTTGTAGTAGGATCTGATGATATTTTTTGATTTCCTGGCTATTAATCATTGACCAATGATGAGTTTGCAAATGCTCTCTTTGCTTCTGGAGCATCTATCCTCAAATCAGAGCTTGCTTCAATATGCTCAAACTTCCTAGATTGCTGTAATCCCATGTGTCTTTTTTTTAAAATACATTGTTTGCTGTAATTTTGTGGTCTTCTACAGATATTCAGTACCTACACTAATGTCACATTTAGTGTTACATTTTCTTCTAGTAATTTCACAGTCTCAGGTCTTACATTAAGATCTTTGATTCCTTTTTAGATGAGTTTTGTGAAGAATAAGAGATAACAGTCAAGTTTCAATCTGCAACATAGTAATGATTTGTTTTCTCTGCATCAGGTATTGAAGAGGCTCTTCATACTTGAATATATGCTTTGACTCCTTTGTTGAGAGTAAATCCTGCAAATTTTGACCTTATTTCTCAGCTTTCTTTTCTTTCTTTGCTCTATGAGTCTGTTATTAGCACTGTAACATGTTTTTCAAATACAATAACTCTGCAGTGTGTCTCGAAATCAGGAATAATGATGCATCCAGATTCATTTCCTTGTCTTACTATATAACTTTTATGTCCAGTTTAGAATTGTTTTCTTTTTCCACATTTGTGAAGAATTTCTTTAACATTTCAGTAGAAATTGAATTAACTTTGTAAGTAACTTTGGAGAGTCTGAACCTTTCAACAATATTAATTATTCTAATTTAGAGGTGTGAAAATTCATTTATAGGGTGTTTGTGCCTCTGTGTGTGTATGTGTGTGTGTGTGTATATGTACGTGTTTGTTGTTGTTGTTGTTGTTGTTGTTGTTGTTTGGAAGCTACAATGGGTGGAATCATTTCCTTATTTACCTCTCAGCCTCTCAGCAAGACTGGTGCTCATATATAAAGTCTTAGTAGGTTTTGCATGTTGATGAGTTCTGATATTTACTGATTTTGTTTAATTATTTTTAACAATCAAATTTTCATCTACCAAGAAGTAATTTTCCCTTCTGATTTCTATGTGTTTATTCTTTTCTCTTGACTAATCACTTGATGTGAACCAACAAACCCCAAATTCGGAATGACCATTTTTTTCTACTATACACTCACAATGCAGATGACTTCTGACACTAGATACTTGCCCCTTTGGGAGTATTATTAATAGATTTGATGGGAAAAGGCCTGTCTTTCAGATAGTTTTTGGCTTCTCTATGCAGCATTTACTTTTTTGTATGTTCTTGGCCAGAATTTCCCTTGAATGAGAAAGATAAGTTTTTCTGATGCACAGCTAGCATGGTAGGGCATAGGATAAAAGAATTTCATGGTTTTATTGGCTGTTCCCTTTGTGCACAAAAATGAGTGTTTCATCAAAAGAATACACAATTCAAATTTTTATTTTCATTTCTAGCTCCTATCCACTGGATATGGTAGCTACATGTTCTATCTTCCTTTTGTTGGGTATTTTAGCTAATGTCCTCCCTGTTGGGTCCTGGGAAACTTTTGGGACTTTCTAGTGGCTACCCGCAGTTGTCCCCATCCCATCTCCCATTGCTACTCACATCCTTTCAAATTCCTGACCCTCTGTACTTCTGAGCTCATAGGCTCTGAGCTCTCCTGATGTCAAAAGAGACTGGACAGCTGCTCTGAGGCAGAGAACCAAAGTAAAACCTGCCTGTTTCCTACAAGCAGGTAAATCATATGATAGAATTCTAAGTTTGCTTTAATTGTTTTTAAAGGTAGAAGAGAATATAGATTTTGACAGAGACATGTAAGGAATTCTTCCTGTGGTTCAGAACTAACCCAAAGAGGTTGGGCCCAGAGGTGCTGGGACCCCTGTTGTGCAGAATAAGGTGAGCTAGAGGTAGGCAGAGAGAAAGGGCTGCTGCCCCAACAAAGGACATTAGGAAGATTGTATGAAAACAGATGTGTTTTATGGAAGTCTTGGCATCGTGCAGGATAACTCATATTCTTCGAATGTGGGCTCCACAAAATTTTGGGTTAAATATACTGTCATGGCAGATTAGAAAAAGCCTATGAATAATAGGCTTATATAGTATTTGTTTAGTTTACTTCATTTGCTTTGAATTAATTACCAAAATTTGTGTGATTTTGAGTTTTGTTTTATTATTCCTTTGGGAAAGAGGTCAAGCTAAATTTTTTTTTGATTACTGGCTAAATGAGATGCTAATTTGTGAGAAACGCTTTTTGTTTGTGATTTTAAAAAAGGTGATTAGGCTGTGGACCCCTTCCAGAGTTATATGGATCAGATATGACAGAGGAAGAACTAGAAATTTTCAAGAAAATCAAACAGAAAAGGTAAAGATTCTTTGTGCTGTTGTGCCAGGAAAATATTAACGATCTCCAAAAAACACAGACAGGAACTCATCTGGTGCATCTCACAGCAGGGTCTTTATTCTATTCAAGCTAGCTCAGGCCCACCCCCAAACCCCCCACCCCTGCAAAGCTCCACAATGCCTCATGCAGGATGGTTTTGGTGGTGGAGGAGCCTGAAATATCTATGGGACAAGGCTTTATAGTAAGCAGCAATCAGGAAGTACGTGTGCAAGACTAATTGGGAAGCTGCTGTGGCCTTTAATGTAATTGGCTAGTGGGGGAGTCATATCATAGACTTCTGCTACCTTCTATGTTGGTGGTCATTAGGCAAGGGGTAAGTTTGTAATGTGGGGTGCAGGTTTTTGGGGAGAATAACCTGGAGACACTGCTCCAGTTGAGGGTGGTACATAGAAACACTGGTCTTGTTGGGTATTAGCGTAGAGACTGGAGCTAGGCTCCGGTTTTGTTGGGGGGCAACTTGGAAACTAATGCTAGGTACTGGCCTGTTAGTTTACCTGAGTTCAAACTTAGGTCAGGTTCTCTAAAAATGGAGTCTGAACTTAAATGGTTTGGCATCTCAGTGCTATTCTTCACATGGCACAAATGAAGATTTATGAGTAAGGTTATTAGTAAAATTGACTCATTAAAAAAGACTGCCTTTCATATGCTCAAACACAGAGCAGAATTTCATTCTTAACTAGTCTGCACAGCCTACACAGACTAACACAATCCATACAGATATCTTGATGGTACTTAAATTCTGTTTTAAGATTTGTATATTGCAGAGTGTGCAGCCTTGGTGATATTTGTCCTCAGACATGTTGAGCTGACCTGCTTGGACTGCCAGTGCCATGGATTCCAGGTCACCTCGCCTCATTCAACCTTTCAGACGGATCTAGTCAGAATTCAGGCATCAGAGACTAAATAGCAATTGTTGGCTTGGCTTTCTTAAGGCCTAAATGAATCTCCTATTTTTCCTACCCTTCCCTGCCCCTTTAAAGAAATTTTATCAATCCTGTTTAACAGGAATAAGTTTTGGAAAGTCATCATCCCAATCTTTTGCTCTTGGATGTCTGCTTATAATTATTTCATAAATTATAGTTAGGTTGTGATTTTAAGGAATACTTTAGAAATGGTCTTAATTTTAAACAGGGAGGAAATATATGAGATATATTACTAAATGTATTAAACTAAGCATTGTGTAGCTGTAATCTTAATTGTTAGAAATCTTTACTTTTTTAAATAATTATTTATTGATGTTATATATAAGTGAGTACACTGCAGCTGTCTTCAGACACTCCAAAATAGGGCATCAGATCCCATTACAGATGGTTGTGAGCCACCATGTGATTTCTGGGAATTGAACTCAAGACCTCTGGAAGAGCAGTCAGTGCTCTTGACCGCTGAGTCATCTCTCCAGCCCTGGTAGAAATTTTTATGATTGATTCGAAGTTGAAGTTCTATCTTCTTATGTTAGAACAGAAGTTAGTTTAATGCAGAGTTAAGGTTTTCACTGGTGTAAATCTGTATATTGATACAAAAATTGAGATTATTATTGTTACTCTTAAACAAGCTTTGTGCCTATGCAACTCTTTCAAGAGTAAGAATTTAGGGCCAGAAAGCAAACTCATGGCTCTGAGTTAATAATAAAAGGGTGTTTTTGAGATATTTCAATTAGAAATAGTAGAGAGCAGTCAAAGGGCAACAGTTCAGATATACATTGCATAGATAGTCTCCAAAAGTGTCAGAAGTCCACAGAATATGGCAGTTAAGACATCTTATTATTAAAATCATTTGTTTAGAGACATGTCTGCTCCTGCCAGTATCCCTTTCACAGTTCGGAGAGGGTGTTGTGCATCATTACTTCCAGGAGGTTGTTTTTGTGGCTGTGCAGCCACTGGGCAGAAGTTGCCATAATTCTCTACAGAGAAAAAACACTGTCTATGAAAGGACTCAAGATGAAGGCTAGTCAATAGCTTAGCTCTGCCAAGACAGAATAAGTTAGTCCTTCCTAATGATTTCCTGCTTCACTCAAGATCTTTCAGATTCTCTGGACTAGAAGGCAGAAGACAATTGCTACAACATTTTGAGGAATAGAGAACTGTGAAGGTAGGCAGTTGTCTCTGCAATTTGATTTAGTTTTGGAAGCTATGTTAAGTGCTTCCTATATTTTTCAGATAGCATTTAAGTTGGTCCCAGATTCCTGGCATGGTTGAATACTGGTCATAGTCTCATAGCCAACCCAGGCTATTTAGCATTGAGAGATATGATACAGATTTGAGAGAATGGTTTTCAGATGGTATACATGCTAAAGACAGGACATAATTCAGGTATAGAACTGTAAGTTAGAATAGATGGTAGAATACTTTATCTAAATTGACAAATTGATGGACTGGATGTCATTTGTACCTCATATTGTATAGTTTATTTATCATAATTTTTTTCAATTCATATCTTGCAGAAGAGTTTTTTATTTTTTTATTTTTTTATTTTCATTTTTGGACAGAAAATGTGAGATGTAAGGGGAGGAGCTGATAATTAAAATCTGTTCCCTAATTATTTCTTGATTGGGTCAATAAAGATGGCAGAATCCAACCACTGGACAAAGGGTAAGGCCAGATTTCTGGGCCAGAAAGGAAGAGAAGAGGATACAGAGAGGACTGGAGATTTAAACCAGTCTGTGGAGCAGAGAGTAAGGTCTCAGGCACAGATAATTTGTGGCCTCCAACCACAGCCACAAAAGAGGAGGGGACAGGATATTCTTCACCCAGCCATTGAATTATCTGGTCAGTTTTAAAATAATGCAAGTCTAGTGTTTTCCTTCCTTGGGGCCAAAGGGGGCAGGAGAAAAAATCCCGCCACTGGCCCCTGTGGTGTCCCGGTGGTGTAGCCTTAGCTCCAGCATTGTCAGGAGAGATGGTTGCCGGACAGTTTAGCAAGCCAGCCAGAGAAACGGGCAGCCGGCAACATGGTGGTCTCTGAACATAGCCAGGAACTCAGGAAAGCATTCACGAGCTGTGGGAGCTGAGTAGACGGTCTGAGGGTGGCTGCTGATTCCAGAGCCTAACCAGAGCTAGCTAGCATATTTTTAAATTTACAGGCAATACCAATCATACTGAGTGAGCCTGTGTTCCTGAGGGTAGCCCCTGATGTTCAGTTTTCCATTTTTTGTCTGTTCCTCAAAACTTATTTCTAAGAGATAAATTATTTCTAAGAAGCAATTTGCGCTAACAAATAATGTCATTATTAATGGGCCTATTTCATGGTAATGTTGTGGTCCTTTAATTCATAATTCACTTCTTAATGAATAAGTGCATGTTTTACCCTCAGCTGCTTTTCCACACTTCCTTCCTTTATTAATACCAAAATCTTTTCAGATTAAAAGGGAGACTAGAATTGGCCGCTGTAATTGACTACAATGGAAGTGTGTTATAATGTTAGTTTACAAAGGACCTATTCCTACATGTACTGCAATCTTGATGGAGTAAGGTTGCATAATCACTTTTCCTCCAAATTTTGCTAGAAAGCATAAAGGGACAACCAACAACCATCAAACCCTTTAGATGTTTGAAAGATAATTAAAATCCCTTACTGTGTAGTCTGTCCCCAGGTCTTGCAGCTGCAGTCCTGGTCGTGCATTTTTTAAATTCAGTCAAGGACTGTGAGAGTGAGAACACACTGGGAAGGATGTATAGACAAGCTCTTGATGCCGTTGCTTTCTGTCTCGATTGCAAATCTTTTGAATGCCTTTTTTTCTATTAAAATGTGCAACTAATGAGGTTATTTTTATGCCTATTGAGGGACACAGATGTATTCATTGGCCTAATAAAAATAATAACTGGATAATAAAATGCATGTAATATTGTCTGCTCAGATTATTCTACAAGCATTCTGATATGTATGCCCTCTCTTAATCTACATCTGACATGTCAAATATTTCTGTTAAGACATACTTACTTCTCAACAGATGGCAGCATAAGGCTCACATCCTGCTACCTACCTGGGAATCTTTCACAAGATACTGGCAGGTACTGTCTCTTTTGTGTGTAGACAGAACAGTCCCTTCCATTTCTTCTTCATTTAAGAAGGATAATTCTTTGAGTATATATTCCTGGCTGTAAATTTTGTTTTCTTCTCAAACTAGAAAATGTAGCATAGCACTCCTTCCCACTCCTGCTGTTCATTCAGTGCATGTTTCTTCAAATATAGTTGATAGTTCTTGAAGCTTTTAGTAATTCCGCCCAATAATTCTGACAGTGCAGCTACAATATGCCACTAAGAGGAACTTCCCAGGTAGAGTTTTCTGAGGGCCTTGTAAGCCCATAAATCTAGAAGCCCATTTATCTCCGAACATTGTCAGAATTTCAGCAAGTCTTTCATCAAGCAGGGTCACATGCTTTCTCATTCCTTTGGCATTAAAGACATCGCAAAATTAGAATATTTGTTTATTTAATGGAATTTCACAATCAAGGATTTGTTGATTTATTTTTACTTATAAATTTTTGTTTTGCTGGGATGTTTCAAAGTTTATTTTCTTGTGATTGATCGAGATCACACACAAACAGAAACACACACAAACACAGTTGTGGTAGGGATTTTTGTTTCTTTATTCAGCCGGGTATTCAATGTAGCTTCAAACTTCTTAGGCCAGTTAGTCCTCATATGTTGAGATTACAAGTATGATGTAGCACCATACATGTTTTTTTCCTACTTAAATTTATTCCTTAGATTTGTGATTGGTTTATTCTAACATCTCCCTTTATTAATTTTTTAATATCAGCCATTCTCCTAATTTTATTGAATTATTTTTCTCTACTCTCAGAAGGCTTGTGTCCTAATGTTCATGCTTTTATACTAATTAATAGGTGTAAATCAGACTTTCTTTGAAGTCTTTGAAGATTTTTGCTATAGCTACCTATATAATAGGCCATAAGACCTTGTTTTTCATATGTTTTTATGATCCTATATTACAATACTGATATTTATGATTTAATAGACCACGGTGTCTCTATTAGTTTTATAAAGTAACTTTCTTAGGGAATGACTTAGTCATGTATGTGTCTGAGGGTTCCAGCTTTCAGGCTAGGCTGCTTTATTCTGATTGTGTACCACAATGTACTCTTCCTTTAGCTTATTTGGCTAAACTCAATTGCTATGTGCAGAATATATACCGCAATGGCTCAGAGAGTCCTCTTTCTCAGGAGGCCACTTTGGGAAAGGGTGATTTCTATCAGGACAAGTGTGGTGTGGTGAAGACAGCATTGCCAATGGAATATACATGGTTGCTTCAGTGATGTTGAATACAATGGATGTTTTCTTAGGAACTGAAACTAGGGCAAGAGTCACCATGGGAGTAATTTGGCACAGTGGACACCGAAGTCATATGTGGGTCAGTGGAAACAGTGAGGGACAATTAGAGCATAAAGTAGATGTACTACATACCTCTTTGTAGTTTCCTTATGGTCTCCTTGTAGAATTGATTTCATAGCTCTGTCTGCTAGACTCAATCACTGGGGAAGGGACAACATAAATTCTTTCTCTGACCTAAAACTCTAGTACCTTCTCCAGCTACGAGGTGTCCAAGCATTCTGTTTTGTCTGACTTATCACTTGGACAAAACATCTGACATAAATAACTTACAGGAAGAGATTGCTTATCTCGTGATTACAGAGGACACAGTTTATGGTGGTAGGGAGGACAAGGCAGTACAGAACAAATTACATCATAATGGGAAGGAAGGGGATAAACGTAGGGGAGGCAGGCCAAAGGGAAGGCAGACTCTCCCAAAACATTTCTGGAAAGTACTTTTTTCCTTGACATTCCTGCTCCTGGACTCTGAGACTAATTAGTTATTATTAAATGCGTTTTGATATGAGTTTTGGCTCATTCCCTGACTAGCTCTTAACTTATTCATCCATTTAAACTATTCTATGTCTATGATGTGGCTAGTTACCTCTCTTTCAGACCTGGCCCACTTCTTTCTTTGAGTCTCCTCATAATCTCCCTGCTGGCTTAAATTCATCTCCTTCTCACTCTGCTCCTTGAGGCTCTCCAGCCTCTCTCTCTCTCTCTCTCTCTCTCTCTCTCTCTCTCTCTCTCTCTCTCTCTCTCTGGATATATTCTTTATTTGCATTTCAAATGTTATCCCCTTTCTACTTCTCCCCCCCCAAACTCCCTATATCACCCCCCTCGCCTGCTTCTATGATGGTGCTCCCCCCTCCCACTCCCACTTCCTCACATTTGAATTACCCCACACTGGGACATTGAGCCTCTCCTCTCTTTGATGTCCAACAAGGGCATCCTCTGCTGCATATGCAGCTGGAGCTATGAGTCCCTCTTTATGTACTCCTTGGTTGGTGGCTTAGTCCCTGGGAGCTCTGGAAGTCAAAGGGATAAAAATTGAAAAGGAAGAGGTCAAAATATCACTATTTGCAGATGATAGTATACTTAAGTAAACCCCAAAACTCCACCAGAGCACTCCTAAACCTAATAAACAACTTCAGCAAAGTGACTGGATATAAAATTAAGTCAAACAAATCAGTAGCCTTCATCTACTCATTTCCTCTACTCAAAGGATAAAAAGGCTGAGAAAGAAATTAGGGAAATGACACCCTTCACAATAGCCGTATATCTCTTTTAAACTCTTACTGTTTCCCACAATCCTCTCTCTTTCTGCCATTGTCCCATCTCATATTTTCTGTCTCTGCTCATTGGCGATTGGCTTTTCTATTGACAGATGATGCTTATAAAAGATTATCTCTACACATTTCTCTAGTGCCTACATTTATATAGGCCACACCAAATGAAGTGCCCCAAACCTACATAAATAGTGTCAGCATCTGGGACTAATGTTTCAACTTATGACTATTTGTGGGAGACTGTTAATTCCTTGGTGCCAACATCCACACAAAATATAAAACCCTCCACAGTCTTTTGACAGCAGCCATGGGACTCCCAACTGTTACCATCTATCTGGGATAAGGAATTTTTGCCAGTCTTGGAAATGGTCAAAGTTACCTACGTATTTTATCCATTTGAATGTCAAGAGCCCATGTCCCATGTCTTAATAGAGTTTGCAATCTTCCTCAGGTGTTACAGTATTCTCCATCAAACAACCTTGCTTAGACTCATCTCAGATATCCTGCTGTTGTCCTGTGTCATGGAGCTCCTACAGCTTTGATTCTGCAGAACTTGCCCCTTCGCATGCTCCTACAGTTCTTATACTGGGTAAATGTTGGGGTCTGTTAACTCAAAGCCCTGGATCTGGGCCTGGGTTGTAGCTGAGTTTGTCAGCTTTCCAGTTGTCCTATGCCAGCTCTCCAGCACTACCCACTACCCTCAGGAGGGGCAGGGCCAATTCTCCTGAATGCTGTATCCAATAACAGGTGGGGCCAACAGGGGCCCAGAGCATGGCTTTGGGTCATAACATGGGCCATGGGCATAGACATAGATCCTGTGCTGTAGGGCCACAGACTCAGAACTGATCATTGGTGGCAGCACAGGATAGAACACCACCATAACCTCAAGTAGCAGCAGTACAGGTAACTCAGATCAGGCTGTTATTGACCTCAGATCTCCAGTTGTGCCTCTCTTCACTGTGCACACAATTCTCCTCTTTCTCTTCCTTCTCTCCACCACAAACTTGTTTGTATTAGTGCTGTTCTGACTTCTGGCAGATGGGCATCTTCTAGGTATTCATGTTTTTTAACACCAAGCTTCATATTGCTACCTGATGTTACACTATGCACAAACAGAATTTTATGTTTAAGTAAGATTGTACTTAATTTTCTAAAAAAACGACATAAGGTAGTCAGTCCTAGGTAACATGCTTGTGACTTCAGCTTGTCAACAGAAAGAGTAAGAGGATCACACTTCTTGAACCTGTTTGTGTTGCAAAGTGAATTCAAGGACAGCCTAGAATTTTAAGGTAACACTGTCAAAAAATTAAAAAAAAAAAAAACAGTAAGAAGAGGACTGGACACACAGATGAGTTGTAGAATACTGCTGCTTAGTTTCATTGGGACTGAGTTCAATTCCTTGGAATTCAATAGGAAAGTAAGAGGGTAGAGGGAAGATAAGGAGATGTTCATAATATAGAAATTATTATTGGTGGAAGTGAAGGAAGGAATAATAATTCTTCCATGGTGGGACTGTGGTCCTCATGATCATCTTTATCTTACTAAAATCATTGAAACAGCCCATGGATTGTGGTATCCAGTATTTTAAAGGAAGATTTCTTATATGTACTATTGAAACCTGTACAAGACCAGAGAAGAATATATACAAAGCTTAGAATCTCAGTTGGCTTTTTTGAACTAATGGCATAGCTTGAAGCCAACAGCACATACCATAAAAACAAGGGGAAAACTCAAAGGCTTATTGGCTGTTCTGAGAGAAAGAAGACTCATCTATTGAGGAGTGAGACTAGAAGTGTCCTTAGTTCATTTCAGGGAAGACCACAAATAACACTACTAACCCACTGTCATCTACTAACTGCTACTTTTGCATGCTTTGAGAGAGACATGGAATAGCAAAATGGGTTTCTCTTTTTAGGGCATTTATTTTAAAATATGTCTCAACTATACTATCCTATCCTGAACTTTCTCTTCAGCAATAGCTCTTTCATCACTTTTTGTCATAAAGAACTTTGGAGTCATGCCTTTAGTTATAATACAAATGAGAATCACATAAATCTTGTCTAATGTAGATAATATTTCTCCAGATTTTTAATTCAGGAAAAATTATTTACTGACTTAAAATTTTCTTCTTTCCATTGTTAAATAAACTTGTTCTGAAGACCTTTACTAGCAACAATTATTAATGTGCTACAGGTTCTTGCATTGATTTTTACAGAAGTTCATTGGCCCCAATAAGAAGGTCTTTTTCTAACTGATGCTTTACTGGTCTGCTCCCCCATTGCCACTCAGAAAGCTACATCTAGTTCTTCAGTTTCTTTTACTTCCAGGGTCTCTTTTGTCTCTATATCAAAGACTTTCTACTTGTGATCTTCACAAATGTGCTTCACACACATGTACACATACAAAATCATTCATTCACAAGAATATAATCCTCAATCAGTGAACAAGTTCATCTTTCAAAGCATTGCCTATTTTTGTTAAGTGTCATCTAGCTAATAACATCTGTTTTGCATCATTTCTATGAATGGCTGCTATAGACAAAGTAATTCACAGATTTTGGAAGCTTAAAGCCACTGTTCACTGGACTCAGAGATACTCGGGATTGTAAATTATATCATCCCTAAATGAATTAACTTCTTTGAGATAATGACTCAGTAACGAGGCCAATTTTCCATAGTCTTATATATCACCTAAATTTGAGTCCAAAATTCTGTATCTCCTCTTTCATAGCTGTTGATGCTTCTGTCAAATATTTGTCATTGATATATTAATATAATATCTTTCAAATGTTCTTAATTGTATTTCAATTACTCCACTTATAGTAAACACTTCATTTTATTTTTGATACTCATTCTCTATTTTTATTTGTACCAGTTACAAATAGAATGCTTTGAGAGAGTCATGGAATAGCAAAATGGGTTTCTATTTTCAGTAATTTATTTTAAAATATGCCTCAACTTTACTATCCTGAAATTTCTCTTCAGAAACAGCTCTTTCCTAACTTTTTCTCATAAAGAACTTTGGAGGATAAAGTCTATTTCATTTTTTACTATCTATAGTTGCAAAACTGATAACCTTTATGATAACTTTATGTTTCATAACAGTTTTTCAACTCAGTTTTCAATTGCTTATTTTTTTCTAAGAGTGTATATTTTCGCCATTGTATTTGGAAACTTTATATGATAATATAAAGAAAGACTCACTAAAATGTAGACTCTGTTCTCTTTGAAAACTTCAGGTCTTTGTCCTGAAGAAATTGGACTATTTTCAGAACTAATATTTTCAAGGTAAAATAAACTAGAAATAATGAAAAATTATTTTTCCACTATTTAGAAGGTCACAATGGCTTCATAAAATTCAGTCTCAAATTTCAGGAATTAAAATAATAGTATAGGATTATAAGCCAAACAATGTTTATTTATTTAAAATATTAAAAATTCAAAATACAATGAAGACAAAGCAAATAGCAAATTACAACTTACTAAACTAACTTGAACAATAAAAGACAGAATACTTCCTGCAACAACAATAGCTGTGTACATGCATTCATTCATTCTTTCATTGGTGTGGCTCTGTGTTTCATAAAGCAGTTAAAAATGTCAAGTCATATATCCTAGGGACCCTTGTACTTGAGGCATCCTTTGAAAAATGAAGATAAAATATATGTAAGTAAATTACATTACATGTTCAGGAGAATTTTTTAGGTAAGTTTCCTTCCTTTGCTTTTTTTTTTTATTTTTAAAGTAGGTGTGTATGTATGTTTGTATATGTGTGTGTGTCTGTGTCTATGTGTATGTGTGTATGAGTTAGTATGTGTGTGTGTGAGTGAGTGTGTGTCTCTCTGTGTGTGTATGTATGTGTGTTTGTGTGTGTGTGTGTGTGTGTGTGTGTGTGTGTGAGAGAGAGAGAGAGAGAGTGAGTGTGTGTGTGTTCTTCTTCTGCCTTGTTTTGAGAGTTTTCTTGAAGGTAATCATTGTATAGGGTGTGAGCTTCTGGACAGTCTCATGTTTTCTCTTCTTATCTTGTCACAAAAATGCTTAGATTATTGATATGTGCTGCTAACTTCAGTTTTACTTGAGTTCTGGTATATGAACTTAGGTCTTCCAGCTTGCAACGAGAGCAGTTTATCTACTGAGTCATCCTCACCATCCTTGTTTTGTTTTATGATATGACACTGTTATGCCACTTCTTGGCAT
Source organism: Apodemus sylvaticus (assembly GCF_947179515.1). NCBI lineage: Eukaryota > Metazoa > Chordata > Mammalia > Rodentia > Muridae > Apodemus > Apodemus sylvaticus. The sequence goes on along the minus strand of NC_067473.1, from coordinate 11,894,431 downwards.
AAGCCCGGAAGACCTGAGCTCCTACTCCACAGACAATGGCACAGCCATGATTCCTCCTGCTTTAATCACAAGAAGTAAGAAATAACAACAACCAAAAATAAAAAAAAAGTGTTTATTCTTCGCCAGATGAATGAGTGAGCGATGAAAGCATGTTAAGTATACATAATGAAATACTGTTCCGATGTAATGAAAAAATAATCATAAAATCTGCAGACCATGAATAGAAATAGAAAAAAAAATACTGAATGAAGAATGAGAATACAAAAAACACATGTTCTATGTCTTTTGTATGTCTTTCCTATGATTGTTCAAATGTGAGTATATAGCCATAATCTGAAGTAAAAACAGAAACCAGACATATGAAATGGGGCCAGGATGAGGAGAATTGCAGAAGGACAAGTTGGAAATGGGGAAAGTAGGGTAAGGGTCTTATATGCAACTCTAAAGTGGTTAGAGAGAGAGGTCAATCCAAAGGAGAAAGAACGGTAAAGGCTAAATAACAATAAACATACTTGAAAAATTCATAAAGAATTACATCAATTTATATTTAGTTAAAACTATATGTGTGTATACACAGTATATATAGTTTAAAATATGCCACTTGGGGTGATTAATGCTCTCCCAAGAATCATAGACCAACAAAAGTCTTATACCAGGCTTGAAAAAAAAAAACATTTTTTTTTTGTTGTTGGTCAGAGAAGTCCAAGAGAATCCCCAGATAATACAGACCTTTACTGTTGCCCTTAGTTATCTCCTAGAAACTGAAAGTAAATCACTGCTGCTCAAGATTCCATATACTTTGAGCACAGAACTCAGTGGTCAGCCTAGATCTTATCCAAAACCTTTGCCCTGCATGATAAGTTCGATAGGACCTGAAGGTGTTATGTAATCTGAAACTACTATGGAAAGCATCCAATACCTACCCTATGAACCATAATGATCAGGTGTTACAGTGATCCTTATAACTTAACTGTAACTGACAACAGTCTAATTAGACATAAACTCTGTTCAGTAGAAGGGAAATAATGATATTGAAAGACTAGCCACGGCTTCTGAGGTCATAAATCTCAAAGAACCATTATGGCCATTTTCATAAACTACTTTACTTTCTAAATACATTCTAAATGCTTATCCTTATACACACAAATAAGTGTGTCTCTCATCTTTCATCCTAGGAGTTTTTGCTTGCAGCAGACAGGAACTAGTCAAAATTCCACAACTGATCAGGGATCTCCAAGCCCACTGAGTGCATTTACAACACAACTTCTACACCTCAGACTGAAAGGACCACGATGAAAGAGGGAATACAATTTGTGTAAGAAAAAGAGGTCCTAGAACTCTTTTGAAAATTTGAGTCTTCTTTACATGGAAGAACAGATGGGGAAAGATTGACATGTCCCATCAGTAAATAAGAGCAATAGGCAATGAAAGAATGTGGAGAGAGGAGAATGAGTCTTCTACACAGATGAGAACATGATTATCCAAACTAATCTCAAATGGAAAGCCCAATATATATATATATATATATATATATATATATATATATATACACACACACACACACACACACACACACCACACAAGCAACACTAAAAAGATTTAGCAGGTTACATTTATTCATTATATTCAGATAATATATGGAAGAATAAGAATATGAATTTGAAAGGGAAACAGACATAGAAGAAATTGAAGAGAATAGGGAGAGGGAAATTATATAACTTCATTTAATTTTTTTATTTTTACCTGAACACAATGGAAACATAGACATTGATAATCATTGTCATATCATGTGCACACATAAATTTTCCCCTTTGTTAAGTGTTATCTAAAATTTTACCTTCGCAATTCTATTCTCTTCATCTCACAAATACCAAGACATCTAAATTTATTCAGAGCCACTGAAACAAAATACTACAAGCAGGATATCTTGTTGGAGGGGAATTTTAATACAGTGACATGGTTACTGAGGCAAGGGATCACATCCAGAGACCTTCAAGGTCTGGGTGATCAAGTTGGAATGTAGACATGCCATTGGCACACACCTTTAATCCCAAATAGTGAAGATACATTTAGTTTGTAGATGGAAGCGACCATGTTTGAAAGTGATATTTAATTGAAAGGCAAACAAAGTGACAAATCAGAGAAAGATTTGACTGAGCAAGTCAGAGGTAGGTTATGGCCAACTCTTATGAGAACAGACAAGAAAGAGAAACTACTTTAGAGCAGCACAGGGACAGCAATTCAGTGAGTAAAGTTCAGTTGAGTTCAGGCAATACAATGGAGTTCAGTCAAATTCAGTTCAGTGCAGTCCATGCAGTTCAGCTGAATGCAGTTGAGTTCACAGTTATTTTCTGTTCAGTTCCATTTAGTTTGTTCAATGAGTATAGTTCAGTTTGTGGAATTCAGAGGCAGTTTTTCCAAACAGAACAATTGAGTGAGAAGCCAAGAGAAACCAGTTTGAATCAATCAGCTTAGGGAGAAATTTTCAGCCAGAGCAGCTAGGTTGAATGAGTCGGCCAAGAGTTGAAAAAGAATCAAAAAGGGCAGGCTTACTCAGCAGTAACCCTCCAAGGCAAAAATTATATCTGACAAATAAAAGTGACATTTACATCTTCTAAATACAAACATATATTTTTTACAGACCTGTAAGATGGGAATCCAAAGATCAGGCCCTAATGTATCTGTGTGTGGCAAGTCCATTTGTTTGTGATCTGGCCTTCTTGTAGTATCCTCACATTCTAGAAAGCGTATATGTTTCTGTGATTCCTTTAATAAAGAAAGCAAGACCATTCAGAGAGCTATGTCTGAATAATCTTATTGATCCATCCATATTCATATCTCACTGCCAAGCTTTGGTTATTACTTGAAACATAATCAGAGAGTAAAGAAACTACAGTAGTGATTGAGCAAAAAATACTATATTATTTCAAATAAGTGAAATTTTGGTATTGTTAGTACAATGTGACAAGGCCACACCTCTCAAAGTTTCCACTCCCTGAGCCAAGCATTCACAATCATTACACTGGCCAAGTACTCAGAAGGGTAAATCTCACAACTAACACCAAAATTTTAATGTCTTTTCATTTTTTAGATCAAAAATTTTCAGTACAGTGAGTTCTATTTTACTTTCTGTTCATCACATATTGCTTAAAAATTTGTGATAATTTTGTACTTCAGGAATTCTAGTGTTGTGCCTTCCAGTGGGAAACCTTGATTATAGTATGATCTCTAAAATATAAGATGTTCTTGAAAGCCACTGAGCTTTTCAGGAGTAATGGACAAAGAAAGCAGAGAAAAGTTCTTAAGAGGAAAATATGATGGGCTAAAAACCACTTCACTCCTTACGCATTATGATGATTTTTTAAAGAGCTAAGTTTCAGTACAAATAAAATTAAGTGAATGATTATGCAATAATTTCAATTGCTCATTTGTAGTAAGCACTCTTTGAGGTAACAAAGACCACCATACCTAGCAAAGATTCATTGCTGCTCACAATGTATTTGAAATAATACAATAATATATTTGTATAGTAAAAATACACTAATGGGGAGAACATTTGAATTTGCAAAATTTGTTGAAGCTATGACAGAGAGGAGTAAATCTAATACTTAGTTTGCATTTGAGACAAATAATTTGAGTCAAAATATAAGAGGATCTGAATATAAATCCTTGACTTCTATATTCTTGCTTCTTTAAAAAAATTTTTTAATTTACATAGCAAACCCTATCCTTTTTAAGTGGATATATGCCGATATCTGAGAAACTTATATACAAAGTCATTTTGCTTTTGCAGGAAATGAGTGGCTTTTTTTCTTACTTCTGTTCAGAATTATTTTATTTTTTTATTCGATATATTTTTTATTTACATTTCAAATGATTTCCCCTTTTCTAGCCCCTCACTCCCCAAAAGTCCCATAAGCCCCCTTCCCTCCCCCTGTTCTCCCACTCACCCCTTCCCACTTCCCTGTTCTGGTTTTGCCCTATACTGCTTCACTGAGTCTTTCCAAAACAAGGGGCCACCCCTCCGTTCTTCTTGTACCACATTTGATGTGTGGATTATGTTTTGGGTATTCCAGTTTTCTAGGTTAATATCCACTTATTAGTGAGTGCATTCCATGATTGATCTTTTGAGACTGGGTTACCTCACTTAGTTTGATGTTCTCCAGCTCACAACCACTCTGGAAAATCACTCTGGCGGTTCCCACTTCCAGAAGATCCTGCTATACTACTCCTGGGCATATACCCAGAGGATTCCCCAGCATGTAATAGGGATACATGCTCCACTATGTTCACAGCATCCATATTTATAATAGCCAGAAGCTGGAAAGAACCCAGGTATCCCTCAACAGAAGAGTGGATGCAAAAAATGTGGTATATATACACAATGGATTACTATTCAGCCATTAGAAACAATGAATTCATGAAATTCTCAGTATTATCTTATTTAAGTATATCTTTAATCTTTTTTTACAGTCCAACCAATCCCCCTCCTCCCAGGCTGCCCTCTGACAGTTCCTCATTCCATTCCTCCTCTCTGTCTCCAAGAGGATGTCATCGGCCACCCTACCAGACCAGGCCTCCACACACTTTGGGGCCTCAAGTCTAAGGAGGGTTAAGTGCAGCTTCTTTCATTGAGGCCAGACCAGACAGTCCTCTGTTGTACATGTGTTTAGGGCCTCATAACAGCTAGTGTATGCTGACTGGTTGGTGGCTCAGTGTCTCAGAGATCTCGGGGATCTAGGTTGGTTGAGACTGCTGGTCTTCCTGTGGGGTTGTCCTCCTCTTCAACTTCTTCCAGCCTTTCCCTAATTCAGCCACAGGAGTCTCCAGCTTCTGTGCATTAGTTGGGTGAAAATATCTGTATCTGACTCAGCTGCTTGATGGGCCTCTTGGAAGATAGCCGTGCTAGGCTCTTGTCTGTAAGCACATCACAGCATCAGTAACAGTGTCAGGTCTTGGAGCCGCCCCTTGAGATCAATCCCAGTTTGGGCCTCTCACTGGACCTCCTTTTCCTGCAGCTTCCCAGCTCTTCTCCCTGCAGGTTTTTAATTTGTTTGTTTGTTTTATTTTGTTTTGTTTTGTTTTTGAAAGGAACAATTGTGTGTCAGAATTTTTGACTGTGGGATCACAACTCCATCCCTCCAGTTGATGCCCTGTCTTTCTACTGGAAGAGGACTCAATAAGTTCCCACCCCTCCCTTAGAGTCCTGAAAGTCTATCCCCTCTCAGGTCTCTAGTACATCCTAGAGGGTCCCCCTCCCCCACCTCCTACCTCCCAAGGTTGCCTGTTTCTATTCTTTCTTCTGCCCCTCAGAGCTTCACTCCTGTTCCCCACCCACAAGACCAGATCATGTTTCCCACCCCACCCCCTGTTCCCCTCTCTCACTCAGGTCCCTGCCTCCCTCCTCCACCACCCTTGATAATTGCTTTCTTCACTCTCCCAAGTGGGATTGATGCATCCTTATGTGGGCCCTTCAATTTGTTAACTTTGGTAATATCCATTTTGGATATTAGCCCTCCATCTCATATGGGGTTATTGAAAATTTTTCCCCAATCTTTAGATTGCTGTTCTGTCCTTTTGCACTATGTCCTTTGCCTTATAGAAGCTTTTCAGTTCCATGAGGTCCCATTTGATCTTAGAGCCTGAGGCACTAGAGTTCTGTTTAAGAAACCCCCACCCCCACCCTCTGCCAATGAGTTCAAGGCTCTTTCAGAGCTTCTCTTCTGATGAATGCTACTTCAGGATTTTGTTTCCAGTAAATTTTAATTAAAAGCATAAAAAAAAAAACTGATGGAAATGTAAGACTAAAAGTTTATATCATCAAACCTTCAACATCTGTAGTAGCTTCTGGAGGCTTAGGACAATGTATTTAATACCATTGTAAAAACTGAATGAAGAACAGACACCAAGCTAGGGTAGCCTGTCACTGTTATATAGGGTTCATCATAGTCTGACTTTGGGGATAGACTGTTATATATTTACAAACCTCTCAAAGATGTACCACCATCCCTTAATTTCCTACTTGCATGGCTAAAATACCCTCCATTTTCAAATTAAATAATAGCTTCTCTCATGAGTATGCTTATGACTTTCAAATGCCTGCAATTGTTTCTCGAGGAAACATGCTATTGTTTCATTTAAACAAATGAAATGACTTCTTATTTTCTTTTCATATTCATTTCCCTTTATCTATCATGTTGCCATATATGATGTTATTGCCTGAACTCAAATTTTAAAATGTCTCAATACCTATCTCATTATCAGTAAAATATCCCATTCACTAATATCTTGTTTTAAGGTCACTAAAACATCTGGAAGATTCAATCTTCAATGGTAATTTTAGAATAATCTTGCTGATTTAGCAATCAACCTTGAATAAAATGCAGTAGGTTTCCATCCTGCAATCCTCTTCACATGATGAAAAATGCTGTGGAAGGAGAGAAGCCCCGCAGCCATATTTGCTGATACAGGGACACAAAAGGATCACTAGGTACTAAACACCTTGAGCTTTAGATTTCTGGTGGTGCAAACGGCCAGGGGTCTGCCTGCACTCAGGAACTGAGCACATAGGCGGCTTTTGTCTGCCAGCCCGCCAGGCTCGGGGCCCATATCTAGCCCAGGGAGCTGTGGAAGGAGAGAACCCCTGCGGCCATACTCCCTGCTTGCAGGGACACAAAAGGATCACTAGGTACTGTAACACCCTGAGCTTTAGGTTTCTGGTGGTGCAAACGGCCAGGGGTCTGCCTGCACTCAGGAACTGAGCACATAGGTGGCTTTTGTCTGCCAGCCCGCCGGGCTCAGGGCCCATATCCGGCCCAGGGAGCTGTGGAAGGAGAGAAGCCCAGCGGCCATACTCCCTGCCTGCAGGGACACAAAAGGATCACTAGGTACTATATCACCCTGAGCTTTAGATTTCTGGGGGTGCAAACCACCACGGGTCTGCCTGCACTCAGGAACTAAGAGCATAGGCGGCTTTTGTCTGCCAGCCCGCTGGGCCAGTGTCCTGCCCAGGAAGCTGTGGAAGGAGAGAAGCCCAGCGGCCATATTTGCTGTCTGCAGGGACACAAAAGGATCACTAGGTACTGTATCTCCCTGAGCTTTAGATTTCTGGTGGTGCAAACCGCCAGGGGTCTGCCTGCACTCAGGAACTGAGCACATAGGTGGTTCATCTGCAAGCCAGTCCATCACAGGACCTGTGTCTTATCTGAGAATCAACAGAGAGAGTGACCCCCACCACAAATTCTTCCCTCCATAATAGAGCAGACAGAGAACACCTGGTTGACCTTGACAACCTAAGTATAGCATTGCTTGAGGCAAGACTGAGTAGGGCTCCAAAGGCACAAAAGAGGAAGCCAGCATATCAGTCATCCTTGCCTGAAGAAACCCAGTCATCCAGTGGTGCAGAGATAATCTTAAAGATCCACTGTAGGTTGAAGCACCAGCCAGTGACAATAAGATCATCTAACCCCTGGGAGAACCAGATGGCTAAAGGCAAACATAGGAACATTACTAACAGAAACCAAGGCATTATGGCAGCATCTGAACCCAATTCTCCAACATTAGCAAGTCCTGGATACCCCAACACACCAGTAAAACAAGATTTGGATTTAAAATCACTGGTCATGATGCTAGTACAAGAACACATGAAGGACATACTTAAAGAAATTCAGGAGAAAATTAGAAGCCCTTACAAGGGAAACACAAAAATCATTGAAAGAAATTCAGGAGAATACAAAAGCCAATAATGAGGAAATGCAAAAATCACTTAAAGAAATACAGGAGAACCTTGATCAACAGGCAGAAGTCATGAAAGAGGAAACACAAAAATCGCTTAAAGAATTAGAGGAAAACACAAACAAGAAAATGACCGAACTGAGAAAAAATTTCCAGGATCTAAAAACAGAAGTAGAAACAACTAAGAAAGCACAAAGGGAGACAACTTTGGAGATAGAAAACCTTGGGAAGAAATCAGGGACCATAGACGCAAATATCAACAACAGAATACAAGAGATAGAAGAATCTCAGATGCTGAAGATACCATAGAAACCATGGACTCAACAGTTAAATAAAATGCAAAATGCATAAAGCTGGTAACACAAAATATCCAGAAAATCCAGGACACAATGAGAAAGCCAAATATAAGGATTATAGGTATTGATGAGAGTGAAGATTTACAACTTAAAGGGCCAGCAAATATCTTCAGCAAAATTATGGAAGAAAACTTCCCTAACCTAAAGAGAGAGATGCCCATGAATATACAAGAAGCCTACAGAACTCCAAACAGACTGGACCAGAACAGAAATACCTCCCATCACATAATAATCAAAACCCCAAATGTACTAAACAAAGAAAGAATACTTAGGGGAGTAAGAGAAAAAGGGCAAGTAACATATAAAGGAAGACCTATCAGAATTACACCAGATTTCTCACCAGAGACCATGAAAGCTAGAAGATCCTGGGTGGAGCTCATGCAGATTCTAAGAGAACACAAATGCCACCCGAGACTACTATACCCAGCGAAGCTCTCAATTACTATAGATGAAGAAACCAAGATATTCCATGACAAAACCAAATTTACACAATATCTTTCTACAAACCCAGCCCTACAAAGGATAATGGGGGAAAGCACCATTACAACGAGGGAAACTATACCCTGGAAAGAGCAGTATATTAAGCTTCATTCATCAAACCCAAAGAGGATAACCACACACATATAAAATTAAAATCAAAAATGTTAGGAAGCAATAACCACTACTCCTTGATATCTCTTAAAATCAACGGACTCAATTCCCCAATAAAAAGACATAGACCAACAGACTGGTTACTTAAACAGGACCCTACATTTTGCTGCATACAGGAAACACACCTCAATGTCAAAGACAAAAACTACCTTAGAGTAAAAGGCTGGAAGACAATTCTACAAGCAAATGGTCCCAGGAAACAAGCCGGAGTTGCCATTCTAATTTCAGATAAAATTGACTTTTAACCTAATGTCATCAAAAGAGACATGGAAGGTCACTACTTGCTGGTCAAAGGAAAAATCCAACAAGAAGAACTCTCAATCCTGAACATCTATGCCCCAAATACAAGGGTGCCCTCATTCATAAAAGAAACTTTACTAAAGCTCAAAGTACACATTGCACCTAACACAATAATTGTGGGTGACTTCAACACTCCACTTTCCCCAATGGACCGATCAGGAAAACAGAAACTAAACATGGAGACAATGAAACTAATTGAAGCTTTGAACCAATTGGAGTTAACAGATATATATAGAACTTTTTATCCCAAAGCAAAAGAATATACCTTTTTCTCAGCACCTCATGGTACCTTCTCCAAAATAGATCATATAGTTGGTCACAAGACAGACCTCAACAAATATAAGAAGATTGGAATAATCCTATGCCTGCTATCAGATCACTATGGAGTAAAAGTGGTCTTTAGTAACAGTAAAAACAACAGAAAGCCCACATACACATGGAAACTGAACAATACTCTACTCAATGATACCTTGGTCAAGGAAGAAATAAAGAAAGAAGTCAAAGATTTCTTATAATTTAATGAAAATGAAGGCACAACATACACAAATCTATGGGACACAATGAAATCAGTCCTAAGAGGAAAACTCATAGCTTTGAGTGCTTCCAAAAAGAAATTCGAGAGAGCTTACACTAGGAGATTAACGGAACAACTGAAAACCCTGGAACAAGAAGAAGCTAATTCAACCAGGAGGAGGAGAAGACAGGAAATCATCAAACTCAGGGCTGAAATCAATCAAGTGGAAACCAAGAGAACCATACAAAGAATCAACAAGACCAAAAGCTGGTTCTTTGAAAAAATCAACAAGATAGATAAACCCTTAGCTGGACTAACCAAAGGGCACAGAGAAAGTATCCAAATTAACAAAATTAGAAATGAAAACAGAGATATTACAACAGAAACCTAGGAAATTTAAAGAATCATCAGATCCTACTACAAAAACCTGTACTCAACACAACTGGAGAATCTGGAGGAAATGGACATTTTCTTAGACATATACCAATTACCAAAATTAAACCAGGATCAAATAGACCATCTAAACAGACCCATAACCCCTAAAGAAATAGAAGGGTCATAGATAGGCTTCCAACCAAAAAAAGCACAGGACCAGATGGTTTCAGTGCAGAAATCTATCAGACCTTCAAAGAAGACTTAACACCAATACTCTCCAAACTTTTCCACCAAATAGAAACAGAAGGAACACTACCCAACTCCTTCTTCGAAGTCACTATTATGCTGATACCAAAAGCACACAAAGATCCAACTAAGAAAGAGAATTTCAGGCCAATTTCCCTTATGAATATCGATGCAAAAATACTAAATAAAATTCTTGCCCACCGAATCCAAGAACACATCAAAAAGATCATCCACCATGACCAAGTAGGCTTCATCCCAGGGATGCAGGGATGGTTCAATATAAGGAAATCCATAAATGCTATCCACTATATAAACAAACTCAAATAAAAAAACCACATGATCATTTCATTAGACGCTGAAAAAGCATTTGACAAAATTCAGCATCGTTTCATGCTAAAAGTCTTGGAAAGGACAGGAATTCAAGACCCATATCTAAACATAGTAAAAGCAATATACAGCAAACCGGTAGCCAACATCAAACTAAATGGAGAGAAACTTGAAGCAATCCCACTAGAATCAGGGACTAGACAAGGCTGCCCCCTCTCTCCATATCTTTTCAATATAGTTCTTGAAGTCCCAGCTAGAGCAATTAGACAACAGAAGGAAGTCAAAGGGATACAAACTGGAAAGGAAGAAGTCAAACTATCACTATTTGCAGATGATATGATCGTATACATAAGTGACCCTAAAAACTCCTACAGCTGATTAACAACTTCAGCAAAGTGGCTGGCTACAAAATCAAAGCAAGCAAATCAGTAGCCTTTATATATTCAAAGGATAAGCAGGCTGAGAAAGAAATTAGGTAAATGACCCCCTTCACAATAGCTACAAACAGCATAAAGTATCTTGGGGTGACTCTAACCAAACAAATGAAAGACCTATATGACAAGAACTTCAGATCTCTGAAGAAGGAAATCGAAGAAGATCTCAGAAAATGGAAAAACCTTCCATGCTTGTGGATTGGCAGGATTAATATAGTTAAAATGGCCATCTTGCCAAAGGCAATCTACAGATTCAATGCTATTCCCATAAAAATCCTAACCCAGTTCTTCACAGAGCTAGAAAGAGCAATTCTCAAATTCATCTGGAATAACAAAAAACCCAGGATAGCTAAAACTATTCTCAACAGTAAAAGAACTTCAGGGGGATTCAATATCCCAGACTTTAAACTCTACTATGGAGCAATAGTGATAAAAACTGCATGGTATTGGTACTATACCATGGATCAATGGAATAGGATTGAAGACCCAGAAATGAACCAACACACTTATGGTCACTTGGTCTTTGACAAAGGAGCTGAAAGCATCCAGTGGAAAAAAGATAGTCTTTTCAACAAATGGTGCTGGTTCAACTGGAGGTCAGCATGCAGAAGAATGCGCATCGATCCATTCTTATCTCCTTGTACCAAGCTCAACTCCAAATAGATCAAGGACCTCCACATAAAACGTGACACACTGAAACTAATCGAAAAGAAACTGGGGAAGACCTTGGAGGACATGGGCACAGGGGAAAAGTTCCTGAATAGAACACCAATAGCTTATGCTCCAAGATCAAGAATTGACAAATGGGACCTCATAAAACTACAAAGTTTCTGTAAGGCAAAGGACACCGTCAAAAGGACAAAACATCAACCAACAGACTGGGAAAGGATCTTCACCAACCCTAAATCCGACAGAGGGCTAATATCTAATATATACAAAGAACTCAAGAAAATAGAACCCAGAGAACCAAATAACCCCATTAAAAAGTAGGGTACGCTAAACAAAGAATTTTCACATGAAGAACTTTGGAGAGCTGAGAAACACCTTAAGAAATGTTCAACATCATTAATCATTAGGGAAATGCAAATCAAAACAACCCTGAGATTTCACCTCATACCAGTCAGAATGGCTAAGGTCAAAAACTCAGGAGACAGTAGGTCTTGGCGAGGATGTGGAGAAAGAGGAACACTCCTCCACTCCTGGTGGGATTGCAAGATGGTGCAACCACTTTGGAAATCAGTCTGGCGGCTCCTCAGAAAACTGGGCATGTCACTTCCTGAGGACCCTGTTATACCACTCCTGGGCATATATCCAGAGGATTCTTCAGCATGCAATAAGGACACATGCTCCACTATGTTCATAGCCGCCCTATTTGTAGTAGCCAGAAGCTTGAAAAACCTAGGTGTCCTTCAACGGAGGAATGGATACAAAAAACTGTGGTATATTTACACAATGGAGTACTATTCAGCCATTAGAAAAAATGAATTCATGAAATTCTTAGACAAATGGATGGAGCTGGAGAACATCATACTAAGTGAGGTAACCCAGTCTCAAAAGATCAATCATGGTATGCACTCACTGATAAGTGGATATTAGCCTAGAAACTTTGAATACCCAGGACATAATCCACAAATTAAATGATGTCCAAAAAGAATGGAGGAGTGGCCCCTGGTTCTGGAAAGACTCAGTGCAGGAGTATAGGGGAATTCCAGAAAAGGGAAGTGGGAAGGGGTGGATGGAAGAATAGGGGGACGGAAAAGGGCTTATGGGACTTGCCGGGAGTGGGGACCCAGAAAAGAGGAAATCATTTGCAATGTAAATAAAAAAAAATTAAAAAAAATTTTAAAAAATGTGAGTAATCAAATGTAGTTCATTCAACTTAAACTGCATGTTGTTTAAGCTATCTAGCTTGTGGTAGTTTGCTATGGCAGTCCAATAAACCTAATCCAAGTATATACCTTTGTTTTGTTACTGTAGGTTTTATTACTGTTAATTAAAACTGGCAGATTAAAAATATACCGAAGTTATTTTCTAAATTTAGACTTCTATCAGACATTTAAATAGTACACATTTCCCAGTGTCAACCTTCTTTCTTTGCAACTCTGCTTTCCCTGGAGTGTAAATATGGACATTATAGCTGCTGAACTGGAAATTGCATTTCCTAGCAATATTCTTTATCCCTATTCTTAATCTATGAATGTAAATGAACATTAAAACATAAATCTTTTGTGCTATATGTTGGTACATTTGTGCTACTGTGAGAAAATCTCAGAGACTGGGTAGTTATTAGAATCAATTATGTTTGTCACTATTTTAGAAATTCAAACTTCAAGATCAAGGTACTGGTGCATTCAGTAGGCAGATGAGGGCTGTATCCTTGGAAAAGGAAGAATTTTGTGTTTTCTCATATGTTCTCTGATGCTCAGAGATTAAAAATTGAGAGACCAAGCTAACACATATACCATGTTGTTTATTTAGCGAAGGACAATCTTCTTAATAAGAGTGAAACTCCCATAGCCTAATCACACAAGGGGTGGACTGGAGGCACAGTCAAACTATAACATGATGTTATAATTCATTGAGTCACTTACAAATAATGATGAAAACAAGATTATCATACAGATTTTATCATTCCAAAGTCTACAGTCTAATAATTAATGTGGATGACAAATTAGAATTCAATGATGTAAATAAATTACAGTAAATTCTCACAGACATCTGTAATAATGTATTGCTGTGCACCACAAGAGCACCTGTCAGCAAGTTTGGTCATCCAGGAACACCAGTGCTTCTTCCTACTCTAAAACCAGACAGCTTATATACTGTAGAGTATGAATCTAAAAGCCCAAAACCCAGGTTTACTGAGCACAGAAAAAGATTAATGTTTCAACACAACCCAAAGGCATAAAACTAACTCTCTTCTCCTTCCCCCTCTAAACTCTGTGAACTGTCATGGCTGAACATGTGCAGACTGGCTCTACAACCAACAGCTGCTTTGGAACATGCTATTGGTTGGTAGGCACTGATGTCTTGAAGAGTTATGGAAAGCCCATGATGAAAGCATCTGACTCAAAGCACAGAAAATAGAAAGCAAAGACTCACCAAATCTGACAAAAATACACTGTCTTATAATCGTGCCTCCATATTACCAAATCTTAGTTTAAAAAACAACTGTAGTGTTTGGTCATGACATTACTATATGTGTAGAACCACCTATCAAAAAATTGGATGCATAAGGAACCACTCAGTCACAAATTGGCTTAATGGGAATCTGTTCTTTAGTGGGAATATTCTATCTGAAATGTGATCAATGCATGACCAAAGGGCACCAGAGAGCTGCATTATTGAAAGCTTAGTCACCAATACTTCTACCATAGCTATTGTTTATATCCCGGAAATGGATGAGGAACAGGGCCAAGTAAGTTCACAGCTAGGTCAGTTTATGTAGAACTAAACCAAAAGTTAATCACTGCTGTCTTACTTTCTTTTTGAGTGGTGGAACTAAAAGTCTGTCAGCAAAGTTCTCTTGGGAAAGTATGTGACCCTGGTAACTGTACGTGATTGTACATCTTGTGTGAAAAGCAGAATGACTTTAGGTAAGCTAGAGACTTATAGTCATGGGTGTTTACAAAGTAATTGTCTCCATACTTTGTGTCTTAGAAATGAAATTACTTTAAGGTCATAGGTAAAGTGTTTTAGAGGCAAGGGCAAATAAAACTGTTGAAGATTTTAATTTCATAACAGTGCCTAATAATGAGCATCCACCATGAAAGTACCTCTAATTAAACATTAGGCCCAATCATTTGTCCAGTTGATATCAAGTTAGCCTGTGTCAATAGATTCCACAGTACTGTACCAATGAGTTAAGGAAAGAAGAGCTGTGGTGCTAGGGATAGAAACTGTGCATGTACCTGCCAGCTACACCTATTAAATACACTATGTGTAATGTAATTACTACTTCTCCTAGATTTTCTGCATCTCCATAAGAAAAATAATTGACCCAACTTACAGTGTGATTCCTTCAGGAGATCAACCAACAATCTCTTAACAGAGTGATTAATTACACTGAATTATTTCTACCTTGGAATGGACAGCCAAGGCTGTGAAGCGTGCAAGATGAATTTATGATTTTATGTATTTAGGTTCCCTTTGTCACAAGACATGCAGACAAGGAAAGAAATCCTCAGAAAGGTAGGAATGAATTGCCATCAGCAGGTATGACCATAGTTATGTAATAAAGTGAGGAGGTAATACCTTGCCATCCAGATGATCTGGCACATTTATTGATGCTTCCTGATCAAGTTTACTAGTAAATAGCAAAGGCTGCAGTCACAGTATAAAAAGGGTGTGGGAACAGGGACTAGTAATTCTCAGTGATAAGTCTTCATCATTTCGACAGATAGGATAAGCTAGAACAAGTATTTTAGTAATGTATTAAACTCATTGTCCATGGATTACTTATGTACTTTGCACAAAAAAAATTCCTAATCTCATCAAATTTTATGGTCCTATGTGAATTTGCTTAGTTATCTCAGCATTGTTCCCATTTCATTGTTCCATGTCTTCACTGCTGGAAAAATCTGAAAGAAGTCATGACCCAGTGTTGTTCCAGAGAAGGGAAATCTAGGATAAATGGCAGAATTGGGATATGATAAATAATGGTTGTAGGCTCGAGAACAGCATGTACGTTTCCCAAGGAATGAGAGCAATCAGAATCATGGGACAAGCACAGATGTGGCTAAACACTAAAACCATTATTGGTGTAGGAGATGGAGAAGCTGTAATGTAAGCACAGGCACTTGGCTGTACTGGCTGGTTTTCTGTATGACCAAGATAGTCATCCGAAAGGAAGGAACCACAGTTGAGAAATGCCTCCATGACATCTAGCTGGTCAGGATTTTTTCAACTAGTGATCAATAGGGGAGGGCCAGCCCATTGTGGGTGGTGTCACTCCTGGGCTGGTGGTCCCGGGTTCTATAAGAAATCAGGCTGAGCAAACCATGGGGAGCAAGCCAGGGAGCAGCTCCCTCCATGACCTCTGCATCAGCTCCTGCCTCCAAGGTTAAGCCCTGCTTAAGTTCCTGTCCTGGCTTCCTATAATGATGGACACATGAGCCAAATAAACCCTGTCCTCCCCAACTTGCTTTTTGGTCATGGCATTTTGGCATAACAATAAAAAGACAATTGCCATGAGGAAGAAATTATTCCCCTGACTGACAAATTCTTGTTTTTGCCTACTCCTTGTGCAGAAATTATCCTCACCCATAAGAACCTTCTCATACACAATAATACCTTCTCCTTACTGTAACCCATACTTCAATGTATGGTTCTTCAAAAGGATAAATGGTCCAGTTTTCTTTACTTGTTTCAACATAAGCCCAAAGGATCTTCTCAGCTTTAGATCTCCTAGGGATTGTCTGACTCTCCATTGCAACTGCATTGCAACACAGTTTCTTCTTCTAACAATATTTCCGCACTAATTTACCTGATTCTTCCAACGGAAATATTCTAATTCTGTTCTTAGGTGTATTTTTTTTTTTTTGCATTGAAGTGAATTGAAACTGCAAATATAGCTCAATAACATAACATTTGTCTGCCATGAATGTATTTTTGGACTCAATTCACAGGATATAAGGAAAGGAGAAGACTGTATCATCTTGGTGCCCTCACCTAGGAGGACGAGGCAGGTAGCTTACATGAGAGAGTACCTAAAATGATCTGCTTTCTTCAATAAAATATGGACACTGTGGGAAAAAGTCATCTCTAGACAACAAAGGCATTCTTATTTAGAAAAAAAGAAACATGAATGAAAACTAGAAATAAATGCTGAGCAAGGCAAATGATTAAAAATAGCCAACTACACAGAAAATATGCTTTGAGAAGCACTGAGAAATATTTTTGATAGGTGGTAGTGACAAAATTATTGATGAAATCTGTAATATACAGGGAATCATTTATGGTTGTTCATTCCTGGTAGAAAGAATTAATTATTAATCTTAGGTATGGGATAATTTAGAGCCTGGCATAATCAGGCAGTCTGAACAGGAATAGAGTAGACTCTAATACCAGAGAATTTACTAAGAAGCTGCTATAACAGTCAAAACTAAAAACTCCCAGGAAATCAGGGAACTAGTGATAAAAATAATGTCATATTCTTAGAAAGAAGCCTACAATAGAACTTGAGGTAGAAAGAAACACTCTCAAAAACAATTATTTTATATATATATAGTCATCATTAAATATAATCACATCCTATCCATTACAGTACATAGGCTAAATAAAGATGGATACCAATTGCATCATATATATATTTGTATTACTTATTACTTAATAAAAGCCAGTGTCATCTCTCTGCACCATGTGAAGTATTGACTCAGAGAAGCAAGTTTTGATGTGTTACCTTAAGATCAAAAGATTGCTTTCTGGAAGCACCAAAAGGCTTGAGCTCTCCAGAGAAATGCCTTGCTCAGCATTCCCTGAGGTGCACATCTGAGTACCATTAGCAAAGGAAGAGTGCTTTGTTTGGAGTTCCACAGGGATATACAAGTAGAAAGGTCATTGCTAAGGCAGCAGGGACTCCAAATGTCCAGGGACCCCATGCTTGAAATCAACACTTCTTATGAGAGAGATATGAAAATACAATAAAGAACCAAACACATGATAGTTTGCCTAGATAATTTCCAGCAGAAGATTGAGCTACTGTATTCAGGCTCATGTAATAGCTCCAAGGCGAGCCAAGATAATGACTGCAAAAACCCAGGCAATTAATAGTGACAAGAGAAAAAATTATACACACACACACACACACACACACACATATATATATACACATATACATATATACATAGTTTGAAATTCAGTAGTAAAAGGTAGATAATACTGGACCACATGCTAAATAAAACATGTAAAATGATTAAATAAGATTTTTAAATCCCCTAATGTCTCTATTAGAAGATTATCCAGATAATTTAGCCATAAGCAGCCTAAGAATTATTATTTGTACTACTCAAGTTTGTGTAACTCTGTAAGTTAAAGTAGTAAACCTTAACTCATTTGACCTCAAGTTCATTTTCTTGAAAGGAGAGATGTCAAAGGAAAGATACCATGACACATTTTGAAGAATGCCTGAAAGATCATGTCCAGTGATTATTCTGAATGACCGCACCCTTCAACAAAACCTTTCATGCAGTGTGTGTGTGTGTGTGTGTGTGTGTGTGTGTGTATGTACAATATCCAACTCCCCTTAATGGCCAGCATATACACTTCTAACATGATGGGTTTGGAAATAGTTTCATGTTTCTTGCTTTCAAGAACAAACAAAATTTGTGGTTATAACATCTCAAAGATCTAGTTGGCCCTAGTTAGTAATCTGCTGAGGAAGACTTGGAAACATAACTATGGAAACTCTCAAAGCCACATATATCCTTGTACAAAAGCTAGGGGTGTATTTATAGAGTACAAATGACGTACTATTTCCTATCAATCCTTTGCTGGAATGGAACATGTAGGAATCCTGAATATTTGTGTACAATATATAATCAGCCTATGAAACAGGCCAAAGGTGATTTAGTGTACTAAGCCTTTCATTCTGAGGTGGAAGCCTGTCTCCTGGGCTGATCATAAATAATGTAGCAGGGCAGATCTCCTTCCTTTGGGACCAGCTCTTTGCATAGTAAAAGCAATGGCAAATGATTTGCAAGAATCTTTGCATAAGTACCTCTCTGAGTCTTTACTCGGGATATTTTGACTGTGTTTAGGTATCTTCAGCTCAACATATTTAATGTGCAAAAGTAAACAAAGCAGGAATGTGTACTTAGTCTGGTGGCCCATTTCCTTGTTGTATGAATATTCAAAAAACCCACCTGTTCAAACTTTACACATGATCTCCGCAGAAGAGCAGAGACAGCTTGATCAGCTAGTTTCATTCCAATATTTATAATTAAATATACCCTCATACCCTGCAATGTAAGACACACTTGCTATTACAGGCAGATAGCTGTGTTTATAAGAATATTGTTTTACAGTCTACTAAATACCGTTTGCTTCAGATAAACAAACAAAAATGTGTAAAAATCGTCTTTTCCCTTGAGGGAGCCAATTTTCAAAAATTTTAGAGTGCTAGTAGGGTAGATAGAAGATATGGAAATTAGTTAGATATATTTAGTATTTTGATTATCAGCACTGAGACTTGTTTATGCTTCTAAAAACATTGATCCTTATTCCCTGAGTATCAATTCAGTCTGTGTACCCTCAACACAGCAGCTGTGACTTAATGGCCCTAAAAAGTTAAGTGCTGTCCACATTGAACACAGGTCAGTGTCCATACAAAGTGGGCCTTCAATTAGTGTTGATGGATTGACTTTCTCACAGACAATAAAAGCTCAATTCATAGTGATGAATCCTATGAGAATAAAAATCCCTAAATTAAGATACTGGATGTAGAATTTTATATTTATTGCTAAAAATGTATAAATATTTATAACATGTCCTTTATTTCTATTATTTGAATATTTTCTAATTTATTGATATGTTAAGAGATTCTCAATATTTCTGCCAATCTTAGAATAGGCAAAATGGAATGTGAATATGAAGAATCTGGAAAGCAAAGTATCTAAAGATAAAAATGCATGTGTTTCTGATTAATAGTAAATACATTGCCAATAATAAATATTTCCTGTTCATGAGAAACATTTCACTTGAATTGCCCATCACAGACTCTTGGATTTCAGGATTTTGAATGCTTTCCCTTTGTTTTGTCCTAGGTAAATCATGCAGGTAAGCATGATTTTGAAGGCGGGCCAGACATGACCATTTAATTTGAAAGCATAATGAGTTCCTCTTAAGCTTCCATTGGAGTTGCAAGGTTTTCCATCTTGATCAGGTGACAGACGGAAAAGATCCCCTTAGTCAAAGTGGAATTGAGAGTGCAGGGGATAGACTGCTGTGTGCTGTAGCAAGCTCTGTTCTTATGTCCTATATCTAAACTACTGCTGCGCTCTGTGTTAGAAAAGTTTGAGCAAATCAACTGTCCAGCCTCTATCATCAAAAGATGGGAAGCGGAATTAGTTCAGAGAGCAAGGAATCAGCCAGAAGGTCCAAGGAGCTGGAGAAGAAGCTTCAGGAAGATGCTGAACGGGATGCCAGGACTGTGAAGCTGCTGCTGCTAGGTAGGATGTTTCTCTTTTGCTCTCAGCATCTGAATTTCCCCCTCCTTTATGACGAACACAGTTGCCTTTCTCAAATTTTAAATTTATCACTTCATGGAGAATTTAATATAAAAATAGGTTTGGAATCCTAAGGGTATAAATTCACATGTATTCTATATGTATTTCATAATTTATTTTATGCTTCACTTTTTTACATTGTTTAAAAAATAAATATTAGATGTCTCAGTTTAGGTCTCTCACAGACTACAAAGTATAGTTTCTCAAAGAAAACTCATGCACACTTGTTATTTTGTTGCATTCTCTTGTTTCCCAAATAACAACTAAAATATTTAATGACAAGTCACAAATGTCTACTCTTTGTTTGGACAGAAATAAGCTGAGCATTGGCATCAAAATTGCTAAAGTGCTAAAATCAATTATTCTCAAGTTTTATTACAATAATGACAAGGTACTTAAATTATATCAGGAATATTACTATACATTCAAAAATATGGCATTCAGTTCTTTATATATTCATGTATGCCACACCACAAATCATGTCTATTTCTTATCCCTTTCAAGCAAAGGAAAAATTTTATGGTAACTATAATTTCAATAATTGCTCAATTAACAAAATGAATTAAAATAATCTGTATGACACATATTTTTTTCAGAAAATGCTTGGCACACAGTGATCACTGACATAAAGCAACAGAATTTGTAACTGCTTGGGAGAGGAAGAAGCTGGCAGAGTTGGGCATACTAATTGTTTTTAACTCAGCAGCATGTGAGATTTAAGGGAAATTTCATTATGGACATCTGGAGAAGGCAGACAAGTTATAATTTAGGGCATTAAAACCCATGATATTTTTAGCACAGAGATATGGCAACATGTATTAGATAAATATATTGTGTACTACAGAAGATGACCCAGTAAGAGGCATTGGGTTGATTCTGTTTTCTTGTTTGTGTTTTCAGTTTCTCCACAATAAAGCAATAGGTCAACTAATCAGTCAATTAGCTTTGGTCTTGAAGCATTAACCTTGTGTTAAAATATTGTATAAATGATTCCCAAAATTAAAAAAAATCCTCTTAATTAATATAGAAACAAATCCAAATAAGAGCTCTAACTTATTGATAGTTGTGTATCTACACTGATATAAGTTATATTCAAAGTAATTAATTATTTCAGGATTGTGGATTTATCATTTTCTAAGTGTTCTTTTACTGTGCTCCCACTATGGTTTCGACAGCTGCCTGTAGGCTGTGGCTCTTGCTTCTCAATGATAAGGACATGGTCTCTCTTTCCTTACTTTAGTTCTTTGGCAAGCCATGCTTATCGTACTACAAATGTTCACTTAGAAACTGACCATTTAGGAAGATGATGGGTAAGTAATTTGAAACCATCAATCATATTTTCGCTAATTCCAGAGAATTATCAGATGCTCTACCTTGAAGTCTAAATAATATAGACCTGTTGAAAGTAAATCAAAAAATAGGAGGAAAGATCTAGGTGTTCCCTTTGGTGCCTTCCGTGTTCTCTTGCACTGACACAATGGTGCTAATGTAGTGGTAGAGTAAGCCTTCACAGACATGCAACCACTGCTGACTGTTTCTCACCTGTGGATGCAACTGAACAACTTCTTCCAACTGATTAACTTCTTCAAGTTGATCGACTTCTTCAAGCTGTTCAAATTCTTCAAGCTCCTGACTCTTTGACTTCCCAAACCTTGCAGGCTGTACATTGAGTTGAGCAGGAATAAACCATTTCTCCCTTAAAAAGAAAAAAAAAATCCCACAATAAATTAATCAAAGATAAGCCTACATGCTGAGATAAATTTTAAAAAAATGATAAATGTTTTCAACACACTATTTAAAAACATTCTCTTACTTTATAAGAACACAAATTGTAAGCCAAATCTCTGAAATGGGTCAATTACCAGTTACAACAACAATACTGCTAAACATCCACAAAGGATGCTTGAGGTTGGTGTGCTGGCGTAACTGACCAACTGCACAGGAGATTGTGCTGAGAAAGAACAAGGCAAAAGAATATGGAGAGATGACTGTAACCATGTCAATAAAGATCAAGGCTCCGAAACAGGAAGGTGTACTGGAGAAAACTGAGTTTCTCCAAATTATGAATCAAGAGTTGACAGACTATTATGCACATTGGCTTCTATAACCAGAAAGGCTAAACACTCTAGAGTGATAGATGTCAAGTCACAATTTGCTATGTGTAAAGCTCTGAAATGGAAATGAAAGCATTCCAGTTGTTCTTAAACAATTAGCAACTTATTGGGCTTCGTTAAGTTGAAAGACTAACTTTTATTAACAGGGATAAGAAAGAATCATCAGAAAAGAATATCTTTCATATATCTTTCATATATCTGAGATGATAAGAGTTTTATATATTCATTCTCATGCTACTGTAGCAACAATATGTATTCTGAGCTGCTCAGATTTAAAATTTAAAAAGATAAATCAGTCTTCAGTTTTCCCTATTTTGATTAATATTTGAAACATTTGACTATATTTTCCTTTTGAACTCTGAACTCTAAATTTAATTCCAATTCAAATTCAAAACAATAAAATCTCTTTTGTTTTCATTTTTAACTGAACTCATATTATCTACACTGTGTTTTTTCATTTTAATCTTGATTTCATTAAGATATCATACAATGTGTGATATCCAAACTTAACCATAGTAGTGGCTAATTCTGAATTTACTCTTGTACTTAAAAAAATGGAGAAATATACAAAACAAAACCTGGTGCATTCATTATTGCTTTGATCTTCACTGTCTAGTTAATTTCTAGGTGCCAAAACATAGAACACAAAGTTTCCTATTTATCATGCACTGGGAAGCAGAGGTAAACAATGCATTAATGGAAATAGATCTCCATAAATGTAAAGGGCTGATCCCTCTACAAGTCCTTTGCCTATGTTCTTGTCTTCTTTTTTTTTCCTCTCTTAGTTGATAATCACTTTTTAAAACTGAATATTTGTTCTTTTCTTATATAAAATATCCTAATTACTATCACCATCCCTCTACTCCTCCCAGTTCCTCTCTACCTCCCTTCCCCTCTGTATCCATTCTCCATTTGTATCTCATTAGAAAAGAAAAGGCTTCTAAGAGATAACAACCAAACACGACAAAATAAAATGCAATAGAATACAGCAAAAATTACCATTTCAAAGTTAGACATGACCCAATAGGAGGAAGGGACTCTCCAGAGTAGGTAGGCACAAGAGTCAGAGACACACTCATTCTCACAGTCATGACTGCTATTAAAATACTAAGGAAATGACTATAGTATATACACAGAGGACCTGGTGCAGACCCATGTAGGCCCCGTGACATCTGCTGCAGCCTCTGTGAGTCCATATGGACCTTGCTCAGTTGATTCGGAGGAAGGCCTACGCTCCTGGTTATCATCCATATGATCTGGATCTTGTAAACTTTCCACCTCTTCTTTTAAAAGAGCGATAAGAGGGGATAGGAATATTTCTTTATGAGTAATATATTTGTATTTATTGCTGTAAATATTTGTATTTATTGCTGTCTGCTACTAGAAGTCTCTTTGATGATGACTGGATAAGACAATAATCTGTGTGTATAACTGTGTGTATAACAGAATATCATTAGGGCTTATTTATTTATTTATTTATTTATTTTACCAGTTGTGTTTGATTTTCCCCTAATTCTCTGGGCTATCTAGTCTCTTGTTCTTGACTTGTCAGGTATGGTTTCTTCTCAAAGACTGAGCCTTATGTCAAATGAGACATTGGTTGGTTACTCCCACAAGTTCTGTGATACTACAGGCCCACATATTTTGCAGGCAGGAGAACGTGTAGGTCAAAGACTTTGTGACTGGGTTAGTGTGCATGTTCCTTTTTCATTAGCCAGCAGAGGTAAAGGCTCCCTGTAGGAAGCAGCTTGGCTTTTCATGTTCAGTGGGTAGTATGGGTGTTGTCCTGGGCAATAGGGCCCCACTGTCAGTTTGCAGAGAGCAGCCCTCTGTCTTAAAAAAAATAACCTGGATTGTTTGGAAATTTCCAAGTGACCCCTAGGCCAAGGTCTCATTTCAATGCAATCCATTCCCACCCCTGGCAGCATCTCCTGGCTACAGGAACTGGCCACTTGAGACTCTGTATCTTTCATTGCTTATTAGGATCACTTTCATATACTCTTTTATTTTACTAGGTGTCCATATCATCCCTCAAATGCCCCCCAATTCCAGGCATCTCTCCCTTTAATTTCTCATTCAATGCATCCTCCACTGGAGCCTCCTACTCCTATGCCTGCTTCCCACCGCTCTGTACCTTGCACATATAAAATCTATTGCATTTTTCCTTTTTAGGGAGATCCATGCAGCCTCCACATGACCCTTTCACTTTACATAACATCTCTGGGTGTAAAGATTATAGCTTGGTTATTATTTACTTTATTGCTAATATCCATTTGTAAGTGAATACATACTATATTCATCTTTCTGGATCTGGCTTGCCTTGGAATGTTTGTTGTTATTGTTGTTGTTGTTGTTGTTTTGGTTCTTTTAATTTCATGTAGTCAGTTTTGGAATCTCAAATGACTAAGAAACAAAAAATATTCAAAATCTAAAATGCAAATCAAAACTGCTTTAAAAATGCAACTTATATCCTTCAGAATGGTTAGGTTCAACAACAGAAGTGACAGCTCATGCTAGCAAGAATATGGAGGAGAACACTATTCCATTGCTTCTGGGAGTGCAAACTTGTACAACCAACATGAAAGGCAATTTGGCTCCTTAGAAAACTGGGACTCAATCTTCCTCAAGACCCAGGTATAGAACTCTTAGCATATTCCCAAAGAACTCTCCATCCTACCAAGAGGACACTTGCTCAGCCATGTGTATTCCACAGTTTTATTTATAATAGCCAGAAACTGGAAGTAACCCAGATGTGCTTCAGTCTAAGAATGGATGAAGAAAATGTGGTACACTTACATGATGCTGTAGCCTTATGACCTTTCAGTCAGTTCTACGCTACACTAATTTTAACCAGGGACATCTGTAGGACTATAAGTTTCAAAGCATTCACTGAATCCTGGTGGTTCATTAGTGAACAGATAGATAATTACTCCCCTTCCTTCTTGACATTTCAATAGTTTATAGTTCAGCAGGGCTAAGGGAATTACTTTGGGCCTCATAAGCACTCACCTCCACAGCTACCTGACTACTAATAGGCCCAGTTTTATGCAGTCTTAGTGCAAGCAATGTCAGCTACTGTGAGTTCACAGTTGCAATGGCTGTGTCAAGCTGAGAAGACATCATGTTGTAGTCCCTCTCCCTGTTCAAACTCTTACATTGTTTTCTTCCTCATTTCTGCAACGTTCTCTCAGTCTTAGACACTATAAATGGGTGGGCATTCAACCACTTTTAACACTCAGCACTTCAAGTAGCCATGTGTCTATTCTCCAACACTTGTCAGAGTCCAGAGCTTCTGTGATTGAGGTTGAGAGTAGCCTTGTCCATGGTCATAAACATAAATCCATACAAGGAAGTTTGACTCCATATCAATGTAGTTAACAATAATAAGGTCCCCTGAATATATATGGTTACACAGCCATGTTTTGTTTTGTTTTAGTTCAGTTTACAGTAACCAGGTCTAAATTCCATACAGGGAATAGGTTCTAAAAGCTGAGCATAGAGTAGGAGATTACCCCTATAACAGGTTTTTTGTTTGTTTGTTTGTTTGTTATTTCTGAGTCAGATTTGATTTTTTTTGTTATATAGCACTGTACTTTTGAAATCATTTATATAAGAAACATGAGAAATTAACATAATTATTTATCTTTACTTATTGCTGCAGAGAAGGGTGGTGATAGATCTTATAGTCTGAATAACCATGGACAGTATGTGTCATAAAAAACACAACAACTTTTATTTAAAACATTGAACTAAAGTTCAGAGCCCATCTCCATATTTAATTTCCCTCCCAATCCTAATGTAGCAATGCATTAATGAAGACTTGGACTTAAAAAAGTGAATTCAAGTACTTGATTTCATCAAAATATGACAAAAATATTGACCCTGATTATTAGCTCCAAACACAAATAACACAGAACACATGTTGAATTGCTATCATGGGATTTTTATATTCCAACAGAATAATTTTCTTAGTAAGAATTATTCGTTCTATAACCCATCTAAAAATAGTTTATATCTTGAAAGCCCTCATACTTTCCCACATATTCTGAAGTATTTCTTGAATTAAAATATAAATAGTTTTTTTAACCAAAATTTATCATTTTCTCTGCGGTTTTCCAAAAATTTAAGAATATCTCATTATCATTATCTTCTATTCTAAATGATAGTCACTTTTTTATCCAACATAATTCCTAAAAATTCTCCTTTTTCTCTTGTTCTACAATAATCCTCCCTACTAGTTTTGACAATAGTAACATCATTTTAGCCTTTACTGATTCTTTGATTCCTCTGTAAACTCCTAATTAACTTCAATACCAGGTACTATGGAATAAAACAATACATTTTCAGATTCTTGGCTAAAAAATACAGTTTTGTGTTGAGTGGAGCCAATAATCAATCTTCTGCTATAATGTTCCAGAAGTCGCATTCCTAGCAGCATTGGTAAGGTCAATCTCCTCTACCTCATCTCAGCCAGATGACCATTAGCTTATAGTGAGGCAGTGGTTAGCCAGATGAACATTATCTTATAATTAGGCAATGGCCCATGGGCATCTCCAAATAAAACCAAACATTCATCCATTCTGTTATGCCTAGTTTGGAGAAAGTGGAATTTCATTTTTATTTCCTGTCTTCATTGTATGACAACATTTTACTGAAGAGTAATTTCCACCACATTGCAATAAACTTGATGCATTCCATCTCTTCATAATTTTTTCTATAAATTGTGGTAAATTTTGCCATCTTCAAAGTCCTCTGAGTCCTTCCTCCTGGGGACTCCAGCCTACTCTCTTCTTCAGCCTAAAACCCTTTTGTTTATCTTATAGCCCCTGGATTCACTTGATATGGCTGTTTTTAAGAGTTTTAAATGTTTATAATTTACAAATTCATCTATGCCCTCTAACGTCTCTTTCTACTTGCTTGCAATCCGAACATCTGCACATGAGCAGAGAGACACATGCATTCATAAAAGCAGAAGAGCGATAGAAGCAGAGCCTGAAATATTCCTATGAGTTATTTTCAGTGACAAGAACAGAAGCTACTCTTCACATGAAGAAGCACAGCTAAAGAAAAGCCCTATGTTTTTCAGATGAGTTTATCCCTAGTTTGAAATCAACAGGAAAATATAGATCAGTTTAAATAAATGGATTAATATTGCTATTTAGTAATGTCTATCTATCTATCTATCTATCTATCTATCTATCTATCTATCTACCTATCTATCTCTCTATCTCTCTGTCTCTCCATCTCTCCATCTCTCCATCTCTCCATCTCTCCATCTCTCCATCTATCTATCTATCTATCTATCTATCTATCTATCTATCTATCTATCTATCGTCTATCTATCTATGCCCCAACTACTATATGGGACAAATGGGACAATGATATTATGAAAAAAATAAGATTGGAATGTCCAATAGAAACATTTTCACTATTATGAAACTACTTGATTTGATATGATAAGGCAAATAAAGTTGGGATAAAGCATTGAAAGACAAAAACTACAAAAATTTGGTGTTTTATTTCCTGTTATAGTAAGTCAGAGGCGAGCGTAGTAGATGGATGACAGTGTGTGAAATGTGGGGCACATGGGAGTCTGGGGAAGAAGAATGAGGAGTAATTATTTAAGATATGTAACTCTGCAATTTCTGCTGTGGGCCAGTCCCAGTGGTGGCCAGGTCCCATAGAGGAGATAAGGAATAGGACAGGGAGGGTTAAGTCAGGCATGGAGGTCAGGGAGAATCTTGCACCCTGACTAGTCAGTCAGAGTGCACCCTGGCAAGTCAGAGTGCTTCTTTATCTATGCAGAACTCAATAGGCAGGAATAGATTTATGCTTTTTCAAAACAGAGATCATTTTTGTCTCTTGACATGTGGTTTAACTCCTTCTTGGTCATAAGTTTAATTCATTGTTGATAAACAGTAGCATAACAGAGTTATCTTTTATAATCTTTTTACCTCATCAACCCCCACAATCCAGTTTTTCAGAATCTAGAGGCATGTGTAGCTCTGTGGCTTCACAGGCACTAGATAGAAAGAAACTCTCCAGGGCTGCCTGGGCACAATGCCATGTCCGAGAAGTGTGTTATCGACGGTTAATGGTCAGAGTGTGAGTTCTTAATGGACCTAAGAAAAACCTTCAGGACAAAGCTGCTGCAGTTATTCAATTTCTACCATAATACGACGTTTATATAATTGTAAAATTCATTATATGTCTAATCTCAGTATTCTTATGTTCTTTGGTTATAAGACACCACATTAGTCCTGCATAAGCTAACTTTTCTAAGAAGGGGAGGTCTTAATACTTCATTCTTTTATCATTTATCCTCATCATTCTTTCGTCCATTAGTATAAGCCTCTTCGTAAGGAGGAGATAACCAGCCAACCTAACTTGGTTACTATATCTTTTTCTCAAGGGACATACTATATGTGGCCCCCAAT
Source organism: Apodemus sylvaticus (assembly GCF_947179515.1). Lineage (NCBI taxonomy): Eukaryota > Metazoa > Chordata > Mammalia > Rodentia > Muridae > Apodemus > Apodemus sylvaticus. Next base: position 11,865,719 of record NC_067473.1, on the reverse strand, counting down.
CTTATATCACATTATATTGCCTCAGTGTATAGTAAGAAGAGGCTTTTACTCTCATCTGCAGGCAACTCCACTAGCCCACCGAATCTTGTTTACCCTTTTAAATTTTCTTCGTGCTGGTTATCTTTCTCCTAATGGGCAGACATTCTGATAGTATCTTGGAGCCAGAGCCTCATGAGGAAATCTCTGGCTTCTTTGGGTCACAACCTTTAGGGTTTAAAGGAAGACCTTCAAGTAGGGCCAGATAAGGAAATCTCCCTAAAAGTGGGAGGGCTTAGTATGTTCAGGGCTTTCCTAGGGAAACAGAAGCAGTACTCCTGGAAGAAGGCAGAAATGATTTACAAGAAAACTTCCATCAACCCAATATCCCCACGTAGTGCAAATATTAAAAGCTCCCATTTCCTCCAGATTCTCTAGTTGTGTTGAGTATAGGCCTTTGTAGTTGGATCTGTTTTTTTTTTTTTAATTTTCTCAGTTTCTGTTGTTATATCCCCCTTTTCATTTCTAAGTTTGTTAATCTGGATACTGTCTCTGTGCCCTTTGGTCAGTCTGGCTAAGGGTTTATCTATCTTGTTGATTTTTTCAAAGAACCAGCTCCTGGTTTTGTTGATTCTTTGTATGGTTCTCTTTGTTTCTACTTGATTGATTTCAGCCCTGAGTTTGATGATTTCCTGTCTTCTTCTCCTCCTGGGTGAAGTAGCTTCTTTTTGTTCCAGGGATTTCAGTTGTGCCGTTAAGCTTCTAGTGTATGCTCTCTCCATTTTCTTTTTGGAGGCACTCAGGGCTATGAATTTTCCTCTTAGCACTGCTTTCATTGTGTCCCATAGAGAACCCAGATGGAGGAATGGATACAGAAAATGTAGTATATTTACACACTACTCAGCAATTAAAAACAATGAATTCATGAAATTCTTAGGCAAATGGTTGGAATTGGAAAATATCATCCTAAGTGAGGTAACCCAATCACAAAAGAATACACATGGAATGCAATCACTGATAAGTGGATATTAATTAGCCCAGAAGCTCTGAATTCTCAAGACACAAATAGCATATCAAATGATACCCAAGAAGAGGGAAGGAGAGGGCCCTGGTTCTGAAAAGATTTGATCCAGCATTGTAGGGGAGTAGTACCAGGACAGAGAAATGGAAGGGGGTGATTGGGAAATGGGCGGAGGGAAGAGGGTTTATGAGACTGATGGGGAGGGGGGAACCAGGAAAGGGGAAAGCATTCGGAATGTAAACAAAGAATATAGAAAATTAAAAAAAAAAAAACAGTTAAAAAAGTAAAAAAGAAAAAAAAGCTCCCCAAACATGCAACACATGGGGATCAAGATTGTTGTGTTTACAAAAAGATAAAAAGAAGAGAGATATGTTCTATGGAGGTGTGGTGGTGAGGAATTGGGGAAGGGGGTGCCTTAGGGGGCCCATGCCAAGGTATCCCTTCCCCCTGGGGGGCCATCCACACAGGACAGTATAGTATAGTATAGAACAGGGTTTACTAAAGGCATGTAGAAGGGAGTTAAGAGGATAGTAGAGAGAGACAGAGAGTAGAGTAGAGGAGTAGAGGCTGGACATGAGCATGAGGAGAGGGGGCAAGGGAATGCAGGACAGAGCAGGGAAGGGAAGAGCAAGGGAACAAGGGAAGAGCAAAAGTGCAAGGCTGGGGCAAGCAGCAACTTTTATAGTGGGACATGCCTACCTGACTATTGCCAGGTAACTGTGTAGTGGAGCGGAGCTTAGACTGCATGCTATGAAAGGTCGAGTGGAAGACTGCATGAAAGCTATCAGGCCCCTCTCCCCTTTAAGGACCGCCCTCATGCAGATCCTTCCCCCATTCCTCCCTCCTCTCTCCTCTGAGAAGGGGGAGCCCCCCTCTGTATATTATCCCCCCCAAACACACACAATCTATGAGGGCGGTGTGAGCACAAACAGCGAGCGAGTGAGCAAGCAAGCGAGAGAGCGAGCAGGGGCCGGCCAGGGGAGGGAAAGGGGGGAAGATATGGGTGGGTGGTGGGTTGGAGAAGAGCAAGGGGAGGGGTATGGGGAAATGAGTGGGTGGTTGCAGAGCCTTGTAGGTTGTATGGTGAATGGGATCTGATGACAGTAGGCAGATTAACGTTACTTGGGGTGATCCAAGGTTTATAAAGTTTGAGGGACTAAGGGTAGGAACATCAGGTATGGGCAAAAGTCACTGGTCAGGGAATTAGGGTACCTGGAATCCCCATTAGCATGGGGAAGCATCTCAAAAATCTCAGGTGCTGGCTGAACAAGTTTTGTCAGTAGAAAAGGAATTTATTCTATAATCTAATAGAGGCTTCATGACATTCCTCAAGTAGAGGTGTGTATTGAGGCTTAGATTCCACAGACAAGGTCAGAGAAGGAGAAACCTTGCTAAGGAAGGGAGTCTCCCACATTGCAACAAGCCCAGAGGCTATCTGGTTGTGATGTGCTTTGACCTTAATTAGCAATTTCCCACTATACTTTAATACAAATTATGTTTATAAAAGCATAGCTTCCATTTCAACTTAAAATAGTTTAAATTGCAGGGCTTTGGGGGGTCCTGCTTCTGGTTTAATAATAAAGAGACAGATGTGTGCATACTATATGCTGTTAGCCTTCTTTTTGGCTTGGGCAGTCTCAGCTAGCCCTGCTAACTTAAGCTAACTTCCCTGCCACTGTGTTCCCACCTCATGGTGCCCTCTGCTTCATTCCTGTCCAGGCTTCTGTGTCCTGCCTGTCTTTCTGCCCAGTAGTTCTGCCCCAGCTCCAGCCACCAACTCTTTTATTTATCAAAAGCCACACTCTTTGGGGAGGGGGAGGGGCTGAAGCTATTAGCATAGTGGGAGAGTTTCCACATTTACAACAGGACTAGCTTTAGTATAGTGTTTTGGTCAGATTGAAGACAATGTGACCTTCTGTGACGTCTCCTACTGCTGCAGCTAGGTTTTTGTCATGATAATCTCAGAGAATCCTCTTTAAGGGAGGCAAGGAAGTGATAAATATTTACTTACCCAGCCACACCTGGTGCTGTCAGCACAGCAATTAACAAATGAGAATACAAGACAGATTTATGTAGCCATTAGATACATACCTATATGTATCTACCTATACAATTTGTGTAGGTATAGATCATCCTAACATCTCCCCCATAGTCCAAGAAAGGGCTTAGTGTCTAACATCAGTAAACTACATACAATAAGAACAATTTTGAGAACCATCAGAACTATGTTTACAATGTTTAGTCCATTTGTATTTGGGAACTTTAGAGATAAAGTACTCCACTATCTGTCTCAACTTGTTGAGTCCAGTTTGCTGTTGGTTTGTGTCAAATGAACACAATAAGAAGTCTCTTTAAGTTTATACTTATAATACAATGAAAGAAAATTTAAGATGTTGAGCTTGTGGATATGATATTACTGAAACTCAGTTGATTAATTCTGAAGTCTTAGTTATAACAGTAGCAGATTGAGGAAAAGGAATCTAAAGTGTTTTTCATTATTCTTAATACCTTACATCACTTTATTACTATTTAAGCTTTCATGTTCTCCAAACTTCATAACTTTCACAGGCCAACTTTAAAACACTAACCTTGATCTTAAAACATTGTCTAGATCCTCACAACTTAAACTCCTGTGTTCTCAGACCTTACATAAAATGATAACAAGGAAGACTGTATCTAGACCTAGTAGCTCTAGGAAAGTGAGTTTAGAACTGAGAACACATCTGGAGACTTGGTTTCTGTTGTTAAGCTGATAATTCTTTCACTGAAAAGAGAGTCTGGGTCCCTGTGTGGTCAGAGGGGGTGGATCAGTCTTTGGCTACCAGGCCTATAAGATCTGACAGACTTTCTGTGAAGCAGAAACTTAACGGTGACTGTCCTATCTTGTCTAGATCAAGTGAGTCACCCCTGTGTCCTGCTTGCCCACAGTTTGGACCCTGTGCTGTCAGTAGTCACTCAATGGCCAGTTTTGAAGCAAGCTTGAGGTGGAGGTTCTTCTTTGGAGGAAAATAGAGATGCTGCCAGGATCTGGCATGTCTCTCCATCAAGAAAAGCTTTATTATTATTATTATTATTATTATTATTATTATTGAACATTTTGAATGCCATATTCTGCAGGTCTCTGAAGCATTTGAGGACCACCTGTCTATCTAAAGTATATCTAAATAGACGAACATTTTTTTTTTGCTTCTAGTTGTCTGTCCTAGGCTTAACCTAGAAATCATACACAAGAAGCTAAATGATGCTTGTTCCTGCCATTAATTATGTCAGTTCTTAGCAGGATTATAAGCAAAATTGCGAATGAATGTGTTAAAGGATTTGATCATTTATAAGGTGACTGCCTACCAACTTGCATTTCTTAATTATTCTTAACAGTTTATAACAGTAGTCTTCATAAGACTAGGTCTTAGATTTAGCCTTTAACATCATAATTTGGAATTGAAGCTCATCCAGTATCACAATAAAACTTTTAATCATGGATACAGTTGAAAGAAAGATTAGAAACTTTATTTACTCTGAGAATATGGCTTGAAGCCGTTTAAAATTTGCACTATTAATGCATACCTAGAAACAAAGTAATATGCTACAGAATTAGCAGGAGAAATGAGTTTATTTGAGCATATATATAGAATGTGTGTGAGTACATTCATCTGTACGGTTCCTATTTCTCTCATTCAGAGATCAATACAGTCACAAGGCTGGTGCATTCTAATTTCCTATTATACAATTATATAATTTCATTAGCCCAGAAAACTACCATGTATATAAATATATGTCAAATTATTTAATCTCATCGTACCCTTTTTATTCAAAGGAGTAATCAGACTGTGTTTTAAGTAGAATTCATTTATAGTTATTAATATTGTACAGATTTAATATTCTTTTTCATATATCTATGTAACCAAAGTTTCATTTATTGTATTTTATTATTTACTAATTGTGCATATTAAAATGCAAATGAAGTACAATTTTAAATTGTTATTTGAAACATTATCTTTTTCAAAGAAACAGATGTGTCTTGCAAAAATTCCTTTGGTACTCTTTAGCCCAGAAAGTAATGTTAGTTATGCCCTCCCTTTAGAAGGAAGGAACTATTTTAGGATGTCCTGAGCACAGGCAAACATGCTGTCATGTGTATATTTAGCCCTGTAACATGATCTAATCCTACAAGTATGGAGTGATGATCGTGAACTAAGACCCACTATCTGTGTGAGAATGGAAACAAACAGTTCATTTCTGAGGAACTTTGAGATGGAATTTGAAATAAAAGGAGATTTTTAGATGAGTTGTCTTTTTATTTAGAAATTATGCCAATACAGCAGTTAGCTGTTTGGGACCTTCACCCAGAATGAGACTTAATACAAAAGAGAAAGAAAATCTTTTAAAGTTTTTTCCATATTTTAAATGCTACTTTAAAAAATAATTACAAACAAAAATATGAATTATTAATATGATGTTTTATAAAAAGTTATCTTCTATTTATAGTAATTAATTATTTTATATCACTGAAGCACATTATTAATTATTTAATAAGCTACAAAGAATTGTTAAATACTTAAACCCTTCTAGTCTCAAAAATAATGTGGGAAATTCCAGCATTAGTGTATTAGTGTGATTGCCATCTGATGTTGACCTTTGCCCTTAATATTCACGCATTGCACATCACTGGTTCCAAGCAACTAAAGATGAAAATTGCCTGCAACTTTGACCTGTATTTAATACATTGATACATTTAATATATTTTTACTCTCATTATCTTATCAATAATAGAACATAACAATGGTTTGCATCATACTTATATTACAGTTGGTATTATAAATAATGTAGCAGTTTAAAGGATGGTAATGAATGCTCATAGGTTATAACAGATATAATATTCTATTATATAAGAGACCTGAGCATAGGACGAATTTTGTGCCTTCAGATGACTCCTGGAATCAACCTAGTTTGTTATTCTGAGTGTCCACTTACTCTTTGTTGTAACCTAAAAGTCACTCTTTTGTCCCCCTAATGTGTGACACAGTTTTGAGGATTCTATAACATAGAGGAATAAAATGATATGTGCCTCTGATTTTGTTTTTACCTGACCAATAGTGCTTCTTACATGTTATCACATTCCTTTATGATCCATGACTTGTATAATCATATAACTCTCAAATGTTATTTTGTGTGTGTTGTGATACAGATGATACCCTTGGCCTCACACATACTAGACATATATTCTACCTACAAGTTGTATCCTGATGCAAAATTTTTATAATTTTTTCTTCTAAAGAATCATATTTCATTCAATTGACAATATTCCATGAATAAGTTTTACTTTGTTACAGGAATCATAGATAATATATAATTGTTTTAAAGTTTTTTTTTAATTTTTTTTATTCGATATATTTTTTATTTACATTTCAAATGATTTCCCCTTTCCTAGCCCCCCCACTCCCAAAAAGTCCCGTAAGCTCCCTTCTCTCCCCCTGTCCTCCCGCCCACCCCTTCCCACTTCCCCGTTCTGGTTTTGCTGAATACTGCTTCATTGAGTCTTTCCAGAACAAGGGGCGACTCTTCCTTTCTTCTTGTACCTCATTTGATGTGTAGATTATGTTTTGGGTAATCCAGGTTTCTAGGTTAATACCCACTTATTAGTGAGTACATACCATGATTCATCTTTTGAGTCTGGGTTACCTCACTTAGTATGATGTTCTCCAGCTCCATCCATTTGCCTAAGAATTTCATGAATTCATTGTTTCTAATGGCTGAATAGTACTCCATTGTGTAGATATACCACATTTTTTTGCATCCACTCTTCTGTTGAGGGATACCTGGGTTCTTTCCAGCATCTGGCAATTATAAATAGGGCTGCTATGAACATAGTAGAGCATGTATCCTTATTACATGGTGGGGAATCCTCTGGGTATATGCCCAGGAGTGGTATAGCAGGATCTTCTGGAAGTGAGGTGCCCAGTTTTCGGAGGAACTGCCAGACTAATTTCCAGAGTGGTTGTACCAATTTGCAACCCCACCAGCAGTGGAGGAGTGTTCCTCTTTCTCCACACCCTCTCCAACACCTACTATCTCCAGAATTTTTAATCTTAGCCATTCTGACTGGTGTAAGGTGAAATCTCAGGACACAATGAAAGCAGTGCTAAGAGGAAAACTCATAGCCCTGAGTGCCTCCAAAAAGAAAATGGAGAGAGCATACATTACCAGCTTAATGACACACCTGAAAGCCCTGGAACAAAAAGAAGCTATTTCACCCAGGAGGAGTAGAAGGCAGGAAATCATCAAACTCAGGGCTGAAATCAATCAAGTAGAAACAAAGAGAACCATACAAAGAATCAACAAAACCAGGAGCTGGTTCTTTGAGAAAATCAACAAGATAGATAAACCCTTAGCCAGACTGACCAAAGGGCACAGAGAAAGTATCCAAATTAACAAACTTAGAAATGAAAAGGGAGATATAACAACAGAACCTGAGGAAATCCAAAAAAATCATCAGATCCTACTACAAGAGCCTGTACTCAACAGAACTGGAAAACCTGGAGGAAATGGACAATTTCCTTGTTTTAAAGTTTTAATTGACAGTCAAGAAGAAACATTTTTTCCCCGTTTCAAAAGTTCTCCAGATTTTTCCCATCAATCTCCCCTTCATTGAGCAAAATGTAAAACTTTTGGTCAGTAAACTCAAATACATGTATTTGATTTGGTGGAGAGAGATTGTGTGGAGCTGGGTCTTCTAACCCTTACTTTCCAATATCTATTTCCGTTGCTAGTGGCTAAGTATCCAAGGCTGGATAACTGTTTGGTAGGAGAATGAATGCCTAGAACCCACAGGACCTAGTTTTAATATCAGCATTGCAAAAAATAGAGGTTAAAAAAAAAGTCTATAAAAGGAATACTGGCAAACTACTGCAGATGATGTTTGCATTCATTGATTGCCTTTGTTTGTAACTTTCATGACCCATGGCAGAAAGCACACTGGTATATAATAATGCAGATGAATCTTGTGCAGTTTATCCAGTGGGAAGAAGCATATATAACCACCTGTCAATGAAGCATTATTTACTAGAGCCTTACCACTACTTATTTTTCTGTATCACACATGATATGCAGCTGTTTAGACAACTTCAGAAATCAGATACATTAAGGTTTGCCAGAGACAAATAAAAATGTTCTGCCATAAGTGTTAAATTTAGATGCTTCTCTATCTGTTCACCCAGGCTCAGGAAAATACCAAGACCATACTGAAATACTTCAGTGGAAAAAATACAGTCTCATAAAACAGACAAACTAAAGTAATGTCATGCAGTGTATTTTGATAATATTATTTTTCTCCCCCAACTCCTTCCAAATCCTACCAAGTCCCATCCAGTTTCAGGATCTCTCTCTCTCTCTCTCTCTCTCTCTCTCTCTCTCTCTCTCTCTCTCTCCAAAAATCAAACAAATAAAACCAAAAAAACCCAAAAATAATTGAAGGGAGAAAGAGAGAGCGAGAAAAAGAAAGAAAGAAAGAAAGAAAGAAAGAAAGAAAGAAAGAAAGAAAGAAAGAAAGAAAGAAAGAAAGAAAGAAAGAAAGAAAGAAAGAAAGAAAGAAAGAAAGAAAGAAAGATTTCGTGTTGACCAGTTGCTCCTGGGCATGGAACCTGCAGTAGTTCCAGGTTCTGATTTTCCATTTCTTTTCAAATAGCTTCTTGGTAGGGGTAGGTTAGTTTTGAATTATATGTTTAATGATTCATTTCTTATGTGAAATATGTCTCATACTGATGGATGAGGATGAGATTGTAAGCACGGAGAAGGAGGGAAGCACTAGAGAAAGAGTGGAGGTCAAGTAGGTGGAAGTAGGTTTAAAACTCATCCGTGAGTTCTCAGGGGCCTGTAATTCATATTCATAGGCATAATTTCAATAAAATGTTTAGATTTACTTATTATTCAAATTACATTTTGCTTATATCAAAATCCTGTTAAGTCAAGATAACTGCCTGCCGTACACAAATGCAGAAACAAAGAGGTCATGACATTTTAGCTTTCATTTCTCAAAAAAAAATTGTCCTTAGCATCAAGAAAGATTCAAGAAATATCTTCAGACGGTCCTGACTGACAAACTAAGTAGTTTGTCATTAAGTATTCCCAAGAGCTATTACTATTAAAGATCATGTGCATTTTGGGTTTTTCTATATGATGCTAGCTTTCTTTGTGATGATAAGTTAATGCCAAAATCTGCTATAGTGTACATCATAAACTACAACACATGCTGCAGATAAGGGTGAGTATAACACATGTGGTCCCACTGCTGGTTCCTCACTTTTACCTCAGTCTACCCTGATCTTATGGCATGAGATGTTCCAAGTCACCTCATATGCATTAGGACTCATGAGATGTTCTATGTCACCTCATATGCATTAGGACTCATGAGATGTTCTATGTCACCTCATATGCATTAGGACTCATGAGATGTTCTATGTCACCTCATATGCATTAGGACTCATGAGATGTTCCATGTTACCTCATTAGGACTCCTTGCAGTTATGTAAAGTGGTTAAGATGCTTCATTTTTCTGAATAAAGGAGATCATAGTTATATAGAAGGCTATGATAGGCTTCTGAAGACAAGAACATGTTTTAATTGGGATAGATTTCTGTTTGAACAGTTCTCGAAATAAAACAATTAATGGTTCTCTTCTTTTGTCATTTACTCAAAGATGTGAAGACACAGGAGGCCAAGAATAATTTAGAGTCTGAAATTGTGGATTATTTATGTTCTTGGGTTGCAAACTGAGGAGACATAAACATCTCAAATCATGTTTAATTTAAAATGTAATTTTCTCTCAGTACATATTCTTTTCCTTATTAGTTATATAAGAAGAGGTGTCAAAATTTTTCACATGATAAAATAGGTTTTAATATGCTAACAAATTCTTTGTATAAATTAATAACATTTGCTTCCTTTTGTTTCAGGGGCAGGTGAATCTGGAAAAAGTACTATTGTTAAACAAATGAAGTAGGTACAGAACCATTTTGAATGTTTGCTATTTGCTATTTCTCTATGCACTGAACAATTCTGTCTTAATTATTTATTTTAGTTTTTATTACAATAAAATTACATCATTTTCCCTTTTATTTTTTTCCCTACAAACCTTCCCACATCCCCCTTCTTGGTCTTTTCCATATTGATTACCTCGTTTTTCAGTAAATTTTGTTACATATTTATGACTAAGTATGATCTACTAATGAAGTCTCCCCAACATGACTGATTAATAGTCATGAACTGAAATAGGACTAACCGACATCCTAACATGGACAGGGGAGTCCAAGATGCTTTAATCCTACATGGAATTATAGGGACACAGGAAAGCTGACAGCTGCACAAAGAGTCTTCCATAGGGAAGAGGCCCAATATCAAACGGTAAGCTCTGAATGCACACATACAAGTAACATTATACACACTGAAAAATACATCCTAAAAGGAATGCTTTGTGAGCCACTTTTCTGAATTCAGGTAATCTTCAGTATTTGTACCCACAAATCCCAATTTGTAGTGGCAAAGTTTTCCTGGCTTTTTGAGTGTGCACATATTCCTTCTATTATTCAATAAAAACTGCCATTTCTATTTTTCTTTTAAATTTTGCTTTTCAGAAGTATTAATCCCAGAAGCTATGTTTTAATCTTATCAAATCCTTAAATGATCTATCTTTTTAACACTGTGGCTATAAGCCATAAACATTTCAAATATTTCAATCAAGGATCTATTTGGAATTTGGCAGAAATTGGATGTTTTTCCCCTATAGTATAGGAAATGTTTGTTCACTAATATCACTCCAAAAGATTCTGATATGCTCTTACATTAATTTTTTCTGTTCATTCTTAACAATGGGATAGCTGCCTAATTTTCTGAATGAAGAAGCATTAAACAAAACTTCCATGATTAAAACCTGCATTGAAAAAGAAATAACACGAGGTTAGACAGTCAGCAATGAAGCCCTTTGTTTAATCCAGGCCATGTTTTTCTTTGATATTATGTATCATGATATATTATGATATTATAATGTCATGTAATTTGCTTATCAATTTACTTACGAATGAGTTTTGAAATCTCATCTATAGGTGCGAGAAAATATTTAACCTTTTCATCTGTCTCTTAAACTTGGCTTTATGGCTTTTACCCCATCTTAATAGCAAAGTTATCTTCTATTCCTTCAGATAATTATTCTTTTCGACTATCCTCTTATTTAGGACATAATCACACTTTGTTATCTAATTACTATGTCTCTATGTTTTATAATCTTAAGTATAGTTTTTTTAAAATGAATAGTTTAAAATGAACTTCCCAACAAAGACACCAGGCAAACAGTTCAGTAAAACTTATGGCCACTTAAACCTGTCCCTAACTGTAGTTGCAGGAGATGTGGTACCATCTTCTGGTAACTTAAAGAACCAGGGACACACACAGGTTTCTTATATACATTCAGGCAAAAGGTGCGACAGAAAAAAAATAAAACTAAATCATATATACACATACATATATAACTGGGAAATCATAAGTATTCTTTGCCTAAACTTATTTCTGAGAAACTTCAATGAGATTTTGAGATGTGTATACATAGAAGTAATTTAAGTATACAATGTATGAAACAAAACATGAGTATTTGCTGGTAATCAAATGTAAAGAAATAAATTTTTTTTAAATTTTATTCGATATATTTTTTATTTACATTTCAAATGATTTCCCCTTTTCTGGTCCCCCACTCCCCGAAAGTCACATAAGCCCCCTTCCCTCCCCCTGTTCTCCCATCCACCCCTTCCCACTTCCCCGTTCTGGTTTTGCCCTATACTGCTGCACTGAGTCTTTCCAGAACCAGGGGCCATTCCTCCGTTCTTCTTGTACCTCATTTGATGTGTGGATTAGGTTTTGGGTATTCCAGTTTTCCAGGCTAATATCCACTTATTAGTGAGTGCATACCATGATTGATCTTTTGAGTCTGGGTTACCTCACTTAGTATGATGCTCTCCAGCTCCATCCATTTGCCTAAGAATTTCATGAATTCATTGTTTCTAATGGCTGAATAGTACTCCATTGTGCATATATACCACATTTTTTTGCATCCATTCTTCTGTTGAGGGATACCTGGGTTCTTTCCAGCTTCTGGCAATTATAAATAGGGCTGCTATGAACATAGTAGAGCATGTATCCTTATTACATGGTGGGGAATCCTCTGGGTATATGCCCAGGAGTGGTATAGCAGGATCTTCTGGAAGTGTCATGCCCAATTTTCTGAGGAACCGCCAGACTGATTTCCAGAGTGGTTATACCAATTTGCAACCCCACCAGCAGTGGAGGAGTGTTCCTCTTTCTCCACGTCCTCGCCAACACCTGCTGTCTCGAGTTTTTAATCTTAGCCATTCTGACTGGTGTAAGGTGAAATCTCAGGGTTGTTTTGATTTGCATTTCCCTAATGACTAATGAAGTTGAGCATTTTTTAAGTTGTTTCTCCGCCATCCGAAGTTCTTCAGGTGAGAATTCTTTGTTTAAATCTGCACCCCATTTTTAATAGGGTTATTAGGTTTTCTGGGGTCTAACTTCTTGAGATCTTTGTATATATTGGATATTAGCTGTAAAGGAATAAATTGAATTTGTATGTGTGTGTGTGTGTATGTATGTATGTGTTTGTGTGTGTATGTGTGTGTGTGAGTGCATGTGTGTGTATGTGTGTGAGTGCATGTGTGTATGTGTGTATGTGTGTATGTGTGTGTATGTGTATATGTGTGTGTATGTGTATATGTCTGTATGTGTATATGTATGTGTATGTGTGTATGGGTGTGTATTATGTGTGTATGTGTGTATGTGTGTGTATGTGTGTGTATGTGTGTGTATGTTTATGTGTGTCTGTGTGTGTCTGTGTGTGTATGTGTGTGTATGTTTATGTGTGTCTGTGTGTATATGTGTGTATATGTGTGTGTAGGTGTGTGTATGTGTGTATGAGTGTATGTGTGTGTATATGTGTGTATGTGTGTGTATGTGTGTATGTATGTGTGTGTATGTGTGTGTATGTGTGTGTATGAGTGTATATGTGTGTGTATGTGTGTATGAGTGTATGTGTGTATATGTGTGTGTGTATGTGTGTGTGTATGTGTGTGTATGTTTGTGTATGTGTGTGTATGTGTGTGTATGTGTGTGTATGTGTGTGTATGTTTGTGTATGTGTGTGTGTATGTGTGTGTGTATGTGTGTGTATGTTTGTGTATGTGTGTGTATGTGTATGTGTATATATGTGTATATGTGTATGTGTGTGTATGTGTGTATGTGTGTGTATGTGTATGTGTGTATGTGTGTGTATATGTGTGTATGTATGTGTGTGTATGTGTGTATGTGTGTGTGTTTGTGTATGTGTGTGTGTGTGTGTGTGTGTGTGTGCATGTGTGTGTGTGTGCTCACTTCTCTCCTCTCAGTGCCTGGCTCTTCCATTTGATGGTTTAGGTAATTCAGAGGCACTGAAGAGGTGTTAGCACTCTGTCCCCTAAGCTAGAGCTTCCATACAGGTGCAACTTGAATCTTGAGAAAAGTGACACTCAAGAAAACAGAAACAAACCAAAAACAAATAAACAAACCAAATAAACCCAAAGCCTTTAAAAAACATAAAACAAACAAAAGAACAACAGAAAGAAACAAGACTTTATCCCACAGTGAAGATGCAACGACACCCAGTGAGCACGGGTGCAGACTTTTAGCTTTAACGGGAAAACCTATTGTAAGGTATTGTTCTTAAACCCTCAGTCAGGCCTTGACTTCTGAGTGAATGAGTGGAAGGAAGGGCGGAGCCAAGCCAACCCCACGGTCTGGGTAATTGAGTTCTCTAGACCCGGGAGCACGTACACTGCGGAGGAACGGCAAGGGATTGAACAGAGAGCAATTACCTGAGCAAAAATAAGTGAAAGAATGCCTTTGTTAATGCTGTAAATAGAAAGCAGGCACTCCTACTCCCAATTGTTCCAAGTATGTCTTAAGTGATGGGAAAAGCCAGGGCGTTCCATGAAGTGACTTCACATCCTGCAGAAATCATGGTGTAAACACCACACCAGGATTCAGGTCGGGATGCTCCTCTCTGACCTGGAAATCAGCGAATTTCCTTTTTGAAATGGAGTCTAGGTTGTAAAAGAAATCTTTGTGACTTATATACTTAAAAAAAATAGTTTATCTAGAACAAGTTTTAAGTTCTTCTTATATTTAACATGCATTCCTCCCACATTTTATGAGAAAGACAATGAAGGAGAAACATCTTCAAGTGTTAACTTGACCAGAGTCAGCATACACTCATCATTTAAAACCCTTTCTTTTTAAAGTATATATACAATACATTTATTCAAGCTATTTACTATTGATGGTCACTTGTGCTACAACAGTTCTCTTCATGGAAGCTTTTCCTGTTTAATTGTAGGATCATCCACAAGAATGGTTACAGTAAACAAGAATGCATGGAGTTTAAAGCAGTCATTTACAGTAATACGTTGCAGTCTATCCTAGCTATTGTGAAAGCTATGGCTACGCTTGGGATTGAGTATGTCAATCCTAGAAGCCGAGTAAGTATGCCCATGTGACAACTTCATGGCTGAGGTGGGATGTAGGCCAAGATAATCATAGGATTATGTTTGTTGGCCCACTATGTGTCTAGGGATCACAATATAATAATTTTGCAAATACTATCTTCAACTCAAATTTTATGATTTTTCTCTGAGTGAAACATCTCTTTTCACTGTGCACTATAATTTTTATTTAAAAGGAACTGCTTTCTAGAAATTAAACCTAGTATTAAATATAAGAATCATAACTATATTGTGGTTTATAATATAGTATCTATCTAACTGATTTTTTCTGTATTTAATCAATACTTATTTCATACATTATAATGCAATAAAAATCTACGTACTTTTAAAACAGATAATATGTAAAAAACTATTTTAACATAAAAACTATGCATATATTATTGTCTAAAAGTCAATAGGTAACACCACTCATAAGAAAATCATTAAAAAGCCTTCTCCATTTCTACATGTCCCCTCCCAGAGTAGCTGGTTCTCTCCAGAGGGCATCATCAACTGAACAGTTTCCCATAGGATCAGTGTACAGGAACTGCCAGCAGAGGAAGAACCACGTGCAAGACTAGCATAAGACACCAGTGCTTTCCTTCCCTCCTTCCCCTTCCAGGTTTGAACATTTAAATGAGGCTAGGAAATTATTGGGATGAAAAAGAAAACATCCATTTCTATGCTATTTTTAAATTTTTAAAAGACTTTTCTCATATATCTTTAATCCTGACCACAGCTTCCCTTTTCTCCCCTTTCCCAAGTCTTGCTTCCCTCTACCTCTCCCACCCCCCATGTCCACTTCCCTCCACCTACCCTGTTCCCCAGATCTACCCCCCTCCAACTCACCTTTCCAGAGATCCATCTTTCCACCTCCCCTCAGAGAAGAGTATGCCTCCCAGGGACAGCACCCAGACAGCTATAGCATGCTACAACTAAGACCAGACACATACCATCATATAAAGGCTGGACATGGCAACCAGTAGGAGGGAAAGGGTCCCACAAGCAGGTGAAAGAGTCAGAGACAGGCCCTTATCCCACTGTTAGGAATCTCATAAGAAGAGCAAGCTATTCAGACATAACATTTCCTAGCAGAGAACCTAGGTCAGACCTCTACAGGCTCTAGTCAGTTGACTCTATGGGCATTGTTTTCCTGGTATGTCTTTGATATCTCTCATTCCTGATTCTTCTTCTTCTTCTTCTTCTTCTTCTTCTTCTTCTTCTTCTTCTTCTTCTTCTTCTTCTTCTTCTTCTTCTTCTTCTTCTTCTTCTTCTTCTTCTTCTTTCTTCTTCCTCGTCCTCCTTGTCCTCCTCCTTCTCCTCCCTCTCCTCCTTTTCCTCCTTCTCCTCCTCCTCCTCCTCTTCCTTCTCTTCCTCTTCCTTCTCCTCCTCTTTCTCCTCTTCAGGATTCCTGGAGCTCCACCTAATTTTTGGCTGTGAAACTGTATCTTCTCTCCTTAGTTACTGGATGACATCTCTCTGGCCTTTTTGTGGCTGGGTTGTTCCAATTCCTCTAATAGAAGCCTTCCCTGGAAATAGAATCCCATGGTGTATAAATATAAACTTTCCTATAAAGATGCTTTGTAAAACATTATGTCTTGACATGGCTAATATAGACTTCTCAAAACCTTACCTCTTTTTTGATGATCGGGGTTTTTTGGGATGACTCTGTCAATTCTCCCTGAACAATTCTTTTGGATCTTCAGGACTTACACGACTAACTTTGCAATTTCTTGTTCAAATTAAAGATATGGACAGTCCTCAATGTGACTAAGATGCTAATCAACTGGGGCAGTCTAAATGCAAGCTACTTCTTGGGACAGGTCTGTAAATGCCCCCTCAGCCAGACCCGAAATAGCAAAGTGAGGAAAGGTTACACAGAGGTGAGGGGTCAGAGAACTGGTTCATGGTCCCAGTCCACCTCACGCGGAGTTCTAGGCAAGTCAGTCCATCTCTTCCTTCTCTTCCCCCATCAGTAAGAGAAAGAGATCTCTCTAATCTGTGCTTGGTGAGTGCTGGAGTCAGTCCCTGTCATTATTACTTACCACCACATGCTATCATGAACATCTAGTATCTAAAGTAGAATTTGCTGTAGGTATGAAATACATAGTGGATTTTTCAATAAAGTAAGGAAGTTTAAATATTCCATTGGTAATTTTATATTTGTTGTAAAACAAATGATTGTATTTGGCATATTGTAAGCTAAATACAATTTATTACATTCAACAAAAAAAAAAAAAAGAAGAAGCCTTCCCTGGATACTGAAGATAGCCAGTTCAGGCTCAGGGTCCCCTATTACTAGGAGTCTTTGCTAGGGTTATTCTCATGGACTCCATGGTGTTTCAATTACTCTAGTTTCCACTTCACCCCTGAAATGTTCTCCAGGTTCCTTTCAGGTAACCCAGACCCAAAAAGACAAACATGGGCTCAATTAAAAGTGGACATTCAAGTAACAGACAATCAAGAACTCCAAGGCTTCCCATTTTTGTTACTCTATGATTTGTTGAACCAACTTTATTTATGGATGCTCTGTTATCTTGGACTCTGGCTTTTCTTAAGCATATAAAATTTTATACTGGCCCTTAAGAAATGGACTCCTACTATAATCTTTATTTAAAGGTTAGAAAAAAATAGATCAAAAATGTATAGTTGGATAGCTGCAGTCAGCTGACTCCTGGCCAGAGCATACTGCTACCTGCCTTTCACTATAGTGTTTTGCCCTATGTGAAGACTGTTTTAAATGGCAACGTTTATTTCACTTTTCTCTTCTAGGTGGTAATAGTTACTAGAATATGTGTGCCTTCTCTATTCTTTGACAGCGATTTAAAGGTCTTGGAATTTGCATATAAGATATTACATGTAATTATTTTTTGTCAGGAAATCACTAAATTTTCTATTACTTCTTTAAAAAAAAAATGTGTGCTACACACAGCCCAGGTTTTATAAACTAGTGATGTTGGCCAGTCCTCTTTATTCTTCAACAAATTAACTTCTAAGCACTATTTTGTGTGGCTTTCAGATTTATGACTTGGATTTTTTGTTTATACAAGCATATATACTTTCACATAATCATTATTTGTACATCATCCCAAAGATTGCCATTTAAAGACAGTATGTATAGAAATCTTATGTAAGTTGCTTTAGCCACTGAATATCTAGGTTTAAATAAAGCTACTGTTGTAATTTCTTCATGCACAAAATCTTAATAATCTCTTCACACAATTACAAAAAGTACTAAGGGAGAAAAATTTAAATAACCCTTTAATATTTGGAATATTTTATAATATAAGGTCCAGGTAAGTATCAGCTACTTTTACTTTTCAATAATAGATACAAAGTAATTAAAATTTACATGCTAAAATGCACTCACCAAAGATCATTTAAAATATTTTATTGTTTATGTGTCAAACATGTGGGTTGCTTCTGGAAATACATTAATGTTAATCATCAGTAGTTGAAATGGAAAAACTATTTTCAGAAAGGAGAGGATGGTATTGATCTTTATAAACCATTTTGCACTTAAGCAGGTTAGCACAGCTACATGTGAGGATCTGTAAGTCCTTAATTATTGAAAGAGTGATTAAGACAGCTTAGTGTGTTTTAGAAGTGTCATGAACTTTCATTCTATAAGGTGTTTACACATACAAGCAATTGCAAACATGAATTTAAGGCTAAATGTGGTTTTCTGTCTACCAATGTAATTGCAACTCCTCTGGTCATATTGTTACAGTCTATTGTGATTTACATAAAGGAACTTAAAGCAATAGTGGATGACAAGAAATAATCAAGTGCTTAGAGTGAGGAAAAATGTAGCAGGAAGTAGTATGAATAGTTTTAATGTGACATTCCCTATTTGTTACAAAGGAATAGGAAGTAACAGAAGCCGAATGACCTCAGTTTGATGTATGAAATACTTATAAAGAAAGAACCAGCTCCAAAAAAATTACACTTTGATTTCCACCGGGATACTACAGCATGCCTGAACATACAAACATCATACACATCACATACACAAGTACAATAATGAGGATGGTAGTCATGATGATGATAATTGAAAAAAGAAAAAAAATGCCCAAAATGTTCTGCAATTGACTTCACGTAAGCAATATATGTGGATTACTTGCGTCCTACAGCAGATTAAGAATTCTCAACAGCTGTCAATATTCAAAAATGGGACATTCAGTAACAACAGAATTTGACATTTTTAATTATTTTTCAGACAGACATGCAAGATAGTCTTCTTTTCCTTGATCTGATATATCTCTTTCTCTCTTATTTGGAAATACTCACAGTTCAGAATGAATTCAACAAAACTCTAAGTCAGCCTGAGGCACAGAATAGTGATAAGTAATCATTGCACAACCTGCAAAGAAACACTTAAGTCATTGTCTACACAATGTAGTCTAGAGCAGGGGTTCTCAACCTTCCTAATACTTTCACCCTTCAATACAGTTCCTCATGCCATGGTAACCCCCCAACTATAAAGGCATTTTCATTGCTTTTTCTTAACTTTAATTTTGGTACTGTTATGAATCATAATGTAATTACCTGTTTTCTGATGGTCTTAGGCAACTCCTGTAAAAGTGTTTGAACCTTAAAGGGTAGTAACTATCAGAGTTGTATTTAAAATGAAATTTATAGAGTATTAAAAAGCCACTAGTTTTTCTAGAATTAGCGTATATCTATTACTTCGGTTTACTCTTTCAACAATATTTTAGCAACATGAATTTTGTTGCTCATCAGAGTGTACAAATGAACTAAACAACAAAAGTCTTTGACCTCATATACCTATATACTGAAAAATTAATAAAGTAAGAAGGGGAAAGGCACATAAATAAATGCTATGAGTAACATGAAACAGGGCAAAGGGTACTTGGGGAGTACTAGAAGAATGGAAAGGTGGAGAAAGTTTCCTTAAGAAAGTCAGAGGGTCCAGGGACACAAGAACATGACCCTTAGAATCAGCTGACTAGGACTTACGGAGACTTGCAGAAATCAGGGAGCCTATATGGGTCTGACCTAGGTTCTCTGCTATGCTGTGGCTGAGTAGCTAGGTGTTCGTGTGAGATTCTTAACAGTGGGAGCAGGGGCTGTCTCTGACCCTTTTGAGTATTTATGAGGAGCCTATTCCTACTACTGGTTGCTTTGTCCAGCTTTGATGTGATGGTATATGCCTACTCTTATTGTAGGTTGTTTGATAGTCCTGGGAGGTGTACTCTTTTTTGAGGGAAGGCAGAATCTGGGGACTGGATCTGGGTGAGAGGAGAGCGGGGAGACTTCAGGGAGGGCAAGGAGAGGAAATTGTGGTCAGAGATGAATAAAAAAAAGCAAGCAAGCAAGTAAGTAAGTAAGTAAATAAATAAATAAAGATAGTTCCTCAAATATTTCTGCATAAAATCAGATACACATAGCAACCCTCAAGATGAGGATTTAATTTTAAAAATTATTTATGTTTTTATTACTGTACAAGAGTATCAAGAATTGAAATGCCCTACATTCAATGAAATGTTGCTATGATCTAGAAAAAGAAACTACGAGCTTCCCTGCTACTTGGGGTTCTGGAGAGCTGCAGTTATGGAACACAGCTACACGCATCACCTTAGCTGACGGAATGAGACCTAAGATGTTCAGTTCACTTTACAGTGTAAGCAGTGACGGAAGGAACCACAGGCCTTTGAAGGAGAAGGTGGCATGTGCCTAGAGAGCCAAGTCAAATGACCTAACCCTGGGACATAATCAGTGACACTGGAGGTTATCCCCATACCCTGAACCCAAGGATTCTTAACTTAGCTTATAGACCTGTCTGGAAGAAGATTACACACACACACACACACACAGAGAGGGGGGGGGTGGGCGGTGGTGGTGTCTTGGCATTCAAAGATTGTCTCATTTATTTGGCCTGGTGTTATTTTGATATGAGTACATTGACTATCACTCCGCATGCTTCTACTAAGTAGCCTGAACTAAAAATCATGAGTGTCTTCACCCAGGTGTGTGCAGAAAACTCAGAAGTCAAGACATAATCAACAGAATCAGGTGGCTGACCTGCAGGGAAAGACTAGAATGGAGGATATGTTTGAAAGGATTTGGGGTCATTCAAATATTTTAGTAAATATCCACTCACATTAGCAACATAAATAAACTGTAGTTTAGCTCAGTGTGGAATGATATTGAGACAAGGAAAGAACTGGTTTATAAAGGATTACTGAAAAAGCAGGTAATTTGTTCCTTCAGGAATGGACCCTGGGGAAAGCTGCTTCGTTGCACCATTTGCCCCTGAAGCACATTAGCAGTAGAAGAACTTTCCTACTAAGTAGTCAACCCTAAAAACATACATATGAGTAACATTAAGCTTAGCCAGGGGCCAGTGAATGTACTGCAAGATCTGGGTCAAAGATGAGGCCTCTGGCTGACCACACCCGGGAACAGCTTTGTAGAACTAGTTCCTTTATGGATGGGGAGAACGGGCTATTTATGTCCCCGTGGACTGGCCAGCCGTGGAGCTGGTTTGCGTTTGTGTGGCTGTGTATCATTGCCTAGGGCAGGGACATTGGAAGTTGCTTCACCTGCATAATCAGAGACAGAAGGGTCCAGAGGGAAAAGCTGTACAAGGTAAAACAATGAGTGAAACCTGACAACTGTCAGGGTAATAAATTCTTTCGAGGGTCAATGGTGGGGGTTAACCCTCCCTCCGTAACCCTGGGCCATATAGCCCCACAATGAATGTAAGAAAAACGAATGAAAGAAATGGCCATAGGAAATGAAAGATAGCAAGCAGGGGCTTATGGGAGGGTTTGGAAAGGGGAAAATTATTCAATTATATTATCTCAACATTAATGAAAAATTGAGTGAACAGATCATATTTCACTGGATTTGTAATTCTCTGTCTAATAGGAAGGAAGAAGTTTGAAATAGGTCTCCCATGATGCAAAAAATAAAATAAAATGGGAGGGGGCTAGTGCAAGAAAATAAGAAAATAAGTCTTCCATTTTGTGCTCTTTAACAATCAATTGGACATCAGACCTGTTCCCTGCTTGTAACAACAAAAACTCATCATGAAGAAAGAAAGATGGAAAGGTTTTCTTTTAGATTTAACATTCCTTAATAATAAAGATATGGTACTAATATCTTAGGCAAAGAACATACTTTAAAAAAACAGCAGAATCAGACTAGAGTTGGCAGAAAATAAATGACTGAAGCAGCAAGCACTGAGTTCCTCCTGGACCCCCTTCACTCCCTGCAGCAGTGGCATGGCACAGGATCCAGACTCTGGTTGCCTTCACCTCCTCTTCTGGTGCCTGTTGGATTTATTGCCTCCACAGAGGGAGCTCTGAGAGTTCTACACTGTAAGGTGTAAACGCACACACTGTAACATTTGCCGGTTATTGCAAGGATGGCGAGACGACATTCCGTGTCCCACGGTGTAACTTGTTATAATGATATCTACCAGCGTGTTAATATGGCAGGCAGAACCTGAGCTTTAGGTGTCGACCCCATGGATCTAAGCCCAGATTTACCTGCTTTCCAACCCATAGTCTCTTTAACTACTCTATGACTCAAATTCCTAATCTTAATTATTTGTCAGAAATGTTTTGATAACTAGTATAAATTGTGGCCAACTATAGATTGTTTAAATTGAGTTTATTTGTTTAGTAAGTTCTGTTCATCCTCGTTACTTTCCGCATCTTACTATGTACTGACACAATACCTAATCTGTTTTGGATTCTTAAACATTTCTTATGTCTGCCCTGTGGTATTTTATTGCGAAGGCAATATTTAACATACAGCCTCAACACCTCTGTGTGGCTATACATGTATGTAACCACTTGCCAAAGTAATCAAAAGAAATACCTCATGCCAAGTAACACGCCAATCTAATTTTTCGTTCACACCAGCATTTTAAACCAGGGCACAACAGACTAGAACAAAGCAGTGTTATTCTTTGTGACAACATATTCAGAAATCAATGCTATATACCAAAGCATTTAAATTCTTCATATAGTATTTTACAATTTTTTCCAAAGGTCAGCATTTCTAGATTTCAGTCGACTACTATAATGAATTTTAGTTTTATTATTCTTCATAGATTTTGAAAAACTTCGGTGAAATTATTGACGACATGGAAGTGAACAAAAGAATTTTAGATTGTTCTATTTAAAACAGTATCTGAACCTAAATAACACACTTTTGTTCTTCCCATCAAAATATTATTCCAGGAGGACCAACAACAACTTCACTCAATGGCAAATACACTAGAAGATGGTGATATGACCCCTCAGCTGGCTGAAATAATTAAACGACTGTGGGGAGATCCAGGAATTCAAGCCTGCTTTGAAAGGGCATCTGAATACCAGCTCAACGACTCTGCAGCTTAGTAAGTGGTTTTCTTGGACAAGAATTGCAGATGACACATAGTTTGTAACTTGGCACGTTGTACATGTAAACACAGATAAGGGGAAATTTGTCTTGCATTTTATTATAGAAAACTGAGAGACAGCAGAAAAGATATGAGACAGGATACCTGAGAAGAAATATTTACTATACATATCTTCTCTTAAAAAAAATTAACCAGGATGCACCATGCTTGGCTTGAACACAGATGGTATGCACCTTGACATTTGGAACTGTATTTATCTGAATCATATATTTTAGTGTTACTAAAATAATCCCCTAGAATGATTTTACTAGTGATATATGTGTTAGACTACTAAGTTATTG
Organism: Apodemus sylvaticus; assembly: GCF_947179515.1. NCBI lineage: Eukaryota > Metazoa > Chordata > Mammalia > Rodentia > Muridae > Apodemus > Apodemus sylvaticus. Next base: position 11,842,437 of record NC_067473.1, on the reverse strand, counting down.
AGCAAGACACAAAACTCTGGAAGAAAATTGGTTTCAGACTTTAGCATATTGTGAAATCTTGTTGGAGTCAGCATAGCAAATATTGGCAAGTAAGTATTTAATGTTAATAAAGAACTTAGGAGAGCATTACACTGCTTACAATAGGATTGTTACCATGGCTTCAAACTTCCTTCTTTTGAGTGTTTCTTGAATTATTTTGCTTTATGGATTAATAAGAATGTGTGATTATGTTTGGCTACAAAAAGTTTGTACAATTACTCATTTTCTATTTCTTCCCATGCCTACAAAGATATAAAATATACAAAATTATCCTTGAATGAATCTCGTGACAAACCATGCTAGCACTGAGGTTTAATTAAACAAGCAACAAAAAAAAAATAATGTATATGGGAAGCAAAGATCTCTTCAAACAGAATGATGAGTCTATGCATAACACTGCAGATTTATAATCACCGAGTACTTTTGACCCATAAGACTGTTTCTAAGGCAAAACACATCAGTGATGGACAGAGAGAGTCCCCAAAACAGCATAAAAAGTACAGGTGAAGGAAACATGCTGCTGTGATGATTATTCATTTGTTGCTAATTTTCACTGGGACCACCATCTTTAGCCAACAGTGTAGATTCTATTTGATGAGACCTGGGTGTCATTCTATGACTACTTAAACTTGGGAACATTTTTTCCCAAGGCTCCAGTCTCTGCCTCACTGTGATCACCAAAGCGATTTCTGTGCTATTGTAAAACCTTGCTTACCTGTCTGTGCTAATCACTGAGTGAATTAGATGCAAGCTTATACATTACATCTAAAATGTTGCTTAGTTACATCTGGAGAAGGATGAACCAAGAGACAGATGTGTAAGTGCATTCCAGTGAAGATTAATATGTTTCATTTGGAATGCATATTGCCTAAGTACTTACAATTACATTGGTAGTATGCTTTCCTCATTGTTTGTCCTTAGGTATCAGAATATGTATACATATAGTAAAAGTTTTAACTATTTATAACTTAGATGATTAACCTGAGCCAATAAAATGACATTGTATTTAACATTTTAGATGATTCATTTGTTTAAATGCTTAGAATTTTTTAATAATAGCTTGAGTTGAGAATATTTACCATTCTGTTAGTTTAATATATCAAATATCTATTTGCATTGATTTTCTGAGTTCTGTCAATGCTGTAAATAGTTTTTGAATACACAGTTAATTTGCACGGCAGTAAAACATGAAAGTTTATTTTCTCTCTATGTATTAGAAATATTTTCTATATAAACTCAAGACTTAAAATATTAACTTTGGCAGCTTCAAAGTGTTGCTATAGGTACATTAAATAAAAGTCTGCTAAAATGTTGCTAAATCGATATCATTTTCTTCCAAACATTAAGAACAGATTATGTTTTCCAAATTTTGAATTAAGTTGCGTACTTCAAATGTTCATATTGGAGTGATCCTGCACTACCTATCTATTTTGTTTATACCATATAAAACATTTTTTCTTCCAAGTTTTTGGTGAAAGGAAGATTTTTATTTTTCACCTCTGAAGATTATCCTGATGGACGCTGACCAGAAGAGTAAAGGGCAGGAAATCTGATTCCTGGGTGTGGCTGACAATGCCACCAGCTCTAGGCAAAGCAACTAAGGCTCATGGTTTACTGATTGGGGCCACCTAGTGTGTTGTTTAGATTCCACACGCCTTAAGAACAAATGTGGCTAAGCAGGAAATGCACTGTCTTTTCAAGATTAGAAGTAAATGATAAAGGCATTTTAAGTGACTTGAGTCAAAAGGGCTAAAGGTTTATAAACTACATACAGGGTTAGGATATCCAAATACCAAATTTGCTTATTAAAGTCAGCACTTTTGATGAAACTCTGTCAATTTGCTAACGCCTCTTCTTTGCCTAAAATGATTTACAAATGCAAAGAAAAATTATTTAAAATGTATTTTTACTAAGGCTTTCATTAAATAGATTTTATTTCTATATTGTTAAGTATAGTACGTGCTTTTGATTTTTTTACTTGGACATGAAATGACTGACATATCATGCACCTCCCACATATCAGAGTTCATCAATAGAAAATGTACAATTCTTCAAGTAATAGTAAAAAAAAATGTAAAATCTGCCAATCCATTCTTTGATGCCTTTATATCTCAAGTTAATGCCAATTTAAAGGAAAACAGTATTAGCATAAAACTATTAAGTTATTTCTGAGATGCAATTTTGTTTTTCTCTTTGAGGAAAAGTTCTTCCCAAAATAAATTGGCTACATAGCTACTGAATCTATTTTTTAAGGATAAAATAACTTTGTTTTAAAGGCGTTGTGGTACATTAATGGTTCTCAACCTTTCTTATAATAAGCTGTCATCTTATAATACAGTTCTGCATGTTGTGACCTCCAACTATAAAGTCATGTTGCTACTACTTCGTAACTGAAATTTCACTATTGTTATATATCATGATGTAAAAATCTGATATGCAGGATATCTAACATTTGACCCCTGTGTGTTCTACCCAGAGATTGAAAACTGCTATGTTAGATGGTAATATGTATGAACTTCTTAACATAATCACTGAACAAATTTAACTTTATAGGCAGTAACTAACATTTGGTGTGACTCTACCCTCAAAATTCTTTGGAAGGACACCAAACTTTAAAATGGGTACACAGGCGTGGCTCAATTTTGCATTTAAATGTATCACAGAACTAGCCATATTGCTAAGCCGTTCAATCCAGAGTGTCAAACGCAACAGTAGAAATGAACGGGAATACAGTTTTTATTGTAGATGGAGATTGAAAGGATAAAGATGCTAAGAATGGTTTTCATCCTTCAGTCTAACTGACTCAGCTCCCAGAGCCGATCAAGCTTACACTTAACCACTGCCAAGTTGTAGATACTGTGATCAATTAAAAAAAACCAAATAAACAGAAGGAAAAAACAAGCATCTAGTAAAAGTAGGAATTCTGGGAGAGTTAAGGGCTTCACCATGCGCTGATACACAGTGCTGTGGCTACAGTACATCGTGGCTATCGTGTTCTAATCTAAGTAATTCGTGTAAAAATACCCAAACAATTAATAACTCTCAAACAATCCAAATTGTTGTTCACACCAAGCACTGTTTTAAATGGAAGCCAAGTCATTCCCATAAAAGGATCTTTGAGGAACTTGATATAACTGTTGTTGCAAACATTCCAAGGCAGCATAGTACATAGAAATACATCTATATAGCTCTGCATGGGGAAAGACCCTTCCATATCTCTATTTGATAGTGAGTGTGTCCAACAGATTTTATTAAGTCTAGGGCTGAAGTGGCTTTGAGGAGTTCTTAGAGAAGAGATGGACTGTGGACTCCGCACTCTGCAACTGTGACATTTGAGCTGCCAAGGTCTGTCGCTCAGATCAGCAGCATGATAACAGACAATAAAGAGTTTGTTTTCCAATGTAGGTGAAACTCTTATAATACATTTGCACTGAATTGTAGTGTATTCCAATGTAAAGTCAAAAATACAAACATACTCCATTTCATTTTGTTTCTCTTAGCTACCTTAATGACTTAGACAGAATCACAGCCCCTGGGTACGTGCCGAATGAGCAAGACGTTCTACATTCCCGGGTGAAAACCACTGGTATCATTGAAACTCAGTTCTCCTTTAAAGACTTGAACTTCAGGTATGTATAAACCTGCCTTCTAAGTATGGGCAGAGTATGCTTTCTGCTCAATATTTCATCATAGAGAAACTCTGCAATCCACAGTCATGTGCAATGATTTTGGAAGTAACTGGCTAGACACTCCCCTTAACTGATGTTACCCCGTCCTTCATTCCTGCTGTCCACTCTTCCAACTCTGAGCCTGTCCTTCCTTCTAAGGCTGCATTTCTCAAACCAGTGGTAGACCAATTCTGTTTCCTAATACTTGAAAACGACATTTTACGTTGAGGGTTTTTTTTTTTTAAAGAAAATTTATTTAAATAGCCTTTTAGCAACAGGTGTCGAGGATACTATTTCGTTTGCCTGCTTCTCTATTTGCTTGAAATATTCCTTAAATTTACCTTAGCTTAAAATGCAAATAATTAAAATGCTATTATTTGAATGTGATTCTGTTTAGAAGAATCAGAAGGCACATTTCATCAGCCTGGTTTTGATATGGAAATGAGTGTCCTGTTGTTTTTGCAACTGCAAGTAAACCCTTGAAATACTACTATCAAATCCTCCTTGGATCTACTAAGAAATGTAAACCATAATAGCATCTCTTGGTTTTTAACAGCATTCACATTTTCCCCTTGAGGTAGGGCAATATATTTGTTCCTATTTATACAAAGCTAACACTGTTTTCCATGGATTTGGGATGAGGTGTAATATGAATAATAGCAAGTTCCAACTAAATATGTTAGTAATGAAAACATGCTAAAACTACAGAAGGAACAAGGTCAGCCACGCCTGTAATAATGGAAATGTATTCAAAGAATTAAAAAAAAAACCTGGAGAACAGCAGACATGAATTATTTATGGCCCTTATGAGAAAAAAAATGTAAGTAAATGCTAATTAGCCAGTACCCTCAACTCAGTTTAAGGGGAATAAAAATTTTGAAAGGCTGTAAAGTGTCAAAATTGGTTATTATTAGCTAGCTAATTAAAGCAGCTATTATACAGGGTATTTTCAAGTGATATGGAAATAATGTCTTCTAAATTCGTACTAAATTTCAGGCCCACAAATAGTTAATTTTCTGGAAAATTGGTTAAATATCAAAGCAGAGCAAAGGGCCACAGGGAATGAAGTCAACTCTCCCTTGGCAAACGCCAACAAACTCTCATCAGTCCTAGCTCAGCTTGGCTGTGGCCAGGTGATCTTTGCCCCAGTTTCTGAAGGTTTCCTTTGGGAGCCAAGTCCACAGCTGCTCCTCTGTCTCCCTCTGCCATGCCAAGGACCTTTTCACAGACTCTCTTTTCCGTCTTGCTCCTTCTTCTCTTCTCGTTCCTATGGCACAGGCTAGAACTGCTATGTCCTCGAGGCTAGTCATGCAGCAGCGGTGTTGGAGCAAGTTAAGGGTTAGCACAGAGTTAGGGCCTCAGTTCCTACCTGTCTTACATGAGCTATTGGAATTTCCTCAGACCCAGGTTATCTGAAGCACACAGCAGTTTGGGTAATTAATGCCACCTGCTCAATATCACCAACCTCCCAGTGCTAGTCCTACCCACCACACTGACTTTCTGTCTTAACAAGGGACTCCTGAATTAGCTGGTTCTCTGGTTCTAATATTCCAGGCACAAGAACATTTAAGCTCGCTGTACTCTTTACTTAAGGTGGTTTTGCCCCTTTTTATCATACATATTCAAAGCAACAACAACAGCAACAAAAAGATACTTGTTCCTCAGAGCTGTGACCTCCCATCTGTTTCCTGGCTGTATCTATTTTTCTCATTCCATCAGGCAACAGTGTTTGGGCACAGGTTTAACAAAAGCCTTTCCAATGCAGTAGAGCAAATGAATAACAGGGGTCAAAGCTAATTTGTGATTATTGATTTCTCTGATATAAATACCTCCTCCAACTGACAGGTTCAAGTTACTAGTGTTATATTACACATGCAAAGTGGAGGGACATTCTAACAAGCAGCTGTCACCAACATTCTGAAAACATCTGCTTTCCAAATTAATGCACAGTGTTTCCTCTTTTTCTTCTTGTTACCAGTTCATAATTTCCTCGCTACTTTTTCATTTCCCTTGTTTGTTCCCATTCCTAATTTATGAACTCTCAAACTTAGAAAGTCAGGTCGCACATGTGATTTTTGATATACTGCCAGTACCTACCATAGTGGTTAGCCAGAGGAAGCAAATGGTCAGTTTTAGTTGACTTCGCAATAATGTCACATGAAGTAGCATATATACAAAACTGTTGCATGTGATATGATAAGCTGGGTGGTGCTATATTTATATATGGTAAAGTTGGGAGTGAATCTCCAAATAGCATACAAAGATATGATGAAGTTGTCATCAAAATGTACATAGTCCCTTGTTTATAAGGAGTGTATCTGCATGAAGTCGTTGATGGCTGTCAGATACATTGGCATGTAAAGCATTCCTTTCTTCAATAGCAAACATTGTATATAGTTGGTAGTCATTCATAATCCCTTTCTGAGTAAAATGATAGGGGAGGAAAAAAACTATAGCTTGTTGAAGAATTTTAATGTCTATTCACATCAATTGACATAACAATGATTGTTTAATACATTCTTAAAGTTTAACCATCTTTCTTTCAAGTAGCGAGTAGAATAATCCAAATATATAGGCTTTCATAGTACATATAACATTCTGAATTTCAACATTAAATATAAAAATAAGGTGCCTTCGGACTTCACGTCAGCAATCACCTAGGTGTTAAAATACAATAGTTATCATTGATTTGTATTAGCATAGCACAAGACTATTTAAAACTAAAGAGTTAATTTACATTAGTTAATTTACATACAGATAGAGAACTCTAGAATTTTAAGCAGGAATGAATACCAAATAAAAACCTCTCTGCCAAAGTAATGGATCATATCCAAGCATCATAGACTTTAATGGAAATTATCCTAGCGTTTTTTCTCAAGTCCAAGTGCCAACTGTGAGGCTGATAGAACAACTTATCTGAAGTGTTCTTATCAAACCAGAACATTCTAATTGATAATCTGACCAATGATGTTTGCAGATGTTCAAATTGCTATGTCATTAGAAAATAAAATGCAAATCTAAGCCCTTCTGTTGTGGAGTAATTCCCCATACTTGAGTGACTTAGAAACAAATCTAAACTGAGTTATCAATTGTAGAAAGACATTTTCTCCTTAAATATTCTACAATTAAAGAACTGAAAGCACTCTGCATAAGAGCCAGAAAGGCTGGAAACCTCAACATAGAGCTTAAAAATTTTTAAATTTGGCATAACTGCTTTCACGAATTTGAGCAGATCTGTGATTTGAAAAAAAAAAAAAGACAGTTTTCCTAAAATATGAAGTGGAATTCTACTCACTGATTTCCAAGTGTATGAGTAACCAGGCTTAGCAGCAACACTTGTCATCTACCAAGCAGCTAAGTCCCAGATTATTTTTGTTATTCTCTATTAGAACTTATATAATGTTAATTTACATATGCTACAAATTAGCGACATACATGGTCATGATTAATGTTACCAATATAACGAATGATGGAATTTTATTATTTGTTTGCTTTGCAGAGCTGGGCATAAAACTTAGGGACTTTTTACAGGCTAGACAGGTTGCCCTGCTGCTGAACAAGTCTCTTAACCCTTGATTTTGACATAAGAAGCATTAGGCTGACCATGAACTTACAAAGTAGCCTAAGTTAGCTTCAAACTTAACAGCCGTCTGCCTTCCTCTCCTAAGTGTTGAAATTATATGTATGTACCAACATGCACATAATTAGAATTTATTTTAATGACTTCATGATTTTAAATTACAAAGCAGAATTATTTTTGTTTTTTATTGAAAATAACGTTTTTCATACAATATATCCTAATTATGCATCATGTAAAATTATAGTGCACATGATAAATGGCATTCATAATTATGGTAATTTTTGGACTGGGCTCACTTTTGGCTCTAAATCTTTTCGATTATTTTTTAATGTCAAGATTAATAATTAAGGGATTTAGACATACCTCTGTGCATGTCCTCGGTGTCAGATAATATATCTGTTCTTCTCTGTTTTCAAAACAGGGCTAGAGAAAGATATATGCAGATCATTTCACTGTGGCTGCATGAGGATGGCACACGTTAGGACATTCGCATCCTTACAAGGAACCATGCTAAGACTTTAAACCAACTGGGACTTAGTCAGTACTTCTACAAATCTCATTTAGCAAAATAGTTCAAAACAAGGGTCTGCTATGATTAGCATTTGTTTTTCACATGGCTGTAGAGGCAGACACAGTACCTTGTCATCGACCCACGCCTACAGGAGCAGTCATGACATCTACCAAAAATGAGTTACAGGAGCATTGCCAGTGATTACCTCTCATCGATTATGCAATGGTTTTTCAGAGATTGTAATAGTCAAATTATTCTTACTAATTTATTATAATGTGAAGTATAAGTACTTTTGTGGCATCAAATATTTAGCCAACTATTTGACGCTAATCCATAAAATTCAACAGCCTTCCAACTGATTAAGTAGAGCCATAAAACGCAACTATTTTAGTCAGCTGTTTAACCCAGTCATAGGAATCTGGTGACTTGCCCTATGTTAATATCATAGACAATTTAACACCTAATCAATATTTGGAAATTACTTAAAAGCCCAGCTTGTTAATGTTTAGCTACACCCTAATCAATACTTTAAAATATTTTTTAATTTCCCAAACCCTAATTTTACTAACAGGAGTTTGAAAATGTTTATAAAACCTTACTAAAAATTAACTAAATAACCTCCCCACAAATCTAAAATTAGTACTTCAAGTTCCATGTATCATTTTGAAAGTCTCATTGTGGAAGCTAAAGCTATTCATGCAAGGCCATTCCTGTGAGTCTAAACCATCAGGCAGTGACTATAGATGGTTTTTGGTTTTTGGTTTTCACAGAATAGTCACAGTGTGTGTGTGTGTGTGTGTGTGTGTGTGTGTGTACGTGTGTGTGTGTGTGTGTTTGTGTGAGTGTGTAATCAATTATGTAAGTAAAACTTTTTGCTAGCTTTAGCTAAGTTGAAAAGGTTACATCAATTTATACCTCTGTAAAATAGGCCTCCACTTGAATTTTTATAAGAAGTTGAAATTAAATACATATGAAAAAATAAATCATTATAATAACAGAGAAACATGATCTAACTTTTCATAAAGCTAATGTGCTCTCCAGGGGAACTGACATAAGAGCAGCTCTCTAGACCTTGATCTTATTTGCTACTGAACGTTTCAGTTCAACAGCAGTAGAGGACTTAGAGAAACGTGCCGTGATCTCTGGCCCCTGGCTTCTGTGTCATTCTGTACAGAAAACACTCTGTGACTCATGTGAGTCATAAATGGGAAGATCATAAACATTCGTGCAAAGATGAACGTTAGAAAACATTGTGTCACTAGGAACAAAGACCGAGTGAGCTTTGTCCCCTACTTCCTTGAAAGAAAGCTAAGATTGTTAAACATGTTTATGGGTGCATATCCAGCAGCTCAATGCTGAGACCAGGATTTAGAGCATGTTCTCTAAGTTCAATGTTCTTATTGTGAATTTAATCAAAATTAAATACTTAAAAATACTTTTAAAAACATCTTAGCTCAACTCTTCAAAGGCTCAGTTTTTAGTGTGCAGAATATTATTTTCCCTTTCGTCACAAAGAACTGTTTTCATGAACAAAGAAAACTATAGCTATTAATTTGTTTCTCACAAAGAGTGAATAATTCAAATATGGCATATATAGAAGTGTAAGGTATTGTCACTACTGTTATGTCTCTTCACTGCTTATATTTACCTGAAGAGAAGGACCCCCTCTCATACCTGTCATGAGTTACTAGTCAGCTGTAAGGTTGCCAGATCCTCAGAGAAGACCAGGACCTAGCTGTTGAGGTAACGAGGCTTCCATTCACCCTGATCATCACGCCAGACTCTTCACCACTGGCTTCAGGTTGTACTAGAGTCCCTTGAGATCATTGTGATAATGAATATGGAGGAACGTGTGTGTGTGTGTGTGTGTGTGTGTGTGTGTGTGTGTGTGTGTGTGTGTATAGAATGTAAGTATGTAAGAAGGGTGTGAAGTGTCTTTGTGCTAATTCTGGTACATTTATGTCCTTCATAAAATTCCTTTCAGAACTCTCATATCTTTGTCATATTTTTATTAGCATTTCACTTAGTAATAGAACCTGTGCCAAACATAAAATGAGATGAAACTAATTTGCAAGAAATCATATTACTCCCCCTATCATAAAATACTGGGTCAGCTATAATAGATTAGAGAAGGTTTTTTTTCTACAACTGAAAGAGAAAGTTTTACTAAGAATTTAAAGATTAGAAAGCAATTAGATTGAAAATGGGATATGAGTTAAAGAAGAAGCATAATTCAGAATAGTGATTGAGCATAAAGGCTTGTTAAAAGAGATAAAAGGAAATACTCTAGCAAAGCCAGGACTGCTAGTGGATAGAATTTGACCATCATGTCCTTGACTCCCAATTATGATGTTCTTCCTGTTAAAAGACACACTGTTCTCTCTTCAAAATCCAAATTACCTTTTCCTGTGATTATACTGTCCTGGGCCCAAGATCAGTTAGTTTTCCACTAAGCAGTCATTGGACAGACGATTAGAGCCCAAGAATAAACTAGAACTATTGATGTCCCTGTCTGTTCAAATCTGATGGATGTGAACAAGAGTGGCAGGTGGACTGGAAAAGCCAACTATGAATCTATCTTAGTGATGTGCTTTCCAGAGCCCAAGTTAATGCATGAAGTCCCACTCCTTCGATAAGATCCTAGGATCCGAATAGGCTAACAAATAAGAAAGTGGAGAACATGTGTATCACCTGAAATCCAGGAGTTCTACACTATTCCTACTGAAAGATGGGGAAACACCTCAAAGAAATTTCAACAACGAAAAAACTGCTATATGATCTGGAGAGAGGCAACTAGAGACCATTCCAGCTAGCTCCACGTGCTAGAATTAGTTAGGGACCTTTGATATACTATATAGGTTTGTATATATAAACAGAGACTATCACACAAATGAGCCTATTATCTAGCACAGAGCCTATTATGTAGCGGAGTCAGAACTGTTAAATGTATGACAATCTTGAACAAGTTACTTGAACACATCTGGAAGGTAAGAAAAACAGCTGTACATTTCTTATAAGTTCCTTCTTCTGGGTCTCTGAGTCAAAGGTTCTTCCGTATGCTCAAGAGTATAGTACAGTAGGGGTTTCGGTTTGGTCATTTGCATAATTTTTTCTTTGTCCCAGAGTTGATAGCTTTGTTATAAGTGTTCTTATCTTTTTGCCTGTCTTTTTCAACTTGTAGTTAAACTTTAGACTTTTTAAATTTTCTCCTCTTATTGGGGGATACATTTTAGCTTCATTTAATTTATCTGCTCTTTCCTGGGTTAACATGAGAAATATGAAGTACAAAGTAATACGTTTTTTCCTTTAGCCAGCCTCTCACTATGTAGATTGTGTTGTCTTGAGTTTGCTCTGATACTTCTAGTTCTGCCTCCAGAGTACTGGGGTTACAGGCTTGCTTTTATTACAGTACCCAAAGCATTATAATTCAGCTGGTTTTCATAAAACTGATTGACATTTGTTAGGTTAGGCTAAGGATCATCACCTTCTAGGTCTGTACATCCTGGATGATTTCACTAGTTATCATCTCCATCTCAAATATGATGATATTCCTGTAGCTTATAACGTAGTTTTGACCCTATCAAATACGTCTTCTCTCCTCAGTTCAAAGTGGCCTTAGTAACATAATAAACAAATAAACAATGTCAATCTTCTATACAAATATGTATTATCTCCTATTCCACACCCCAATGAGTTCAATATAAAGTCTAAGATTCTGATGAGTCAGTTACTCTAAAGTGAGCAACCACAAGCTGCTCATTGAAGCACCTTCAGTCCTTTGTTTTTGCTGTCTCCTCTTTTGCTTATCCCCAGATGTTTCTCTGGACACCTGCCAAAATGCAAGCCTTATTTATTTAGATTTTTACACCGTTGGCATTTCTTTTGTAATTACTCATCAGTGCATTGTAGTTTATAACCCTTCCCTACTAGCTATACTCGACTAAGGCTACATCTTTTGGTGGCTGGCATTACATTCAATAACCTTTGATTAAACAGACAATGAACAACTGAGTGTAATAATGGTATAATTAAATCATGTAGCTCAATTTTTCGTTCTGGTTTTTAAAAACTTAACTTGCTTTCTGCAGTCATGCTCTGTCACGTCACACCTAGATACTTTCACATGTGCTTGTCATCAAAGTTGTCTATTCATTTCATCAACATGGTCTCTATTCAATTATTTAGCAAATGTTTCTTGCATGTGTACTATGGGTCAGGCATACTCCTGGGCAATGTAAATTAAACAGGTACTAATATAGGCCACCTGCCTCACAAGGCCACTATTCTATTAAACATAGCAAATGCTAAACAGAAGAACCATATTTTTTATTGTTTGATATGTCTCTCATAAAGTGACAGTCGTTCCATATAAAGTAAGAGGAAATGAAGAGAGAAAACTTGTGAAGTCTCTCAGAAAGCCTCCTCTGTGGATGAGACATTGATCATAAAACATGAAAGTTGAGAGAGAAGTGGTAATGAACAATGAAAAAAAAAAGAAGTCTGGTATGATGCCACATACCTGTATGATGTCATACATTTGTATAATGTCATATACTGTTATGATGCCACATACCTGTAAGATGCCACATACCTGTATGATGCCATATACCTGTATGATGTCATACATTTGTATGATGTCACACATCTGTATAATGTCATATACTGCTATGATGCCACATACCTGTATGATGTCACACAGCTATATGATGTTGCATATCTGTATGATGCCACATACCTATGATCCTATATCCTATAACATGAAAGCAGAAAGAAAGGACAGCCTCAGCTACATAGTGAGTTCATGGCCACTCTGGGCTACAGGAGACCATGTCTCAAAAATAATTAAAAGGGAAAAAAAACTACATGAACCCCCTAAAAGGAGAAAGGTCATGAAAGAGCTAACAAAAAGTTGTATTTATACTGATTTAAACTAAGAGAACACCATGATTTTATTATATTGAGAGGAGAATGAATCGCTTCTCAGCCTTTTGGCTAAGATTGAGTGTGGAGAGGAGAATGACAAGAACGAAGTTCAGAAGGGCAGTGAGCATGAGAATAGTCACCACAGACTGTGAGCCACCACAAGTTTATTTCTTACTCTAAAGGAAGGAAGAGTTGCAAGCAGAAAAGTGAATGTGTAATGTCCATTCACCGTGAAACATTTAAACAAAGGGGGAGCTTCTAGGACAGTCTTTTTGGAGACTGGAAATGCAGCAACAGGGGAATATGTGATTATGTTTTTTCCTGGCCCTGAGATAGACAATAGTGACTTGATGATGGAAGAGTTGAAAACAAGGTGAAATAAAGATTGCATTTCAAGTGGTTCACAACTTTGAGAAAAGGGTCAGAGTGGTACAAAGGGGAAGTGCGGACTACTCATCACTTTCTCTGACCAATGACAATTGCTACCAATTTGATAATGTGGATCTGAGATAGCACATTTAAACATCTCCTTTGAGTGATTTTCATGATCCTTTGGAATGTCTTGAACCCCGAAGTATGAACTGACATAGTTTTTAAATATTTGACTATTAAATTACATAATGCTATGATTGCGTGCATGGGTATCTCTCTTTGAAAACAGCAATCATATCTTTTCATCTTCATGTAAGCTGATTTAAATCAGTGTTAGCACAGAACACAAGCTTATTGTTTGAATAAAAATGAAATGTAGGAAGAGATCAGAGAGAATCATGTTATCAGACTGACATATTCAATCTTCCAATCTATTTATTCTTGAATAGTATGTATAAACTTTATCAAATTCTTCTAACACTAACATTTTAAACTGCTTCAAATTGTAAACTCCTTTAAAATTTCCAGTCATTCAAGTTACCATGAGAATAATTTCACTCAGTCCTATGTGAAGAGGGAAGAATGAAATTTCTCTTTTATTCCCCGTGTAGTGCATGATTAACTTAGGCTACCCAACAGAAATGGAAAAATAAATGCATTTCAAGGATACTGAATTATGTAGTCAGTGTCAACCACTGGGCAAAATTTGGAGGAGTAATTATTCATTTTATTTTTTTTAAGAATGTTTGATGTAGGTGGCCAGAGATCAGAGAGAAAGAAATGGATCCACTGCTTTGAAGGAGTCACGTGCATTATATTTTGTGCAGCGCTAAGCGCCTATGACATGGTGCTTGTAGAAGACGAAGAGGTGGTAAGTAAATGAGATGCAGAAGGTGGAGGCAGAGGAAAGAGCAAGATAAACCCAATAGTGCTATCCAGCGACAGCCCTGCACTTGCCAGCCCAACGTCCACTGTACAAGTGTGCGTATGATATCTAGGACTTGCTTATGATACCCATGCTCAAACCTGCAGCCAGTAACCTTACACGCTCTCTTTCTTTACACCCAAGAACAGAATGCATGAAAGTCTCCACCTGTTCAACAGCATCTGTAATCACAAGTATTTCGCAACCACCTCCATTGTTCTGTTTCTTAACAAGAAAGATCTCTTCCAGGAGAAAGTGACCAAGGTGCACCTCAGCATCTGCTTTCCAGAATACACTGGTAAGATTGCTCCCTCAATGCTAGATAATACGCTCTGTAGGACCTCTCTCTCCCTCTCTCTCTCCCCCTCTCTCTCTTTCTCTCTCTCTCTCTCTCTCTCTCTCTCTCTCTCTCTCTCTCTCTCTCTCTCTCTCTCTGTGTGTGTGTGTGTGTGTGTGTATTTGTTTGGGTGTATGGTGTACTTGTTATTGTGGGTATATGAAAATGTGTTTATGAGTGTACGTGCACGCTTGTGTGTATATCTGTATTTGATATCTTTCCTTAATCATTCTCCACCCTTTAAAAAATTACTGATTTTTAACCTATTTATATGTGAACTTTTAAGAATTTCTGTGTACCACATGTGGTAGTACTCTTGGAGGAGGGAAGAGGGCTCTGGATGCCCTGAAACTGGAATTACAGACAACAGTGAGTCACCTTGTGGGTTCTGTGAACCAAATTTAGGTCCTTGTGAGAGTAATATGTGCTTATTAATCTCCGAGCAAAATCTCCACCTGCCCCTGTCCCAACCTTTATATTTTTTGAGACATGGTCCCTCACAGAACTTGAAATTCATCTATGCAAGCAAAGCAACTGACCAACAAGCCTCATGAATCCTCTTGGTGCCATCCTCTTCCTCACCCCTCCCTAGGGTTTACAGAAGCACACTGCTATACCCTGGCTTATTCATTCATTCCAGGAATCCAAACTCAGGTCCTCATGCTTGTGTGGCAGCCTCTTACCCTCTGAGCCATCTTCTCGGCCCTCCCGTTTGGATCTGAGCATGACTGTGATTCCCATTGAAAACACTCTTTCAAATAAAGAAGAGCCTTTGCTGTCCCGTGGAAATTAAAACAAGAGCCAGTGGAACGCACTGGGAAAATGTGAGATTGGTGAGAGTAGCAGCTCTGCACACACATCAATGATGCTGTAGGCTGTATTACCTTCTATGTAAAAATGTCACTGTAGTCACCTTACCTAGAGCTCACAATGTCACACTGGAGCTCAGTAGCTCTTCAGAGTCTACAGTGTGCCTAGTGAACAACAGGAATGTGTGTGACGACAGTGTCCCTTCTCTTTCAATTCCTGATGTCCCACCATTTCATTGCTTATCCTGTCAGTCAGTAACTGCTGAGGCCCTGTGACATGAAACAGTTGGTTTACCTTTAGAGACTCTGTTGTGCGAGTACTTAGCTGTACTGTTGTTAAAGAAGTTATCTAACACTGAAATGGTTGAGATTTAAACATAAATGTATGTCTAATTTGACTCTCTGTGTATTCGATGTCCTAGATGGCAGAGTGTCAAAGTAGGTATTGATACTGATTAATCTTTATTTAGAGTGTGTTATTCTATTATTACAAACATCTATAATGCCTACACAGCTATCATGTGATAAATACAATTGAATCTATATTTAATGATGTAGTTTAAATATAGACACAGTTAAGGTATATATATATATATTTTTTTTTAATTAATACAGTCTCTTAGAGCAGGTTTTATTCACAGATGTATAAATATTTTGTGAGGGCAGAGATTTTATGTGCCTACTCTGTTTTCCTTCCCCTAGGGTTCAATTAGTTACATCTTGTATTGTAACTAATGTACACTTGTTGTAATTGATGGAATGATGTTGACACAAACTTAACCAAGATCCACAGTTTAATTAGGCCTTGCTAGCTGTGTCTCACAGTTCTATGTGTTTTGCTAAATGCATAAAATGTAGCCACCTGTTATCAGTCTTCTGTTAAGATAAAAAAATACCTAAGGTAAATCAGATGATAAAGAGGCATTTTTCGTAATCTCATAATTTGTAAAGTACCAATCTATAGTCAGTTAGCCCTGTTCTAAGTCTGTGGCAAGGGAGTGTGGCAATGGAAGTTTGTTTTCTCTCTATCAAGAAGGAAGCAAGAGAGAGAGAAGAGGGGGGGGGAGAGAGTTGAGGATCTTATAGACGCCTTTGAAGGCACACTCTTGGTAGCCAAAAGACCACCCATGAGGTCCCACCCCTTAAGAGTGTCTACAATGCCCAATGATGCCAAGGACCAAACCTTTAACAAATGGGATTTGGGGGAAGGGATATATTCAGATTTACAGTGGAGAATTAGTATAGTATCACATGGAATCGATCTGTTGTTCTCAGATAACCAAGGTTATCCCCAAATTTCTGAGACTACAAATGTTTCAAGTCTTACAGTCTCACATTTTCCAGAATCTCAAACTGCTGGAATTGTGCAGTGCTCAGCCTTCCCCAGTGACTGGAAGAGTTTGCATTCCCACTAGCAATAAGTATAGTTCCCATGATTTTGTATTCGTGTTAACATTTATTTCCCCATGGTCTTTTGCTAGTCATGCTAGGCTCAACTCTGACACTGAGCCATCTTCTAATCATTGTTGAATTGTATGATGCAAATACTGGTTTTCTCCTACAGTTTTTTTTTCCCTAGCAATAATAAAGTATGAAAGTGAAAATTTTATCTCTATCTCATTAGAAAATCTTTAGAGCCCTTTCTGTGGTGTCCTCAGTATATATATTCTGGTGTGAAGTCAGTCGGTTAGATACAGTTAGTAGCCCCATATCTGTCAGCTTTTCTATTTTTTGTCTCCCTCCCCCGTCTGATCTGGGTGTCATCCTACTAGAGTTTTCTCACACATGGAGAAAACTCTCTCCATATTGCTCTCTGTAGCTGTCCTCACTTCATCTTAGCTCCTCTCTTCACCCAGAAGTGAAGCCAAATGGCTTTCTCGCTATTCATCCCATTTCGTTTGTATACTGCTTCTACTAAATCTCATGCATTCGGCTGACCAGATCTTCCAAATTCCACTCTATTTCCCAGCTCCAGTCAGAAGGATCAGGGAAGGAATGTCACCGACTCTGATCAGTGCTACTTTCTTGTTTTCCCTCATGCTTTTTCTCCTCTCTCGTCATAAGTACTTGCTCAATAGTCTTTCTGCAACCTAGCCACCTCCCACAGTCTCATATATTTCAGCTCATACGAGAGCATATGCCTAAGTATATGAACAGAACATGAGGTATTTGAGTGTGTGTTATTTGTATCATTTGCCTTGTTATGCCAGCATTTAAATTTCTTAAAGCTAAAATTATAATTACACCATTTCTCTCTGTACCCCTTCTCTCTTACCCCATCCATATCTGATCACCATCTTCCAGCCTGCCAAATTCACTGCTTCCTCTTATTTAATGTGGTTAATATGCATCTAAATGAATCAACAGAACTCTCAGAAATTCCAGAAAAGCTAGCATAGTATATGACACCATGTGGGTGCTACACAAATTTCTAAAATCTGACCTTGGACACCTTGACTTTGAAATCAAGAGATGATATGCATAAAGATTCCATACATCAAATAGTAACGAACAACTTGTTGGTGCTATATATAGCCCCATGATTTAAAAGATATGATTAATGCTTACTTCTTTAATTTCTTTCTTCACTAAGGACCAAATACATTTGAAGACGCAGGGAACTACATCAAGAACCAGTTTCTAGATCTGAACTTAAAAAAAGAAGATAAGGAAATCTATTCTCACATGACCTGTGCTACTGACACACAAAACGTCAAATTTGTGTTTGATGCAGTGACAGATATAATAATAAAAGAGAACCTCAAAGACTGTGGGCTCTTCTGAGCAACCTGTTTACTTTCACTTGTAATGGCTATCATCTTTTTAAAAGATAAAAAGGTGCTGTGTATTAGCCTTGGTAGATATAAACTGATTTAGAAATGTAATTAGCATTTTAAGACAAAAATGTTCACACAAAAATGTTACTGTGGTATCACACATATGCTTTCTTGCGGAACGGAGGGTAGAGTTGCTGATGTTCTACATCTAGAATCTGCTGTATCTTGGTATTGATCACAATATTCATTCTTGCTACTATAAAGTTTCTTGGAAGTGCTCTATAGGTGACCAATCACAGAGTAATTAATCATAGAGTAAATTATAGAATGTGCTGTAACGTTTCCTCAGATAGATTTTGAAAAGCATTCAAAGCCATGTCTTCCTACATAAACTATACAAAATGATACAAGGTATATTTTTGATCATCAGCCCTTTAATTAAGTTGCCCCAAAGCATACATAATATATGCTTTGTTGATGGGAAATTGCATGTGTAAAATATATGCATATATAATATTTCTGAGTGGCATGGCCTATTATTATAAGTGATAGCCTGGACTTTAGAATGACAAAGCTAGACTTTAAGACTAAAAGCTTTCCCTACTAGAGTAGTTTCTGTTTTGTGAATTTATGTAATAGTAGCAAGTACATGGGAGAATTTTGTATGATAGCTATTAAGCTTCTCAATTGGAACTGGTCTTAAATTCTGACTCCTTAAATTGGTGCCTTACAAACTGAATTTTTTTTTACAAAATGTCTTACTTACCTGAAGATAAATATGATTGTTTCTTTTCCTTTTTTAATATGTCTGCCCTTTTACCTTAAAGCACTTCTGATAGCATTCATTGCTTCTGCATTTCAGAAGACATATATGGTTTATATCTGGTTTATTCACACTTTTAGACTCGTGCATGAAATCAATAATGACTCATAAAAAGATTAAACTAGGTTTTTTTAACAATGGAAGAGTAATGCAAAGAAGAAGAAATTAAGCATTTCCAGTCTGCAGTTCAGGTGGGCCTTAATTGTATGTCAATAGATCTATTTCACTGCCATAAAACATAGAAACAATACACTCAAGAAGATATCCTAACTAGATTATCTGTATCTTAGTCCTCCCCTGATTAAAAACCACAAAAGAGGTTTAAAATCACTTAAAATACCATGGATTTTAATTTTAAATTCTTTGGAAGTCATAAATTACTGAAGAGTATAAGGTATAAATTATGAAAGCATTCTAAAGAATTATTCAGTTCTGATATCTGCTAAAGCTTTCTTAAAAATCAATAAGTATATAACAAAGAGCCAGCATTTTGATGGAGATAGACAATGCTATAAGATTTCAAGTTCAGAAAGCAAATATGTTAATATTTCTGCTGCTTTTTTGTTACTACTCTAATGTAATCTTTCTCTGGTAGTTCATGGAGAATATTTGAAAAAAGAGAGAAAACGGTATTATTTGGAATATTAATATTATTGCTGGTTTGTTTTTACTTTGACTTAACTTTAGTTTTCACTTTCTAATGAAGAAGAAGTCAGCATGAGCCAATTAGTCTATCCAAAATGCATAATTAATTTTGAGCTCATGTATCCCAGTCTTGTCTTGAGTTCACTATATTTTCCTCTCTTACTAGAAATTCTGTTACCGCGACTCAACCTCTGTTCATGGTGTTATTATAAAATATCATGTCTAATCATGCCCAGATAGTTTTGATTCTAGAAGAAAGAAAGAAAGAACGAACAAAAGAAACAAAGAAAGAAAGAAAGACAGAAAGAAAGGAAGGAAGGAAGACAGAAAGAAAGAAAGAAAGAAAGAAAGAAAGAAAGAAAGAAAGAAAGAAAGAAAGAAAGAAAGAAAGAAAGACAGAAAGAAAGATGGACAGAAAGAAAGAAAGGAAGGAAGGAAGACAGAAAGAAAGAAGGAAGGAAGGAAGGAAGGAAGGAAGGAAGGAAGGAAGGAAGGAAGAAAGAAGTAAACTGATACTGATTCTTTCCTACAATTCCATGATTAAACATAAAAAAGATCTTACACAATATAAAAATGGGTATTAAAGTATCAATTTTTATTAAGGAGAAGAATTTTAAGTAGAGAGAAAACAAAGTCTAGTGTTATTGTTGCAATATTTAAAATCAAATCTATGTTTATAGATGTGCACTATTTGTGGTTAAAGAAAAAAATTATCTGAAACTTGGAAGACTGACTAATACCTGAGAAATTTCCACCAAGACCAGTTATGTTAAATTGGCTAAAGTTAACACCATCTTCTAATTGGACATCCAGTTATCTTACAGAATCTCAAAGAAGCATTCTGTGCTTTGGTGTCTCACTTTCAAACACACAAAGGACAGTCAAACTGAAGTGAATGCCACACAGCTACACATGATCATAACGATGATCATCCTCTGTTATCTGAGGTTTTTCTTCTTGCATGAGCATGTTCCTCACTCTTTTGTGTTAGACAGTTGTCCACAAGGTTTGCACAATGCAGACACTTTGATATGCCCTCAGCATATGGATCACTGTCAGCCTCCACATAGTTTTTTTTTTTTCCAGAAGCACGAGCTGGTCAGCAGGTAAGAATTTGTATGATGGCCCCAAGACTAGAGTGATAAGGAAATTATATAATGAGCAATGGTACCTCATCTCACAATATTGTGAGAGTTGTTGACTCTGAGACAGTGACTTCGGAGAAGGGAGTTCAAACTCTGTAGAATGGAAAACTTTTATTCTAAACATCAGCTATCCAACGGGTGAGCAAAATGTATAAAGAAGAGTCAATCTTCACCTGTCTCACAAGGGGTCAACCAAGAGATTTAGACCCTGAAGTAGTACCCGCCCTAGTACAAACATTCTTACCTTGCCCATCACCCCACTTAGCCACACAATGTCCCTTGAAACACTAGCTGAGAATTATATAAACTTGACTTCACCCAGCAATATAAACACAAGAAACTTTTTTTATTTGTGCGGCTTTATCACTTCTGAATCATAGAGAGACACAGGCTAAAGTGTGTGTATGACAGCTGAACAGAAACCATTTGTAAGATTTATGGGAGAACTTATGAGTTCTATCACATAGACTAATTTTATTTTGAATGGAATAACTATTCACTAAAATACCCCTTGCACTGATGCCTTTCTGAAGACATTCTTACAAGTGATTCTACAGCCACATGGGGGCACACTCACATTATGTGTTTTCAAACCAAGTTTTGCAGCTCTCCTTTGGATTAGCAATGATGTTGAGGAAACAGATAGCCCACGTATATAAAGAATCATACTTCATCCTGTCTCTCCAGCTCAATTGTGTGTGCTTGTCTCCTGGTAATTTGCAGAAGTCCATAAATGACAAACTATGGAAGCATCTCTGTCTCTGTAGAATTGTGCAGATATATATTCCTTGCATGGTCTTATTAGTCATTCGGTGGCTTTTAATTGTTAAAATATGAATGGTGATTGATTTTAAAATCTCCCAGAATCATGTTTCAAATGCTGTTTAATTTATAGTGTTGAGTACAAGAAAAATCATCTGATGGTTCACAACTACGATGTTTTGGTTGTAATCAACTGGATGCTTATTAATACATTGTATTATATATATGCTTATGTTCTTTCATAAGCCATAAATCAGAGTAAAATTCATTCTGCTAAAAACGAGAGTCATTCTGCTATTCTTTTTATTACAGTGCTTTTCTTTTCAGTCGCTGCTCCGCCACATTAGAGGAAACATTCCTTGTGACACTTTTCTTCCTGACACTGTTGGGCTGATACATTTTTCATTAGTAATGGCACAAGTTTTCCTTCCAGCCATGCTTGTCACACCAGATAATAATAAAAGAGTCACATAAAAGAGCAAGAGACCCTAATTTACATCATGTGGACAGTAATGGCCCTGTAATTACTATGAGCCCTTTCAGATAAGAAATAATGTATGAGACTCACAGCCAAAAACATTGCTTTATTAGAAAGACATATTTTCTAAAGTCGACTCAAATTGTCACAAAAACCAAGCAACATATGTAATTGAAAATTGTCAAATTTTGCTTCAGTGTCTATTGCTTAGTGTTCTCTTCTGACAAAGAAAGAATGTCAAGAATTGAAAGTTTTCTGTTATGACCAATGGAGAATATTTGAATTTTAACACATTAAGAATCTAGAAAAAGGTCTAGATGGGTGTTCTTAGGCTCAGCATAGATTTGCTATGCAAAGCATTCTGTCCAGTGGAAAAAGTAATGTCTGCTACAATTCTATTTACAAAATTAATAATTGGCATTATCAGGCTGGTGAGATAGACGCCAAATCAAGGGCACTTTCCCCCAAGCCTGATAACCTGAGATTGATCTCAAGAAGTAGCATGGAATAAAGAAAGAGTTAATTCTCAGGGTCTGTTCTTGTCTTGTCTCTCCTATGCACAGTGCATACACATCTCCCACATTCAAACAAATGAATGTGAAAAAACTCAGAATATGTTATTGCACTTAAATATATGAATGGGAGAGTATATATTTTTATATAGAGAATGTAAGATAATTCACAAGCAAAGAAAGAAGTCTGTTTCATATAGAGTTAGCAATGAGAGCAATCCCTTTGGAGACCTAAACCTAAACCAACCATCCTTCAAACTATCAAAGCAAATAGCGGGCTTGCCTATAGTTTGTACTTTCCCTAACATATTAGGAGAATAAAACCCTGCACCAGAACATAGCTCTATTGTGGCACATGGAGACGTGCATACAGCACAAGACTGGCCTGGATGGTGCATGCTCAGGTTAGTTGCTGTTCCTTGTTTCTTTCTCTTGCTGGAGACTGAACAAGGCCTAGTGCATGCAATACAATGCAAGCCCCCTGTGCTGGGTCTGGGTTGCAGCCCAGCCTCAATGAGGATTTAACATTAACACATTTAAGTGGTCAATAAACCCAAAATGATTCATAGTCTACTTAATAATATATTAGACTTTCTTTTAAAACTCTTACATTTTAATGTATTGCCATGAAATAATTTTAATGCTAATATATAAGAATGTTTCATGTTTATGAAAGTGTAATTGAAAACCAAAGCTCTTGAAGCATTTTAGTGATTTTTTTTCAATATCAAAATTCTGAATGAATTTCTATGCTGCCCTCATAACAGCATAGAGAAGTCAGGTATTATTTTTTGCATTTATCTTCATGCTTTGTTATCTGAAGATTATTATCATTTATATTAATCAAAAATTATATGTACATATATGTTTTTCTTATGTGTATTATGTTAATATGTAAGAAAAACTCATCTCAAAAGCTTTGCTTTCTCCTATCAACTTTCTTGAAGCATAACCCCCCAGGCCTAACAAAATAGTTTTACTTTCTCCCTATGAATAACAAGTTGCATTGCTGTCTAATAGCAGGACATTATCTCATGCTTCATGAAAAAAAAAAATCTAAGCCATCCAAAGCCCATGTAGCGAATGAAGTCTTATATATTCTTTAAATAAGTGAAACTTACAGTTTTATTAGTCCTTCTCAAACTCACAAATTCCAGTTAAATTAATTATGAGTTGTACTTTGTTGTGCACTACTTCCAGGATTTCACTAATGAATTATGCATTGTGATTATTTTAAGTCAGATTCAATGATTTCCACCATTCAGGCATTCAGTTTGTGTTGAATTACAGCCACCTTGCAATGTATTAAACTCACCCAGAGCAAGAATGATGGAAATTCACACCTTGACATTCTGATAATCACATGACTGTCTACAGGATGTAGCTGTGGAAAGCAGCACTTTTAATTCAAAGATTTCTTTTCCTTCTCTTCTTTTCTCTTCTTTCCTTTCCTTTCCTTTCCTTTCTTTTCCTCTCCTCTCCTCTGCTTTGCTCCAACTATACAGAGGCTCAGCAAATGCCTGTTTGTATTTCCTTTGTGATCAATGACTACAACACGCCCTCTGAGCCCCCTACACTTTACAAGTATTCCAAGCAGAGGAGGCTAGAATATTTAATATTCGCATGCTGTTGGTGATATTAATCTCCCATTGTTCAACAACTGAGAATGTGAGAACTGTATTGGAAACATGCTATAGCTTTAAATTAGATCATCAAGTAACTCATGTAAGGTCCTAATTTATTGCTGTTCCAACAAGGCTGCCAAAAAACAAGGGATGTGCAGATGAGCAAAAAACTGTGCCATTACAGAGTGCTTGTTTTGATAGACAGTTGTATGAGTAGAATACGAGACGGCATACCAACTAGGACTCAAGGAACTGTATTTATTTCTTATCATCTGGCTATATGTGAGATTTGTTATTTAAAGTGAGTATTTTCAGACTAGAAGAGTAATGTGTTCCTTTCAAATGCTGCTGTGTGAAGCCATAACAGACAACTAAATAGACTAACTGCCTTGACCTTGACTTATCTGCTGACTACAGAGGTTTGGCAGTAATGTCTTACATCCTGTTGCATGCACACCTTTGAATCAAGGACAGCAGTAACAGTGTAGTTGGAATACTGAGAAGAATGTCTACATATATTAGATAAGCAGTTGCCAAGGAACGCTGCATACATCTTATCATTCATTCTTGCTGCTTGCTGTATAATAGAAGTTTAGTCTGTTCTACCAACATGGCAGAGGACCTGGGGGAGGGGGGAGTAAGAGACAAATAAAGCACAGCAAATCATGCCTGGGCTGGAAACCTAACCAACTCTCTGAGGCCATAATAGTCATGGATTTTGAAGGAGAAACTATAACTGCCACTTTAGCAGACCAGCATCATCCCTAACCGCCCAGGCAGCAATTACCCTCTGCCCTCGGGTGAGCATAGTCCTTACAATATACCAAGGAACTTTCCTTTGCAACAGATGGAGACCATTACAAAAGCCACGGCCGAATAAAATAACAGTTGTGACACCTAGTCCTAACTGTTACATTTATAACATAGCTCCTGAATTTAAGGCTCAGGGATCATTACAGAAAAGATGGCAAAAGATTGTCAGAGCCAAAGGACCGTGTAGTTTGCTGTGAGATTTTTGTCTGCTAGAAATGTCAGAAGTTTGAAGCCTCACCAATATGGTTTCCTAAACTGAACTTGAACAAGGATGGCTCATGAAGCCTCCACCCTACACAAAGACCTATAGGTAAATAAGGGTTGCAGAGTAGGAGAGATAGTTTTCTCTAGAGAAGAGCATACCACCTGGTTATCCAACACCAAAGTGGTCAGGCCTGAAAACATACCTTCAAGTAACAGTACATGAACTGAAATGTTTTATTTAGGAACACACACACACACACACACACATACACACACACAAAAAGCATACAAAATCGTACACAAAATGCAAAAACAATTAAAGAAAAGGAGTCTATCAATTTGAAAGAGACCAAAGTATGGATATGTGTGCGGTGATACATGGAATGGCCTGGAGGGAAATGAGAAATTATATAATTATAATCTCAAAGCTTTAAACAAATATATCTTAAAGAGGGAGGGACTTTGCAAGTGAAAAGCTTTGTGTGAATCTAGCAGTTAAAAAGAATTAGAGTAGTGGGGAGGGAATGGGTGAGAGGAGGGGGAGATGTGGGAAAAGAGGAGGTTGTGTGGTGGAGGAGAGAGGTGCAGAGAGGGGGCAAAGAAGAAGGAAGGAGGGGAGATGGAGATGATGTGGAAGAAGAGAAGAGATGGAAGGGGAGTAGAAGGGAGGAAATGAGAGGTCAAGAAATGGAATGAGGGGAGAGGGGAAGAAGTGGGGGAAGGCGAGGTGCAGCAAGGAAGGAGATCAGTCCTGAGGAGTCTCTTGTCTCCTCCATGTGAGGAATGCAAAGATAATCCTTTATGAATTAACATTCACTCTCAGCACATCATAAACCTTTGAGTGCATGGGCCTTGGAAAAGTCCAAGCAAAAGTGCTTCATAAATGGCAAGATATAAACTTCTATTTTTATCAGCCACCCAGCTTATAATATTCTATTCTTTTATCTTGAATTATATAAGACAGGGTTATAATTTTATTAAACAAGTTATTGGTATACAAGATTTAATACATTTAAATCTGTTCCTAGGATGCTGGGTATCTTTGAGAAGGAAACACAGTATACAGTTTCAGCAGAACCTGTAATTATTCAGTTAGCATTTTATAAAACACGCCTTAGGAAATTTGGAAGATACATTGACCACAGCAGCATCGCTGAATAAATTCTGCAATAGCTTTTTATTTGGGGATCAGGAGTTGAAAGCATTTTTCCTCTTTATTAGTTTTCAGTTCTGTTCAGCACAAAGTGATGATTTCGTAAGCCAAGTTTCAATGAAACAAAAGCATTACTTGTACTATTTTAAAGAGACCACATTCATGGAAACATAATTCCTCACAATGGGAGGCAGTGTCAATGATTCACAAGGTCCACAGCAGAGGGAGCACTATCAAGGCCTCACAGCTTTTCTGTGTGTAGTGGTTTGCACCTGGAACCTACACCAAACTGAGCATTGCTACTGTAGAAAAAGATTTTACAAAGCACTTTCCTTACAACAAATAAAATCCATAATCCAAATACATTATTAGCATTCCCCAGGGACAAAGTATCCATCCTGACTGTACATGATAAGCTAAGCATGAAAAAAAGATGACCCTTTGAGTTATTAAACAGAAAATGGTTGCATTTCATACACAAAATTATAGTGGTTAAACACAAATTTTCTTCTGGCATAAATCTTACTTGTTCCAAAATTGGAACCATTAGCATTCTATTATTCTGATTTAGTATCATTTAAAAATATTGAACAAAAGACAAGAGTCTCCTTGTCTAGGAAAAGACTTGCCCCTTTGTATGTAAAGGCAGTGTGAGCGTCCTCATGTGAGCAGACTTCTTCCCTGACACTCTAATCTTTCACTAAAATGGTGTTGTAATAATCTTAACATGGTTTCTAGGCCTAGCTATTTTCCAGACAATTAGCTTACTCCATTGAATGAAAAAACGTCTAGTATTTAGACTGGAATTTCCCAAAGGCAATGCTACAAAATGTATGAGGCCCAGCTGCAGACATACAAACAGCATTCAACCTTAACTAATATATATATATTTTTTTACTTGAAGGCCTAAATGACAATTGTCTTATTATGTATGAGGAAAAATGTGTTTCTGCCTTTAGCTAAATGTGAGTCAGATGAAATTCAAAGCATTTTTAAGAATCAAGAAAAACAGGACAATGTTTCTAAGTCTATTGGAGATAAAACTGATTTTTATTTCAGGCTGTATGACTAAAAATAGGCACATATAGGAAGGAAGAAATGCTGGAAGAAGACAGACAGCTTCATTTTTTAAATCATGTGTAAACAATTCCGTTCATTTGCTCTTCCTTCAGTTACAGATATAAATTTATTTAGTCATTAAACTGGGGCTGGTGAACTTTATCTTTCTAACACTAAAAGCAATTGGTTAAAAATGAAAGTTCATGGGTTCCAATTTGAACTATGTTGCTCTAAGAACCACAAGATTATTTTGCAATTACATAAGAGAGGGGTGCTGTTTAAGCATCTAAATAATACAAGGATTTGTGCTGTTTTATTTATATTTACTTATATGTCCTTATAGTTTACTCATATATAAACCAGAGAGTAAGTATATTTAAATTTTGGTCTTTGAGAAATCAGGAGTGAATAAATGTGAGTATGTATTTCAAAATACTAATTGTCTAGGACACTGAGTACAAGATGCATATTTTAGGAGGAATCATAAAATAAAAATTGTATTTTGAATCTCAGCACATTTTATCATTCATCTGTGCATTTATTTGTTCAATGTGAATACTTCATCTGCTACCAAGTAAATACTATGTTCAATGAAGAGGAAAAATGTTGAAAGAAAAGAAACTTACAAATTATACCGTGCTAAAACTCCTAGGATATGGATGTGGATATTTTAAAAAAATGTTATAAATAAATACAAAATTCAGATGTTATAAACACAATAGTAGATTCAATAAAAATGTAGACTGTAGGTAATTGTTTAGTTTGAGGCACCTGAAGGGTTTTCTCTAGCAAATAAGCTTCAACTGTGAATGAAGATGTAGTGATGAGATGAAGCAAGGAAGGCATGGTAATGTGTTCAAATCCCCTGAGGTGAGAGTATCCGTGAGGTACAGAAAAGCCAGAAGTCATCAGGGAGGAGAACTGAGGGTGAGATGATGTGAGAGACCCCAACTCAATTTTTTTAGACCCCTAACAACTAGCCCAGCACAGAGTAACTTTTTTTTCTGCTTTCAGCTTGAGAAAGATAGCATTCCCTGTTCCAGGAACTAGCTCTCCACATTCTTGACACATTTGGTGTCCCACTCAATGTTTACTATACAATGACCCAAGGATGTTTGCTCCAGGTATTCTCTAACCTTCCTTAAGGCATAAACTACTGCCTGACTTCCTCATTCTGTACTTCCCCATTCTGTGCATGATTTGTCCTCCACCCCTTGCCTTGTGCTTTTTGTCCTCCATCCCTTATGATTTTTGTCCTCTACCCCTTGCCTTATGACTTTTCCCCTTTAAATACCCCTGACTTCAGTTGTCTGGGGTCGAACTCCTCTACCCCTGCGTGGGATATGAGCTTAGCCCCAGTGCGCTGGTTTCCCGAATAAACCTCGTGTGATTGCAGCAAGGATGGTTTTTCGTGAGTTCTTGGGGATCGCATTATCCCGTGATTTGAGTGAGGGTCTCCCCTCTCCTGGGGTCTTTCAGATGTACAATATTTTAAGATGCAGGCAAAGGTTTTTATTTTATTGTGTCAAAAAAATGTTTAGTCATAGTCTGGGATGATTTGGATTGAAATTTTAGATCTACTTTAACCATCCACTTTGTTGTGTAGAAAAAATGAGCCAAAGGAGAGAGAACATATTTGTACAGGTGTGTGGGAATCTAAGGAACATGGTCTAGTTATTGTCATTACTTGAGCCAGGTCACTAAAGATGGAGAATAAAAGGAACAGAAAGTGTGAAGCAGTCCCGGTGACAGTCCCACGTACATGATGGCTAGCTCATCACTCTAAGATATTGAGAGGGTTGGGCAGGGAAAAGATGACAGTGAAGCTTGCTATGTGCTAAGGCTTGGAGTGTCAGAAGAGGCCAGATTTGAGAAGGAGAGGTTACAGGATTTGAGGCCTTGGGGAACGCCTCAGCAAAGCCAGGTAGACACTGTAAAATGCTGGAATTCCGAGAAGTCTAAGTCCAAGATAAGCAACTAAAATAAAATATAAAAAAGAAGACTAGAAAGGAAAAGTGTGGACAAAAAGAATTGCCCATAAAACAGAACATACTTGGAGTCACATCCCTACAGAAAACCTATTCTCCCTTTTGTAGCAGCCCAGCCATTGGTTGTGACTATCTCCTTAGCTGTGGAATCCATCCTTGTCCTTAATAGATTTTGGGTTAGCGTGTTCTTGCTTCAGTCTCATGTGTGCAAGTGGGAAACAGTTTCACAGCCGCTCCTCATTGTACCTGGGCCTTAGAACCTCGTCCCCTACTTCTGAAATGATCCTTGGTCCGTGGAGAAATGGAGTGTGATGCAGATCTACCATTTAGGGCTAAGCACTCCATAGTTCCTTATCCTCTATTCACTGACTGGGTGTTCCCATGTTCCAGTGGATGGTCCTGTACCCATCTCATACCAACAGTACTAGGTAGACTCGGTGGGCTCAAAATAAGCTCATGAAACTGGATCTGGATCGGAGTAGGGTAAGAGTCAGAGGAGTGTCAGTAAGAAGTAGATTTAATCAACATATGATAAATTCACATATGAAAGTGACTCTGAAGTGTTCAGTCACAAATGAGATATACATATCATATCCTCCTGTTGACAAGGCTCAGGGACATTACAGAAGGATAAGACTGTAAGAGGCAGAAGTTAGGGAGAACTGACATGAGACAGTGTCTTCTGGACGTGACTGGATCCCTGCACACAT
Organism: Apodemus sylvaticus; assembly: GCF_947179515.1. Taxonomy (NCBI): domain Eukaryota; kingdom Metazoa; phylum Chordata; class Mammalia; order Rodentia; family Muridae; genus Apodemus; species Apodemus sylvaticus. The sequence continues at coordinate 11,812,579 of NC_067473.1, read as the reverse complement.
GAACTCACAACATCTGTGGTTGCCTGAACAAGACCTACCCAATAGCAAGCTGAAAAGATATCTAGCATATAGGATATGTGAGCCCCTCCCTCTCATATAGAAGCCACTGACAATTGATGTAATTGTCATCTTTTACAACTTTGTGTTCTTTAAGGTCAACCCTAGTAGGCTGACCATGCTCTGGTAGATCTCAACACACTCGATACATTCATACTGTATGAATGTATGTGTCATACAAATTGGTCTCAATAGGTAAGAAGAAAAAGAGGATGAGGAGGAGATAGGAAGTTTAGTGCTGAGTGGGGTGTGCAGAAAGGGGTGGATCTGGGAGGGGTTAAAGATAACCATGAAACAATGTATTAAATGTATGCATGTCATTCTCAAATAATTGCTAGATATGCACATATATTATAATAATACACACATATGTAATATATATTATAATAATATATATTTAGAAATAAAGAAATGGAAGCGTAAAATTGTTAATGGATAATGTCTGAATCTTCCATCAATTTTAGCTCATTCTCAAGGAAAAGATAATGTGCAGTGTTTTCAAGAGTATCACCATGGAAATCCAATCTAAATAAAAAATTGCAAAATCTGCACAGAGAAACTTTGTAAAAGGGCCCACTGCCAGCTCTGCACAGCGCAGGCTGGGAGGTCACTCAAATCTAATGAGAAAAAAAAAACATGGCATTTCAATTATTCTTGGACCTTTCAGAGGACTTAAGTTATGAAATAAACTGCTACTTCAAAACAGACAATTTTGTCTGAATTAGACAAATACAGAGAATCTCATTTGACACAGCAAAATGTCAGGCAGAAACCTTACACAGAAACCAGCCCTGGGCTTTAAACCGGTAGCTAAGCTGGCAAGAGTCTGGTGGCTCCAGGAGACACATCTGAGACTCAAACACTCCAGGGGTCCTAATCAGAAGGGCGTCTCCGCATTTCTGTGTATTCTCATAGTGAATACTGAGGAGAAACCTTCTGTCTTTCTGTGACATCAGAAGGGAAATAGCCATTTTGAAAATTCACTTGAGCCTCTTCTTTCATCAAGACATGTTCCTAAAACCTGACCGCTTGAGCTTTTGTCATCATTGTTATTTTGTTTTTTGTTTTGTTTTGCTTGTTTTTTTTTTTTTCAGATCCTACTTGGGAAAAGGAAACAACCATTTCTAACATGGCATTCAATTATTCTTGGACCTTTCAGAGAACTTAAGTTATAAAATAAACTACTACTTCAAAACAGACAATTTTGTCTGATTGAGACAAATACAGAGAAGCTCATTTGTCACAGGAAAAAAAAAAAATTCTCTCCCCTACCCTCTCTGCTCACGTTAGTAGCACAATACTAAAGGCTTCTCCTTTTAGCTAGTAGTACGTCATGTCCAGCTAAAAAGAACACATTACAAAGAATACTAAAAAATGGAAAAAATAAACAAGCCAACAAAAAGACACAGTTAATGGGTGCGACGAATGAGCCAGAGAAGCAGGTTTAAGCACTGCAGAGATATCACAATTATCAGGCTAGGACAGGAAAAATAAAACCCCTATGAGTAACATGCTGTAAAAAGTAGACAGGATGTAAAAACAGATGGGCAGCGTAAGCAGAAACATGGAGATTCTAGAAACAAGTAAAAATAAAGAACCCGTTGCAGATAAAATCTAGATCTAGTAGATTAGATAAGACTGAAGAAGGACTCTGCGCTTGAGGATATACTGTTAAAAACTGACGATGTGAAATAACAAATAGAAAACAGGCTAAAAATAAAAGCAAAGAGTGCATGAATTGTGGAGCGGCTGCAAAGGGAGTCGCACACCCGTGAGAAGCGGATGAGACCGAAGGCGGAAAGGAACCTTGGAGCTCCGAGAAGAACGTACAGGATGTGTAGCAGAAATCCGCACTGCGGCACGGCAGCCCTGGACTTGAGGAAGTAAGATAAAGTGCAGGCCTTGAAAGAAAGGGAAGAAAGCAAGGGTAAAACGGAGCAAATATGCGTCAGCTGGAGTCAGAGGATGCTTAGTCACGTGGGAATCAGAGGGTACTTAGTCACGTGGCAACTAGAGCCGGAATCCTCTCCATAACCGCTGTGCCTGGGTGGTGCTCTACGCCTGTCATTCCAGCACCGAGGGGTCTGAGCGAGGGCCAATGGCCTACAAAGCAAGCTTGTCCTTGTATTAAAAAAGAAAAATAATAATAATAACAAAGAAATAGTGGATATTTGAAAGGGGGGCAGTAAGCCTTGAATAACAATGATGCATGGTTTGCAGCCTTGATTTCGGACAGGTGAGACGCTGAAATTATAATAACCAGTACTTGGGTCACTGAGCTTAGAAACTGTAAGGCACCGTTCCTGTTATTTCGGTTATGGTTCCTCTCTATTGTATCAAGGGAAAGTTAATAGAGTCAGGAGTGGGACACAGCTACTCAAAGAGAGATTTAAATGTCTCTAAAGCCCATGGGACATTATTATTTATTTTCTTGGAAGTCATTCATGTGAATACCTCATTTGTTATTACTTTTCTTAAGTAAATCTATGCACCTACACCCCTCCCCAGACACACACACACACACACACACACACACACACACACACAAAGTTCCTGAGGCTGGGGGAGGGCTCAAGGGGTAAAATTAATTGGTCCACAAAGATTATGACCAATTTGCTCCTCAGAACCCACTTAAAAAGCCAGACACAATGATAGGCATTTGTAACGCTAGCAGATCACTAGAAGAGTGGGAGGCAGAGGAGACTCAGGCAGGAGTTGGCAGGCCACATGGCCTGACTGAACCACAGCTGCAAAACCAACAAGAGGTCCTGCCTCAACAAGACAGAAAGGAACAACCAACTTCTGAGCTCTGTCCTGTGACCTCTACATATGCACTGTGGCACATGCGTGCAAATACATGCAAGCTAACAACAAGAACAACAATAATAACAATAATAATAATAAATCTAAACCCTTGGTCTTTTATGCCTACAGTTACCCTTAGTCATTGAAGATGCTAGTCCAGGACTGTGCTCTAAGGCCTTCTTGTCTATGAGCTGCCCGTGATTATACACTGGTCCATTTCAGGTGAGAATCATGAACTGTGAACTGGGACTGTATGCTAACAGCCCCACTTGGCATGGTGGGTGTTCTCCATTTAGAAGCTGCTTGACAGCTTTCTTATCTTTAAGTTCTTGCTGAGTTCCTTGCTTTCTACCATTCACAAGCAAACTGCTCCTGACAGGCTGAAGGTGCTGGTTGTGATGATCAGAGGTGGGGGATGAGTTTGTACCTGCCAGCCTACTTTCTCTCTAAAACCCCCATAAGTGTTCTCTGCTTTCTCTTCTTTGGAGAATGCTGTTGCTTTCCCTTTCTCTTTTCTTTTCCTTACCTCCTGTACAAATGCTTAGCTCTGTCTTGAATTATCTAAACGTTTGCATCAGCCTCAGCATCACCTGAATTAACCTGTACAGCCCTCTGATGTTCACAGGTCTGTAACCTGCTCTCCTAAAGTCTCAGAGTCTGAGCCCAAATATATTTTCTTGGTAAATCTCAGATAACACCTGCCCCTTTTATGCACAGGAGCTTGTTGCCCAGATAGCTCTCACACATCTTCGACTTTTGTGCATCCAAGTATGTAGATTCAACCTGTCCCCAAACCACCCTTGTCTTGGAAGTGTTTGGAAACAGAACACCAGAGTTAGAAACTCTCTCTGGGAAAGAAAGAATTTACTCTTCTTTCTATCTCCCTGTGGAGAGAGACATCTTTTGAGGATGTTATGGTATGTTGGGGGCACTTCTCACCAGTCCTGGGAAATTTCCATGCCCTTTATTCATTGTGCCCTATGCTCTCAGTATTACAGTGCCCTACCCTCCCCCTGCCTGAATTTGTGTCTATTTTCTAATTTATTTCCTCACCCCTAACACTATTACAAATCCTACTCATGGATGCGGCGGAAGACTCGGGTCTGATGACTGCTAATGGTAACTCAGTAGTAGTAAGTTTACAACACATTAAAATCATTCACGTTTCAAGGTGCTTCATGACCATTTGATTACAAATTCTCAAAATGTGTTTAAATGATAGTGTGTCTTCAAGAAATAAATATTTGTCACATTAAAGTCTTTCTTCTACTTAGAATTTTTTTTTAACTTGGAGAATTGATACATTTTATTGTCTTACTTTTGATTACTATCCTCAGAATGTTTTAAATTGAAAGATTTCCCTGTTTGTTACAGCATCTGAGGAGCCTGGTGTACATTTTCTCTCTCTTCCTCATTTTCTGAGTTAGGCTCTATTACTGTGATAAACACCACAATCAAAAGCAAATTTTGAACGGGAGTGTTTATTTCACCTTATATGTCCTTGTCACAGTTCGTCATCGAGGGAAATCAAGGCAAAGATGTGGAGGCAAAAATTGAAGCAGAGGCCAGAGAGGCATCTTGCTAGCTTGCTCTCCAAGGCATAACCAGGCTGCTTTTTTATAGAAATGACCTCTCAAAGGATGGTGGTATCCTAAGTGGCTGGGCCCTCCCATATCAAGCAATTGTCAGGAAAATATCCCTACAGAGTTGCCCACAGGTCAATTTGATGGAGACATTTTCTCAATTAAATTTTTTTCTTCCCAGATATATCTGGTTTTTATCAAGTTGACAAAAATCAATGAACACAGTCATCAAACCCTCACACCTACTTCATGTCCATATATCCATCTGTGGTGGTATGTGCCAATCACTTCTTTCTCAGGAATCTGCCTCTCCACATTTGCAGAAAGACTCTGGTCCTAGTTTATTCTGAACTTTTCATTTGTCATATACCAGTCCAAATGATTCAAGCAAAGTTGCTTTTAGTTAATATCACAAGCGCTTTTTCATGTAATAGAGACAATGTGGCTAATAGTAAAACATCTGGAGCAGACTACAGAGACAAGAAGTGGAAAACGCAGGCCAATGGGGAGAGTTGTCTGAGGGTAGGAGACTGGATCACTTGTGATGCACAATTCACTAAAGTGTGACTTATTTTCAGCTTCATTGAAAAAATGTTTAGTGTGTCAGTCAGACTTCTCCAGATACAATGACTCTCTCTTACCTCTTTCTCTCTACAAATAAATGTACATGGGAAGAAAGAGAAAGAGAAAAAGAGAGATGAGAAATTGATATAAACACCTGGGAAGAGAAAAACTCAATTATATACATCAATTATATATATAATATTATATGTTATATTATTAATTATACATTACATTATTATATTATATTTATAGCATATTGATATTTATAATATAATATAACCTATAATGTACAATTGTATAATTATATAATTATAAATATTATATATATAATTATATATAATATATTTTATATATGCACACACACAAAATATATGAGATATATACAGATATATATATATATAAACATACACATGCATATATGTGTACACACACAGACACACACACACACACACACACACACATATATATATATTTCATATATATATGAAATTTTAGAATATTTTATTGCTGATCCAATCATGGCTGCCTATGAATGGAAAATTCATGAATCCAGTCCTTGTTCAGTCCATGAGACTGGATGTCTTCAGTATGTGGAATCCTGAAGAAGTAGGCTGTAATGCTAGAAAAGGAATAGACTTGCTTGCAAGGGTAAGAGAAGGCAGGAAAAGAGAGAAGGTTTCCCTCTTCCAAGTCATTGATACAGGATGCCAGCAGAAGGTGTGATCCAGATTAGTGGTGGATCTGCCAACCTCCAAAAACTGAATTAATGATTTACCTCCCCACCTCAAAGATCTATATTATAAGTGGGTTTTCCTATGTCAAATCATTTAATAAAGAAACAATCCCCCAAAGATTTGACCAGTCATTTGGGTCTTAGTTGATTCCAGATGTAGTCAAGTTGACAACAAAGAATCTATGAATCAGTGCAGAATTTTTAATTGAAACAAAGCAATATGGTTCACAAGCATGAGAAGCGTAGACAGTTGGGATCATAAACATTGATAAAGGTCATGGGATTTGTGACAATAGTCAATCAAGATCTTCTCATAACAGCAAGAAAAATTGTTTCACCCAGAATGAACAACAAAGAGAGTCCATGGACCAATATACAGTAGGTAGATGTCTGAGATTAGCAAAGCTTATTAAAAAATAAAATCATTGAAGAATTGGGCTGTAGAGAAATAAAAACTGTAAACAGCATGGTTTATCCCATTCCTTAACTATTTAATTGTGTGAGTTTGAGGGCACAGGATGTACAGTGAGGTCAGAGAATGACTTGGGATTCGGTCCTCTCTTGACAGCTAGTGACCTAGGGATCAAACTCAGATACTCTAAGTTTTTCAGCATGCAAGGGCCTCTGATCCCTGAGCAACAGCCTCCTGAAACATTTCTCTTTCCACATAAAACATTTTCCTTTCCCCCTCACCCTCCTCTTCTCCATTTTCTCCCCCAGCCTTCTTCCTCCTCCATCTCCTCCTGCTCCTCCCCCTTCACTGTGCATGTAGGGCAAATTCCCTAACACTGATTCCTCTTTACTTTTTTATAGTTTTAATTTTTGAAATTGTAATATAATTACATTATTCCCATTTCCTTTTCCTCCTTCTACACTCTAAACCCCTCCTATTGACACACTTGCTCTCATTAAAATCCCTGGCCTCTTATTTCTTTGTTGTTACACACTGCCTAGTTCCTATTTTTTTCAATGATTTAGAGGGAAACAATTCCTTTCATGAAAGGAAGGCGCCCCCTGGTGGTCATGTTGGCTGGGCCTCTATATAACCCTAGAAATTGAGGTGAGTGTGTATCTCAAGAGGGTATCCTTATCTTATTAGAGGTTGTGCATTTGGGAAGAACATACTCGTAGATAATGGATATTGTCATGCTGTCAAAATGTAGAGTTAACTCCTAGTAGGAGCTGGGGATTGCAGTTAGAATAACAAGATGCTGTGAAGTACGATGTATGTGCTCTGCTACATTCCCTGGAGGAGAGAAATCGGGTGTACACTGGCTTCCAATACTTTTCCTTTCTTTTTTTCTCCTTCATAATACACTGTATATCTCTTGCATATATATTTGCATTATCATTTCTCTTATCTGTGCAAATATTGATGAATAGTGAGTTAATATCTCTCCTTCTGCCTGTTGATGTTTACACGGGTTCTACGTTTGGCATGCACACACTTTTTCTTTTTTTTTTTTTATTCTTTAATCCTTTTTTTACAGTACAGACTTCATCTCCCTCCCAACCTCTCCAAACCACACCCCCCCATCTCCAAGAGGATGTCTTCACCTCCAATCCCCCATCCCACCCCACCCCACCCCATCAGTCCTCCCCACTCCCTGGGGCCTCAAGTCTCTCAAGGATTAGGTGCATCTTCTCTCACTGAGGCTTGACTCGTCAGTCCTGTGCTGTATATGTGTCAGAGGTCTCATAGCAGCTGGTGTATGCTTCCTCACTGGTGGCTCAGGGTCTGAGAGATCTCGGGGGTCTGGTCTTCTCACGGGGGTGCCTTCCTCCTCAGCTTTTCCTGCATTTTCCTCAATTCAACCACAGGGGTCCCTGGCTTCAGTCCATTAGCTGGGTGCTAGCATCTGCCTCTGACTCAGCTGCTTGTTGGGCCTCTTAGAGGGCAGCCATGCTAGGCTCCTGTCTGTGCACACCACTGTGTCAGTAAGAGTTTCAGAGCCCCAGGCCTCCCCTTGATCTGGATCCCAGCTTGGGCCAGTCACTGAATCTTCGTTCTCTCATGCTCTTCTCCATTTTTGTTCTTGCAGTTCCTTCAGACAAGAACAATTCTGGATCAGAGCTTTTGACTGTGGGATGGCAATCCTATCTCTCCACTTGTGTCCTGTCTCTCCAGTGGAGGTGGACTCTACAAGTTCCCCCTCCCCACATGCATACAGTTTTAAATTCTCTGAGTTGCAAACAGAGTAATAACAGAGCACAAGACTGCAGTTGCCTACGGATGGCAAGTATGGGTAGAGAACAGAATACAAAGGCCACAAGGAAACTTGAGTGGTAGAAATGTTTGGGATCCTAATTAAAGTGATTGTCTCTAACAATGACATAAAAATGGCAAAAATAAATCAAACAATGCACTGTAGACAGAAACAACTTTCACATTACACTTCAATTATATTTTAATTAAATCTTAACATATCTAAAACTCTATTAGAAAGTACAAACACTTGGTGAAATGTAGTTTACCAAGCAGGTAGAGCTCCCTGTGCAGAATCTCAAATCTGAAAATATGCATCTCATCTGAATGATTGGGACAGGATTATTAATCTGAGAACTCAGGCTAGGTACTGAGCTAAGAGAAAGAAGATACAGAGGAGGAAAAGAAAGGGGAGGGACAAGGAAGAAGAAGGAGAGGAGAAGGAAGGGGAGAAGGAGAAGAAAGGAGAGGGAGAAAGGACAATGAAGAGGACAGCACAGGGTACAGGAGTAGCAGGAGGTAGAGTTCCTTCAGGGTGTCATTCTCTGGTCAGTTTGGGCAGTGTACTGTCTAACTGTGAGCCCACCTCCTATATAATCGCCCTTGTGAGATTTAGAGATTCTCTTCTGAAGGAAGTTTATGCATAAAAAGTTAAAGAGTTATTCATGATCTGTTCAGAAATGTTGCTCTCCATCATTCTTGAGAATCTTAATTCTGAAGATATCAGTCGACATTTGGTAAACTCGAATACTTGAGTATTGAGTTATGAGAGTGAGGTGGTGTGGTATTTTGGTTCTGACAGAGTTTTTTTTAAGGTAAATTTTAAATGGTAGTTGCAACAGCTGTGTGATGCACACAGTGTCTCTTTCTCAACTGTAATGTAATAGTCATTAATTTAAGGGACGAAGGCAAGTGAGAAATTGAGGACTTACCTGCCATATCCAATGGTCCTGGCCCTATCTCCAGCTCCAAAATGAAATAAACTATGAAAAATTGAGCATTTGGTGCCAGATCAGTAATGTGAATTCAAATGACAAGAGAGTAAATGTAAAATGTTTCTTAAACACTATACTACACACACACACACACACACCCCTACCCCAATAGCCCTTTAAAATAGAAAAGGTAACTTTTGTAGTGTAGTGACATCACCATTTTTTCTCTTTTTCACATAAATAATGATGACTATTACTCTCTTATCAATCTTCAGATTTTTAGATACTGGAAAACCTTTAATGCCCTTTTTCCAAGATTTGACTAAGAAAAATTCCTCTGATGGTTCTCAATTTTAAGAATTGTGGGTTTTTAAAATATTAAAACATTTTAAGATCTTAAAATGTACATAATCAGTTAAGTTTCTCAGGAGTTCCTTATAACACTTAGACACAGCTCGTTGAACTATGGAAGGTATAATAAGGAATAATATTTGTGAGTTTTGTCAAATGTGCCATTCTTCACCTTTCTTGCCAATATTTGTACAATGTGGCTTCTTATCTTTTCCATTCTCTCTGTCTCTGTCTCTATATCTGTCTCTCTGTCTCTCTGTCTCTCTCTCTCTCTCTCTCTCTCTCTCTCTCTCTCTCTCTCTCTCTCCCTCTCTTCAGTTCATGCCATGGTTTCCCCTGTTCCACTGAAGACAGAAATTCAGGACACATCAATGCAAAGTTTACAATTTCATATTTTATTTTTAACCTTTATTTGTTCCATTCTGAGTTTCTAGACAGAAACATGTCACAAATCTAGTTTACCAATATAAGCTGTACCCATTCCAACTGTTACTTAACATCATGTCTTCTTTCCATGTCTGCAAAAAAATTAAGGAAGCATGAGAGAAAGACCAGTCTAAAGACTAAAAACTAAACAAAGTTAAAGAAATGTGACTGTTAACTCTTAATTTACTGTTATATTCTTGTTTTATCATCTTTAAATAGAGGAATTTTACATATACCTTGGGATTGAAAAATAATTAAATTCCTTCCAGAAAATACATGCAATTGTTCTTGAAATAAAAGTCATGCTGAATAATTGTCAAAGAAATAATTAACATTTAAGGAGTTGCTCAGTATTTCCTGGAGCCAAACTAAAAATTTTCCCAGCAGATTTCTCTCTTCCTTGCACATATCTCTTTGAGAAAGGTGGGCAGTTGTTCAAGCTCTCTTTTCTTCACTTGTTGTCATCGTTTGTATTTTATCGTTAATTTCTTAACCACTGTGATAAAACACCCTATAAAAGCACGTTAGGGGAAGAAATGTTTATCCTGTCTCTTGGTTCAGAGAATATAGTTATAGCAGGAAGACACAAGGTGAGAGCATCCTATCCAGGCCTGAGGAGGGAGACTCTGGCTTGTCTCCTTCCTCTAATTAGGAAACAGAGAGGCCAAGTAAGAAGCAGAACCAGGCTATACCTAAACTGAACCATCTTGATGTCTCAGGCACCCAGGAACCTACTTTCATCCAAGTGCAACCTCCTAAAGGTTCTCAATTTCCCATGATAGTGCCAACAGTTTTTCTATGCTATACATCAGTTCAGTGTTGTCCATCATAAAGATTATTAAAATGTTTGGATAGGTATGAGTTGGAGGAAGGATCAAGGGACCCAAAGAGGACAGAGACTCCCTAGGAAAACCAACAGAAACAACTAATCTGGACCTATGGGGACTCCAAGTGACCGAACGAACAAGCAAAGAGAGAACACAGGACGGACCTAGGATCTCTGCAAACATGTAGCAAATGTGCAGCTTGGTCTTCACACGGGGTCCCCCAATGGCTGGAATGGAGACTATACCTGAAGCTGTTGCCTGCTTACCTGTGGATCCAGTTCCCCTAACTGGACCACCATGTCTGACCTCAGGTGGGAGAGAGTGCAACTAGTCCCGTGGTGACTTGATGAGCTGGGGCTGAGGTGTGGGTGAAGGGAATGGGATCATATGTGGGGAGATGATATAGGGGATTCCAACTTCTCGGAGGGTTAGGGATGAAGGGGTGCTGGAAGGAGGGGGGCTGACACTGCCATGTGGAGTGAATAAATAAAATTCTGAAATATTGTGGATAGTTATATTACAGTTTGTATGTGTGTATTATATAACTTAATATTATCATACTTCCATATTCCTTGGTATTTTCTAGACATTAGAACAGGTCTCCCTGTTCTAGAATATCATTAGACAAAAATTTGTGAATAAGGATATAATTATGCCGAAAATGTTTTAGTAAAGAAATGTCTAGCAATATTTTAGAAAATAAAACTAACAACTAACAAATTGAAATACTGAAAATTGTCAGAAATCTCTACCAGCATAAAATTTACTTACAAAAACAAGGAGAAACTTAATCAGTTTAGTATTAGAGGTAGAGCTTGGATGTACTTTTAAGACATTGTGCTCTGAATAATTTATATTTCTCTTTACCTTCCAATCCAGATGGCTTTCCCTTGGCAACCTATTTGTACAGCGATGTCTTCAGTGCATGAAACTGAGATAATCACTTATATATAAAATACAGTGGTATTATGCTAAATAATATCATATGTTTCTTCTAAACCAAAGAAAGTAAGTATTTAATAGGTGCTAATGTCTTAGCAGGAGGTAAGAGAGGACAGCACCCCTCAGGAGTTTTCTTCTGCCTTAAACAATACTTGTGATGTTTAAGTGGATTTCCTTGTGTATTAACAGAAAGTAGTGTTTAAAGTAAAATATTCAGAATAAATTTGGTATTAAAAGCAGATACTGGAAAATTTTCAGAAACATCAATACTGATTTTTATCATCAGCATGTATTTTATGCATCTTCTATATATTACAGCCATATTTTACCTAAAATACTCTCTTGATTTCAATCATGTCCTATATAGCTGTAGTGTTTGAACATCCACCAATCCCTGGGTTTGACCCCAGATTAGGTCACAAAATTCCACCAATCCCAGGCTACCCTGAAAAGCCACCCCTCCACACACATACACACAAGAAATGTATTTAAAACTAGCTTCTTCTTCAGTTCTGTGTTGCTTCTCACCTGAGTAAAGGCAACCACCCTCTTGGGATTTTACCCATTAATCTCTGTGTGAGATTTGGTTTCCAGAGTGACTTTGTGGTACTCCTTGACTCCCAACTCCCAGGATACCTTTCCCTTTAGAGCTGCAACACTTCTATTGGGAAAACCTTCCCCCCCCCCCAGAGCTGTAACACTGACAATAGGAGGGGGGTCTCCAAAGAAACAGAACAAGATATGTGTCTATATACAGAGATTTATTTAGGTAAATGTTTCATGTGATTGTGGGGACTGGCAAATCTGAAATCCACAGAGCAGACTGGTAGGCTGAAAATTCTGAGAACTGATATATTCAGAAGCCTAAAGACTGAATACTAATTTAGATTGTATATGTTATACTCAGGAGGTAAAATTTTTCCCTATTTAGTGACCTCTATCTCTTCTCTTATGATCTCCAACTGGACCTATCTATGTCATAAAGGACAATCTGCTCTACTGGCAAATCTACTGATATGATATAATTGACAATTAGAAAAGTATCTCACAGAAATGTCCAAACATATATTTGACTAGACAACTTGGCATTATGGCCCCACCATATTAACAGTTGAAATCAATCAGCAAGGAATAGACTTTAGGGACTATGGGCATTGTTCAGTGGCAGAATATTCTAGACTGAACTTTATACTTGACTACAAAATCAGCTTGTGACTTTATTTACACTATCCATTAAAGTGACCACATTCTTCTATCTATGGAAATTGATGCACGGCTATGTATAGAAGGCAGCTCACTGTCAAGCGCAGGAATTTTGTTTAAGATATTAATTAAAGCTTACTTGTCAAATAGTTTAGAAACATTGAAACTCAGCTTAAAGATAAAGCTGTCAGTGGCTTTGCTAGATGATAATTCACCCAAAACGGAGAATATAACTGAAAGAAGAAGAAATTCAGGTTAGGTGACTTTTAGGAGCAAAAAAATATATGTAAAATATTAGAAAAGATTCCACATGTTCATTTAGAATACTATGTCATAAGTAAATATGCACATACAAAAAATTAAATCACACCTCAGCATCAGACCACACATGAAAGGTAAATCAGAATCCCAAGTTTAAGAGCTATATAGCCACTCAAGGAACATATAGATGTAATTTTTATGGCCTTTGGTAAGGTAATGGTTCTTAGATATGATCCCAAAGCAAATATAACAACTAAAAACAGATAAACCTAATCATATAAATTTCTTTGTTCTTGTTTTTAATTTGCATATTAATATGTACTAACAAGAAAGCAAAAGGAAAATTACAATATGGATGAAAAGATTTACAAGTCACTTATCTAATAAAAGACATACAGAAAAATTCATGAATAAAAAAGATAACTTCGGTAAAAATAGGAAAAAAAAATTGGATAGCTATTTCTACAAATAACCAATAGGCAAATTAAAAACTACTGAACATTATACCTTATTACTCTACCAAAAAGCAAAATCATTATCAAATTACAAATTACTAGTATGGCTCTAATCAATATTAGAGACAGCAAGGAGTGTCAATGAAGAAATAGAGTCAATGGAACCTCATTCACTCTGGCATAAATACACAGTCTAGAGTCACCATGTGACCTACTAATTCCAGTTAGACATGTGTCTTCTAGAAGAAAAATATCTTTTTAATCTAAAATCATATGCAAAACTACACACTGCATTAATTCTTAAGGTGATCAAAATGGACTAGGGGAATTTCACAGAACACTATTTGTTTTATAATTAACATGGTAACCAGACACATTTTATTTATTCTTTAAAATTTCATTGATGACTCAAAGCTTATAACCTTGCATTTCTTTTATTGGAAATTGTCTATCATCCTATTCAAAAATGGAAATTATAATAATTTTAGTGTTTATAATTATCTACACACAACCAAAGTGTCTACACATCTTCTAAGAATGAAGTGATACATCTATTTGTGGAGGAAAATATGGCAAATGTACTTCTGAATGTGGGTGACAGTTATTGCCTCTAATAAGGAAGTAATGTCAGTTATTTTTATTTAATGTCACAAATGACCTTCATCTCAACAAACTTTCTACCCCTCCCATAAAATGAAGGTATGTGACAAGAGTAGAACTATTTTGTTTAAGAATTAAGTGGTCAGTCACACAGAGAAAAGGCTCAGCAAATTTCTCTTGTTTGTAATACCTTACTGCAGATATTGCTAAAGCTAATTCAGCTTCAAGTAAGGTTGCAGGCATGTTTGGCTACTTGTTTACTTTTAAACAACCTATATTGTTTGTCAGAGAAAAACTCTGTATTGTTTTCTATGAGTGGTTTTTATCTCTAACTAGTAAACAGGACAAGGACCCATATATCTTGCCTACAACAATCTGATCAGAAATGAAGCTGATATCTCTCTCCATTTTCTGGAACACACGATCAGATATAACAATGCAGGGAAATTGGAAAGATAATCGTAATAAAGAAGGAATAGCAGAATAATGCTTTGAGAGGTGATATAAGAAGCAAATCACTTGAAGTATTCATCACTAAAGAAGAATGGAAGAGCACTCTTTGTCACCAAATGTGTACTTTTAATTTTCACTCCCTTCTATGTAGCTAATAGGAATTCTTAAAGCATCTTTATATTTTACCACATAAATATTAGAATTAGCCCATCTAAATATTTTCTTTTTCTTATTTCAAAATATTTTCTAAGCATATTTAATGACTTGTTTACAATGTAAAGCAAGAATAGTAAGAGAACTTTTATGGTCTTTGAGAATCATTATATGCCTTATCCACTCCTCCTCTCAAAATCCCCAGGCTTCAGTGAAGACAAATATTACTCTATGTAATTTACAAATAAAGAGATTGAGGTGAAGGAAGCTTGAGTGACTGGCCTAAGACTCATGCTTTATAACTGAAGTCATCAACAATATCAGCCATTTAACACTAAATTTGAAATGTTGTTTGTAGACTTATCATTTTATCACCCTTTAAAATTGGAGAATGTAATGATTAATTTTAATCAACTAGTCTTAAACAATTAAATAAGTCAATTTAATCTGATCATGACTATAATTAAAATCACCATGGAAAAACACTTCTGGGTGTGCCTTTTGGGGTGTTTCCAAAAGGTTTAGCTGGGATGGAAAAGACACCCTTAGTGTGGGCAGCGCCATCTTATGGGTTCAACAGTGTACAAACGAAGACTCTGAGCTGGTCACCAGTTCATATTCATCTCATCACACTTCCTGACTGCGGATGCCTTGGTCCTTTCACCAGATACTAGTGTGGCCATGAGCCCCCCATTCATTCAAACGGTGAGTCAATGTATCCCTTCCTCTCTTAAAAAACTTCTTATCAGACTTTTGGTCACAGCAGGATGACAACTGAGATTTAAGGTGTGTGTGTGTGTGTGTGTGTGTGTGTGTGTGTGATGAATAATGTTCTTCCTTTACACTGATGCACTCATGAAAATTCTGGAGCCTGGGTGGCTTTTGAACACATGGCATTGCTTATCTTAAGCTGGAGCTTTTTGCTTGTAAGTTGCTTTTCTTATTACTTCTGCTTGTGTTTACCTATAGGATTTAATACATACATAGTGAATTTACTTCTGGTTAGAGTCAAAACATGAGTTTTCTAAGAAATGCTCAAATTCAAATGGTGAAGTCACCATGAATGAAAGAACTTTTCTAAGTAAAATATTTTTCTCTACATGAAATACAAAATGTGTTAAGTTTAAAAATGTAGCCGAACTCTATATTTTAAAAGAGAGACACAGGAGAAAGTGTAAGAGTATCTCAGACATTACTCAAAAAAGGCTGTCTCATGCAATCAGCCTATTTTACCTCATAGGTCTGTTTCTATGACGGTATAGCCCTGGGCATGTGGATTAATAAACCACTGAGACCATCTCTACATATCTTCTACATATCTCGCTGTCTTTCTCTCGTGTTCTCTTTATTTGAATATTTGCTGTGGTAAATTCCATTATTAGGGAAGTAGAAAAATTGACAATGTCTGATTCACCATGTCAGATTTAAAAAATAACAATAGAATGTGAGTAACTGCTCAATAAATATGAAGTGTATAGTTATAACAATTACCAGATTTATAATAATTGTGAATAAGCAATTGCATGTTTATAAAAATAAACACAAATATAATAAGCATACTATTTCATACCTTTATGACACACAGCAATGATATTGTGAAAGATTATTTTTCACTAGATAATTCAAAGATTGGGGGCTGACATTTCTCTGTGGCTACTTTCCAATTAATTACAATGAATAATTAACTAGTTTGTTTTGGAATATATGAGTTGATTCTTTTTCAAGGTTCCTGAAGACCTGTGCCAGAACACACTAATTACAAGCCTCTTCAGCAGCTGGCTTAGGCTGCCACAACACGATACCACAGGCGTGGCCTGAGCAATACAAATGTATTCTACTTCATTTTGAGAAGTTAGAAATCAAGGTCCTGCAACTGGAATTGTCGATGAGACTCTCAATATTTGCGGTTTATGAGTCTATGCATGCTAGAAAAAAAGAAAGAAAAAGAAAAAAAGAAAGGAAGAAAAGAAGGAAGAGAAAGAAGAAAGGAAGGATGATATTTTCTCTGTGTCTCTATCTCTCACTGTCTTTGTTTCTGAATTTCTGTCTGTCTCTCTGTCTCTGTCTCTCTCTCCTTCACTTTCTTCCTTTCTCCCACCCTTCCCCCTTTTGGGTTTTACTGTGTATTGCCAGCTGGCCTGGAACTACTTTTGTAGAACAGAATATCCTGAAACTCAGAGATCCTCCTTTGTTTGCCTCCTAAATTCATGGATTAAAAGCACGTGCCACAATACCCTGCTAGAGCTCTCTTTTTCTAAATCTACTGTCATAGTATCATGGCTTTTTCCTTCCCCTTATCACTTTCTTTAACATTCACAACTTCTAGAAGACTGTCCAGATACAAATACACTTAAAACTATAATTTCAATATATCTATTTCTTAATGTGATGCAGTTCAGTCTATAGCAGCTGTGAAGTCTAATTAGAATTATCATGACCTTTAGAAAGACAGGTCTTAAGTTTTCAGAGTACTCCATATGCAGACTTTAAGGAAAGGTGCAGCCATATGTTTCTTCCTTAATACAAATAGTTACATCCTTATATGGCCACGAGAAAACATCTGCTTACATAGGGGAAGGTGTTCAACCACTCTACAAGAAAGATCAACCTAGTCTTTCTAGAACACAGCATCAGTTATAAATAGAAAATCAATAGAAACTGACAATATGTTTGAGTTAGAACATCTAGAGACTTAAAATTAATGTATCAAGCTACAGATGTCTATTGGAATTAGATCTTTGCATATTAAGAATACATAGAGACATTTGCCATCTGTTTCTGTAAGTAGGCAGAACCCTGACTCAGCCCTATGGCACAGCTGATAATGGACACATAGGAGTATGTGACTCAGAAGCTCATCAGGGATTGAAACAAGCAAGCACTTCCGAATTCAAGTCTCCTGGGCCATCATTCAAATGTATTATTCAAGTAGCTAATGAGACAAGAAGAGCTTGAACCATAATTGACTTATATTCTCTTGGGAAGTCAGCTTTGAGAGTAGACCTGAATAAATTCCCCAAGTGTATTGTAGACAGAAAGTATTGTAATTAATTTACCAGTTGGGCTGAAAGAATTATGAGTGATAGAAAGAATCTACCCTTCTTTACTAAATCCCATACCAACCTCTCTGGGGGAAAAATCTCCTGCCACATATCCTGAAATATAGATGAAACCTGAAAGACAAAATATAGTATGTTTATAATTTTATATTTATCTGTATATATTTTCCTGTCATTCCAAAAATTATGGCTCAAGAAATAAATAAAAAAGCAACACAGCATTAAAACTCTAAATGCCACAGAAGTTGAGTTATATGAAGTATGGCGACACTATTATTTATACAAGCATAATCATATTATTCATATCCATTTGTACCTCATGTCCTAAAGTCTGATTTAAATACTACAGTTTTTTAAACTATAAAATCTTAGTTCCACAAGACTGAAACTTTTTCACTCATTCCGCCAAAATATTCAGAACTGGAAACATCTAAACCACAATCATATAAGAAAGAGGGAGGAAAGGCCAGATGAGGATTTGAGATGCTAGCAGCAATGGCCGACATGCATGAGACCCTACACCTCAATCTGCAGTAGTGAAAAGGAAAGTTTAAGTTTTAATATTTTTGAAACGAAGAGAGCGCGGAAGCTCCTGAATAAAGGCAGAAGCTTCTCCTTTGGGAATTCAATGTCTAGAAGGAGGAATATCAGGTAGAGTAGATATGAGGAAGGTCATTGTAGATCAAAGGCTGTGGGAGCTGCCTTCTGATCCTATATCTCAGATAACTACCCTCTCTCTAACCTAAAGGGACCTAAGGTTCTATTTTTTCAGAAAAGTGAAAGCACACCAGATAGTTGCATGTTGATACAGGAGATGCACAGGGGGCTAGAGACTAGCAAGACAAATTCTGAGGGCTTTGGCCCCACAGCAATTCTAGTCAAAATTATGGCTGAGTACACAAAACCTGCAAGAGATTTCACTAGTGGAAGATAATAGTTTCTGCCCTAGAAATATAACATGGTACCCAATTAAAAGCTTTTTCCAACATGAGGCCTAGAAGTCAGCAAACACTAGTCATGTACATAGAATCAGGAATTCCTTCAAATAATAACAATACTTTAAATACAGAACAAACACTACATACAAGAAGACCTAGAAGAGCCAGAGAGAAAATAATGCAAATCAACAAATTATATATCTTCAAGGGAGAAAAATATGATAATAGACAGATGCAAAACTAAATAGTTTAAAGAGTAAGTCAGTAAAAACTACCTCTTAAAATAAAAATCATTTTAATTAGGATGCATTTATTGTACATAGCAGTATACTTATAGACATTTTCATACAAATATATAATGTGGTCTAAGCATACCCCATATCTAACTCCCCTAGCCCTCCCCCATGCCCTTTCCTTTTTGTTCCTTTAGGAAGTCTAGCATCATATATTCACACAAAATTTATATATCTATACAATACAAATGAAAGAAAACATTTATTATTCCGAGACTGACTTAATATGATTAACACTAATTGCATAAATTTCATTAAAATATAATTAATTTTCCTTCATGATAAATGTATATATACATATATGTAATATATATATGATATGATATGTTATTATTAAATATTTCAAATAAGTACCAAGAATGGGTATATCTGGCTCTTATGGCAGATTCATGCTTTTGTGTCCTGAGGGTCCTCCATGCTGACTTACATATTGACTAGATATTTATTTTATTTGGTATTTGTTTTTTGTCGCTTCAGAACTGTCTATTTAATGAATTTATTGGATTGTCTAGTGTTATTTAGTTTTTGACATGGCTATATTTTTTAGAGAAGAGCAGTAAACAAAGATGTCCTGTTCTGTAGACGGCTTTGTTCTTAATTAATTGCATCTTTTTCTGTGCAAAGCATTTTAATTTCTTGAAGTCCTTTTTGTTTTGTTCTGGCCTCTTGTGTTTGAGCAATCATCATGCTTTACAGAAAATTCTTACCCATGCCTCTGTTCTGCAGTGTTCTCCACACTTCGGCCTCTCACAGTTTCAGTGTTTCAGATCTTACACCACTGTGCTTGATCTACTTGGAGTTGCCTTTTCATACATGATAAGAGAGAGTGACCTAGAATCTTTATTCCAAGTATGGACTTCAAATGTCCTCAATATCATTTGCTGAAGATATTTGTCTTTTTCTAATATATATATAGTTATATATATATAGTTATATATATATAGTTATATATATATATATGTATATGTATAAACAACGTTGTCAAATATCAGATGGCTGCAGCTATGTGGGATTATTTCTGAACCCATTAATTTATTCCCATTGATCAGTATGTCTGTTTTGTGCTAACACCTTGTTCCTTTTTTTGTATGTATGCTGTATCTCTCGTATACATTGAAATCAAGTATAGTGATATATCAGCCATATTCATTTTCTTCAAGCTCACCATGTTTATACAGTGAGCTTCAGTAAGAATCTATGATGTCACTTAGCTCAGATGTTTCTTTGTTAATTTTCTTGAGATAGCCCATCGACTGGTGACAGTGAGAGAGCCAAGTCACCACTATTCTTGCATTGTTGTCAACCTGTGGCATTCTCTCCAGTGGTGTCTGCTTTATGAAATTGAGTACACAGTATTTATTGAATAGTTGTTTTGAATGGTGCACATCCTCTATGTGTTCTTCACTTAGTATGAAGTTAACTTCTTTATTCTGACTCAACTTAGTTTAAAGTCTAAGGATTTTTCTACAAATCACTAGAATGACAACACCTGCTTGGCTTATAAGAAGTCCTATTTTCTTAGAATGCCTTTTACTAGCCTTTATACATAAGGTTGTCTTTGATGAGGAGGTAGGTTTCTTGAGGACAGCAATCAGAAAGACTAGGTTTTTACAACTTACTTGTCTTTTATTCAATATTTCAGATTATTTATGTTTAAAGTTGTTATATAAAGGTGCCTACTAATTCCTATTACTTTGTTGATTTTGTAGTCTTTGGTACTTTCTTATTCCTCTCTTGGTTAACTACTCTTTATATGTAGTTCATTTTCCCCAGTGGCTCATGAATGTGTTTATCATATATGATTCCTTATATTATTTTGAGTAGGATCTTCACTGTGGAAGGAAGCCTACACCATCGAGATAGGTCTACTATGTAAATTTTGAATTACATAGTTAAAATAACCATTCTCTTAATTTCAATATCAGTTGATCAGGGTGTCAAAATGGACTAGAAGCTCTTATCTTCAAGCTTGACACATAAATTCAGTCACTGGGGCCCACACACAGAAAGCAGAGTATCCAACTTGTCTTCTGACTCAGCCAGAGTACACAGTCATTCAAACACTCACATACACATAAATGAATGTAGAAATATAATTTTAAAATTAACCTGATTGGAAATGTGTAGAGACAAGAGAGACAAAGGCAGGGAGTGTTAATAGGTAAGATGTTTGGGGGATGATGAGGAGTAGTTGAGTATGTCCATGATGAAAATATCCTAAAAATTGCTAGTGCAATGACTTAACCCTGTAAATGGCCAATACTCCAAACTGTATACTCTAAATTATATCATAATATAATATTTGCATGTGTGTTTTATGATAAAAGTAAATGATTACTGCTGTAACTTTGTTAGTTATCTTGTTCATTGGTACAAGGGAATGCTATTCTTCATTACAAGGCTATCAGTAATATGAATTTTAAGACTGTATGCATATTTGTTAGTTAAACCTGAGTAAACATTTTTTTATTCGATATAATTTATTTACATTTCAAATGATTTCCCCTTTTCTAGCCCCCCCCACTCCCCGATAGTCCCGTAAGCCCCCTTCTCTTCCCCTGTCCTCCCTCCCACCCCTTCCCACTTCCCCATTCTGGTTTTGCCGAATACTGTTTCACTGAGTCTTTCCAGAACCAGGGGCCACTCCTCCTTTCTTCTTGTATCTCATTTGATGTGTGGATTATGTTTTGGGTATTCCAGTTTTCTAGGTTAATAACCACTGAGTAAACATTTTTATTACAACAACCTCTTTGGTACTATGATTCTACAACTATATGGGTGCTTGAGATTTTTTACAAATATCTTTTATACATTGTACATAATCTTATTCATTATTTAAAGTACTTAATTTTACTTAATAAACTCAATTATGGATTAAATTCCAGTTTGTGGTAATTAACACTTTTCCAGGACTATGAAATTCAATTATAAATTATGTTCCAAACCAGAAACTTATTGGCACCAAGCACATATTGACTTATCAGGCAAAGGACAAAAGGCAATAGTTATTGACCCCCAAAGTATATAGTTCAATATTCTTCTAACTCAGGATGATCTGCATTCTTTTCAAGGCTATAATCAAAGCAAGATCTGATTACAAAGAGTACTCTTAGGCACTTGGAAGCAGTTGGTCATGATACAGTGAAGCTTTCAGAGCAGATGCCCGAAGCATGTGGACATGACCAAGGAATTCTTGGCAAAAGAAGAAAACAACTAAGCATACAATCACACAAATCCAATTGTGAATCACAAATTAACTACTTTGTAGTTGACAGGTGTGACTCTAAGAGGCTTACTGCACACAGTGGAAGGGAATGGCTTTGTTTCTTCCTTGGCTCTCCCACTTGTTTAAAATTTTAAGCACTCACACATTGCTTGGCTAACAAAGAAAAAGCAATGATTTTATATTTGAATTCATTCTTTCCAGTATCTCTTTGGGCTGTTTTCATTTTTTTGTCTTGGCAAATAGCATTTGGTTTCAGGCTAAGGTATTAGAGCCTTGGCCTCATTCTCAGTTTCGCTCCCTGGCTTCTGAGTTTCTTTATAGAGCATCTTATATCATCCAAGTGCTAATTTGTGGGGTTTAGAGTTTGGCTCACCTTAGAACCAAGCACCTATGTTTCAATTCTGCATCCTGAACCCAAGTTCAACATTGAGGTTCCTGAGGATTCTGGCCTAGAATCTTTTCTTGGATTCTTCTATGTCATTTCCCAAGTATATTAGCTAGTCACTCTAGCCCACATTGCGGCTTCTATATGTTTACATCATCTACTGGTTCTCCAATCTTGCTTTAAATGACTTCTTTCTTGTAGAGCCTCCAAAGATCCGATTTGGAAAGAAAAAGAACATTTCTCTGTGTAGCTGTAGAGTTGGAGCTTCATAAATAAATCTAACTGAAATTCAGATCCTCACAAAGAGCAAGTCTTAGCAAGGTAACTAACAACTGTGTAGAAGATAAGTGAACTCCCGAGAGGTTGACCAGATTTTAGAGGCATACATTTATATTGTGGGGGATAGCAAGACCTAAGACCTTGGAAGCATCTTTTGGCTGTAATGTTCTTAAGCACTGGATAGCATCAAGCCCTCACAAAATGCATTTACATTCCAAAAGATTATAGTGTGAAGAAAGCATCCTTCCTGTCCGTGTCTAAGAAACAGATTTTTCTCCCTTGTTCTAAGAGAGCAGGAAATAGGGTTGTCTTTTATCATAAACAGAAGGTACCAGCCTCTGTTCTGCCTCTATACTATTAAAACATATTGATTAGACATTAAATCAAAAATTAGTCTGGTTGTTAAATGTTAAGAATTGAAAGTTGAAGAATGGTTCATTTGTGGTGTTGAATGTTTTTTAGGACCTTCTGAAGAGATAAAGGCAAAAGTCTGAGGCTAGCCTCTACTACATCTGGGCCAGTAAGACAGCTCATCAAGGCAAACACATTCAGCCAAGCCTGCCAACATGAGCTTGATTCCTAAAACCTATAAGGTCAAAGAGAAGAACTGAGTCTTTCAAGTTGTTAATTCTTTCCGGTTGTCCTCTAACTTCCATACAAGTGCAGTGGTATAAATGTCCATTGACAATATTTATAGGTATATACACACATACAAATTGAGATTTTCGTTTGATTATTTGGCTTTGGTACTGTGTTGGGTCTCACTATGCTCTGCCTGGCCTAGAACATGCTATACAGACGAGCTAACTTAGGACTCATAGAATCCTGCCTACCTGACAATCTTGCGTGTGGGGGTCAGCAGCATGTCTCATGAATCCTCACTCACAGGTATTTTTTTGAACTTTAAAAACGAGTTAGAATGTGGGGAAGTAAACAAGTACTATATGTTTTCAAGTGAATAATAATCAAACACCTTTTGCCCAGACCTGATGAGCACATTTAGAGCAAAGTTAATAGAAGTAAGTACTTAAAGATCCATTACTTATCCTCACCAAGTTGAGACTGAAGTTCAGCCCTAACAGCAGCTCCACAGGTTAAAAATCAAAACTCCTAAAGACAGCAAGAAATGAAAATGGGTTTTCATGAAATTTCATGAAATTTATGATGACAGCATTATCATATATTTTAGAAGAAACATGACAATCATGAAGTAAATTAAGAAAGTTTTTCACTTAATAAAAGTTACCTACTGTCACTAGAATCTCATGGTGTTCTCCTTATGGCTTTTCAGTCCTTGTGAGCACTGTGTGAAGGGTTTAGACGCGATACACAGCGCTTAGTGTAGGAGATAGGTGGGTTTCTTACAAAGCACAGGTAGGTAGCATCACGAGATGAGAATAGGTGATGACTAAAGAGAGAATGGCAGATCAGGTCACACTCAAGGAGTGAGAGTGCCAATGAAGAGTGTTCTGATGTGCGTCCTTTGTCAGGCTCTGCGCTGTTTCTGAAGTCACTGGCATAGCTTTGGTAAAGGGTGTTTTCTTCTCCAAATGATTGTCAGACCCATTTGCTTGCATGTCACTGAAGGGGGTATATATATATATATATATATATATATATATATATATATATATATATACATACATATATATAGGATTGAAAGCAATCATGAGGCTTGACACCATGAAAAGAGCTCATGAGAGGCCATTGGTGAAAGTTCAGTCCAGTTCAAGAGAAGACCACAGCACACTGGAAAAGTTACTACGGCTAGGTGACCAAAACTGCCACCAGAAGCAGTGGAGTGGAGCCAACACTAACCTAGAAGACAAATTGTGTTCTGCAGATGGGAGTGCCGGCCTGGAGAAGTGACTCAAGCCCCTTGTGGGAGCCCAGATGATGGTGGGTGAAGCCCAGACAGAGAATATTGAATTATTTACATGTTTGAAGTTTGGTTCTGCTTTGTTCAGATTGTGAACTCATGTATCATGGTTCTTCCATCTTGAAGTGAGAAAGTATTTAATTTTATTTTGAATTTATAGGAGCCTAAAGTTGAGACTGAAAAGAAAAAAAATGGGATTTTACAGAAAATTGGTGAAACCTTGCTTTACTTATTTTGCTCACCTTCTATTACAAACAGGGAAACTTTTAATCAGAAATTGAATCTCAGTAAGGATTTAATTCACCCAAAAATCAATTCTGTTTGCTGCAACATAACTGAACATAAATTTGGTAATCTGCCACTATAGGAACTAGCTAGGGAACAAAAATAAATGTTATTTTATATTTTTCAATTATAAAAATGTAATATTTTCGTGGAAGACTATTTCTGGAAGCTTTACCAGAGGGCATATAGCATTCGTAAGTTTCTCAAAATTTTCCTTAAGATTAAGTCAAACTGTTAAGTGCCCTGATAGATTACTTACATGCTCACTCTCACCACCCCACATTTTCCATCACACATTCTGTGAGTTCTATCTGATAGGTCATTTGGAACCAAAAGAAGATAAAATACAGTTACTAAATGCCTGTCATCAGAAGTCAATTTGAACATGCTGATAGTAAAAAGCATTTGGTTTTAAAAATTAGAACAGATGAGAAAGCTGCTACAAAATTCAGGAACTATTTGGTAAATGCATATTCTATACAATAGACAAGTTTCCTGAGACTTTTTATTTCCCAAGTAATGCATTCTCCTTTGGCTATCTCTATCAAATGATCTTAAACTCATAATCAGCTAGAGGATTTCATGTATCTATAGTTTCATATAATCTTTTCTTTGAGCACATTAAAGCCCATGTTCTTACTCTCAGAGAGGATCTTTATGAATTTAGTTGGCATAGCAATGGACAACAGAGATCGTTACAACTTTGTACTATATTAAAATGACACAAAGCAATACAGACTTCACAAGGGCTACTTTTTAAACTAGTGAATGATTTTGCATTTTGATTTACGACATCTACATTAAAATACTGAAAGGTAAATTACTAAGATATTTTCAAACAAATGTAAAACGTCTCAGAATAATTGGAGGCAGTGTCATAGGGTAGTTACCTAAAAATAGAATCTCAGCTTTACAACTAATTGACTAGACTAGTTATTCATATGAGCCTTTGTGTTTTCAGGTACATATCTAATTATTATATATCGGGTATATTAATTAATTGTTACATATCAGGTATATCGACCATCACCAAACTTACCCCATTTTCTCATTCTCATCATGGGGTGATAATCTCCATAAATGCAGGATGAATGTGGAGATAAAAAGTCCAAATGCTGAAGATGCATAAGTGATCTGCGAAGGGAGTATCCTTAGGAAGTAGCTAAACAGACCAGCCTTGAGGTAAGCTGCCTGCTATGTCCCTACTCAATGCAAAGACTGCCCTGACTTCCCTTCTTTGCTATTGCTTGCAAAATAAACATTATTGCAATTTTCAAAACTGTTTCATTCATTTATTAAAGTTCATATTTAACTCTGAACTTAGAAATTATTGTTTACACTAAAAACATCTGGTACTGTGCTTTTTTTTTTTTTTTTTTTTTTTTTTTTTTTTTTTTTTTTTTTTGGTTAGAAGACTTTCTATGACCCTTTCTATTTCTTTAGAGGTTATGGGACTGTTTAGATGATCTATTTAGTCCTGATTTAATTTTGGTATTTGGTATCTTTCAAGGAAATTGTCCATTTCATCCAGATTCTCCAGTTGTGTTTAGTATAGGCTTTTGTAGTAGGATCTGAGGATTTTTTTAATTTCTTAGTTTTTGTTGTTATATCTCCCTTTTCATTTCTATTTTTGTTAATTTGGATACTGTCTCTGTGCCCTTTGGTTAGTCTGGCTAAGGGTTTATCTATCTTGTTCATTTTTTCAAAGAACCAACTCCTGGTTTTGTTGATTTTTGTATGGTTCTCTTTGTTTCCACTTGATTGATTTCAGCCCTGAATTTGATGATTTCCTGTCTTCTACTCCTCCTGGGTGAATTAGCTTCTTTTTGTTCCAGGGTTTTCAGGTGTACCTTTAAGCTGCTAGTGTATGCTCTCTCCAGTTTCTTTTTGGAGGCACTCAGGGCTATGAGTTTTCCTCTTATCACTGCTTTCATTGTGTCCCATAGATTTGTATATGTTGTGCTTTCATTTTCATTAAATTCTAAAGTGTCTTTGATTTCTTTCTTTATTTCTTCTTTGGCCAAAATATCATTGAGTATTGTTCAGCCTCCATGTGTCTGTGGGCTTTCTGTTGTTTTTGTTGCTATTGAAGACCACTCTTACTCCATAGTGATCTGATAGGAGGCATGGGATTAGTTTGATCTT
Source organism: Apodemus sylvaticus (assembly GCF_947179515.1). Classification (NCBI taxonomy): domain Eukaryota; kingdom Metazoa; phylum Chordata; class Mammalia; order Rodentia; family Muridae; genus Apodemus; species Apodemus sylvaticus. Next base: position 11,785,536 of record NC_067473.1, on the reverse strand, counting down.
GTATTTGTTGAGGTCTCTCTTGTGACCAATTATATGGTTGATTTTGGAGAAGGTACCATGAGGTGCCGAGAAAAAGGTATATTCTTTTGCTTTAGGATGAAATGTTTTATATATATATATATATATATATATATATATATATATATATATATATAAATTCAATTGGTTCAAAGCTTCAATTAATTTTTCTGTGTCCCTGCTTAGTTTCTGTTTTCATGATCAATCCATTGAGGAGAGTGGAGTGTTGAAGTCACCCACAATTATTGTGTTAGGTGCAATGTGTGCTTTGAGCTTTAGTAAAGTTTCTTTTACGAATGAGGGTGCCCTTGCATTTGGAGCATAGATATTCAGGATTGAGAGTTCTTCTTGGTGGATTTTTCCTTTGAGCAGCAAGAAGTGTCTTTCCATGTCTCTTTTGATGACTCTAGGTTGAAAGTCAATTTTATCTGATATTAGAATGGCTACTCTGGCTTGTTTCCTGAGACCATTTGCTTGTAAAATTGTCTTCTAGCCTTTTACTCTAAGGTAGTGTTTGCTTTTGACACTGAGGTGTGTTTCCTGTATGCAGCAAAATGTAGGGTCCTGTTTACATATCCGATCTGTTAGTCTATGTCTTTTTATTGGGGAATTGAGTCCATTGATGTTAAGAGATATTAAGGAATACTGATTACTACTTCCTGTCATTTTTGATGTTATTTTTATATTTGAGTGGTTATCTTCTTTTGTGTTTGATGAAAGAAGGTTACTGTCTTGCTTTTTGCACGGTGTAGTTTACCTCCTTGTATTGCATTTTCTACCTATTATCTGTTGTAGGGCTGGATTTGTGGAAAGATATTGTGTAAATTTGGTTTTATCATGGAATATCTTGTTTTCTCCATCTATGGTGATTGAAAGTTTTGCTGGGTATACTAGTCTTGGCTGGCATTTATGTTCCTCCTACAGGGTCACCCTCCTCCTCAGCTTCTTCCAGCTTTTCCCTAATTCAACCACAGGGGTCAGCAGCTTCTGTCCACTTGTTGGGCACAAATATCTGCATCTGACTCTTTCATCTGCTCATTGGGTCTTTCAGAGGCAGTTGTGATAGATACCTTTCTGTGAGTGTTCCACAGCCTCAGTAACAGTGCCAGGCCTTGGGACCTCCCCTTGAGCTGGATCCTACGTTAGGCCTGTCCCTGGACCTTCTTTCCCTCAGGCTCTTCTCCATTTCTATCCCTGCAGTTTTTTTCAGAAAGGAACAATTATGGGTCAGACTTTTGACTGTGGGATGGCAACCCCCTCTCCCTCATTTGATGCCCTGTCTTCCTGCTGGAGGTGGGCTCTATAAGTAACTTCTCCCTACTATAGGGCATTTCATATAAGGGTCCTCCATTTGAGTCCCAGGAATAGCTCATCTCTCAGGTCTCTAATTCATTCTGGAGAGTCCCCACCAACCTCCTAGGTTGCCTGTTTCCATTTTTTTCTGCTGGTCCTCATGGCTTCAGTTCTTTCCCCTCACCTAATACCAGATCAAGTTCCACTCTCCCCTCAACCCCAGCCCACTTTCCCTCCCAGGTCCCTCCCTCTCTCCTCCCTTGTGATTGCTTTCTTCTCCCTCCCAAGTGGGACTGAGGCATCCTCACTTGGGCACTTCAGCCTGTTGACCTTTTTGAGTTTTCTCCATTTTCTGAGGTCTTCAATTTATTTTTTGAGAGACTTGAAGTTGTTGTCACACAGATCTTTTACTTGTTTGGTTAGAGTTACCCCAATACGTTTTATATTATTTGTAGCTATTGTGAAGGTCATTGTTTCCATCATCTCTTTTTCAGCCTGTTTATCATTTGTATAAAGGAAGGCTACTCATTTATTTGAGTTAATTTTATATCTGGCCACTTTGCTGATATTGTTTATCAGCTGGAAATAGGAGAAGTTCTCTGATAGAAATTTGGGGTCATTTATGTAACTATCATATCATCTGCAAATAGTGATACCCTTCTTTTGTCTTTGCCAATTTGTGCCCACTTGATCTCTTTTTGTTGTCTTATTGTTCTAGCTAGAACTTCAAGTACTATATTCATTAGAAATGAAGAGAGGGAGCATCCTTGTCTTGTCCCCTATTTTAGTGGGATTTCTTCAAATTTGTTTCCACTTAGTTTGGTATTGGCTGTTGATTTGCAGTAAATCGCTTTTATTCTGTTTAAGTATAGGCCTTGAATTCCTTATCTCTCCAATACTTTTAACATGATGGGGTGTTATATTTTGTCAAATGCCTTTTCTACATCTAAGGAGATGGTCATGTGATTTTTTTCTTTGAGTTTGTTTATATAGTGGATTACATTCATGGATTTTCATAAATTGAACCAACCATGTGCATCCCTGGGATGAAGCCTACTTGATCTTAGTGAATGATGGTTTTGATGTGTTCTTGGATTCAGTATGCAAGAATTTTATTGACAGTTTTTGCATCTATATTCATAAATGAGAATAGTCTGAAGTTCTCTTTTTTGTTTGGGGCCTTGTATGGTTTAGGTATCAGAGAAATTGCAGCTTCATAGAATGAATTAGGTAGTGTTCCTTCTGTTTCCATTATATGGAATAGTTTGAGGAATTTTAGTATCAGGTCTTCTTTGAAGGTCTGGTAGAATTCTGCACTAAATCCATCTGGTCCTGGGCTGTTTTTGATTAGGAGGTTTTTAATGACTTCCTTTATTTCCTTATAGAAAATGGTCCTGTTTAGATAGTTTATATGCTCTTGATTTAACTTTGCTATGTATCTGTAGAGAAAACCATCCATTTCATCTAAATTTTCCAGTTTTGTTGATTATAGGCTTTTGTAGTAGGATCTGATGACTTTTTAAAATTTCCTCCATTTCTGATATGTTTTCCTTTTCATTTCTGATTTTGTTAAGTTGGATACTGCCTCTAGGTCCTTCAGTTAGTTTGGCTAGGGGTTTATCTATCTTGTTGATTTTCTCAAAGAACCAGATTTTGGTTTTGTTGATTCTTTGTATTGTTGTCTGTGTTTCTATTGGTTGATTTCAACCCTGAGTTTGACTATTTCCTGCTGTCTACTCCTCTTGGGTGTGTTTGCTTTTTTTGTTATAGAGCTCTCAGGTGTGCTGTTAAGTCGCTAGCTCTCCAAATTTTTACTAGAGCACTTAGTGCTATGAATTTTCCTCTTAGCACTGCTCTCATTGTGCCCCATAAGTTTGGGTATGATGGGTCAATATTTTTTATTTAAATTCCAGGAAATCTTTAATTTATTTATTTCTTTCCTGATCAAGTTATCATTGAGTAGAGAGTTGTTCAGTTTCCACATGTATATCGACTTTCTGTTGTTTTTGCTGTTTTGAAGACCAGCCTTAGGCCATGGTGATATGATAGGATGCATAGGGTTATTTCAATTGTTTTGTATCAGCGGAGGGCTTTTTTGTGACCAATTATATGGTTGGTTTTGGAGAAGGTACCATGGGGCGCTGAGAAGAAAGAGTATTCTTTTGTTTTAGGGTGAAATGTTTTATATATATATCTGTTAAAACCATTTAGTTTATAACCTCTCTTAGTTTCACTGTGTCTTTGTTTAGTTTCTGTTTCAATGACCTGTCCATTGATCAGAGTGGGGTGTTGAAGTCTCTCATTATTATTGTGTGGGGTTTGATGTGTGTTTTGAGCTTTATTAAAGTTTCTTTTATGAATGTGGGTACTCTTGCATTTGGGGCATAGATGTTCAGAATTGAAACTTTCTCTTGGCAGATTTTTCCCTTTGATGAATATGAAGTGTTCTTCCTCATTACACTTGATAATTTTGGTTGAATGTCTATTTTACTGGATATTTGAATGGCAACTCCAGCTTGTTTCCTGGGACCATTTGCTTGGAAAACATTTTCCATCTTTTTTTTTTTTTTTTTTTTTTTTTTTACTCTGAGGTAGTGTCTGTCTTTATTATTGAGGTATGTTTCTTCTATGCAGAAAAATTCTGGATCTTGTTTTCGAGTCCAGTCTGTTAGCTTATGTCTTTTTGTAGGTGAGTTGAGTCCATTAATATTGAGAGATATTAAAGACAGATGACTGTTGGTTCCTGATATGTTTGTTTTTGCAGGTGGCTTTATGTGCTTGTGGTTTTCCTCTTTTGGCTTTCTCTTTTTTTTTTTTTTTTTTTTTTATTATTATTCGATATAATTTATTTACATTTCAAATGATTTCCCCTTTTCTAGCCCCCCCACTCCCCGAAAGTCCCGCAAGCCCCCTTCTCTTCCCCTGTCCTCCCACCCACCCCTTCCCACTTCCCCGTTCTGGTTTTGCTGAATACTGTTTCACTGAGTCTTTCCAGAACCAGGGGCCACTCCTCCTTTCTTCTTGTACCTCATTTGATGTGTGGATTATGTTTTGGGTATTCCAGTTTTCTAGGTTAATATCCACTTATTAGTGAGTGCATACCATGATTCACCTTTTGAGTCTGGGTTACCTCACTTAGTATGATATTCTCTAGCTCCATCCATTTGCCTAAGAATTTCATGAATTCATTGTTTCTAATGGCTGAATAGTACTCCATTGTGTAGATATACCACATTTTTTGCATCCACTCTTCTGTTGAGGGATACCTGGGTTCTTTCCAGCATCTGGCAATTACAAATAGGGCTGCTATGAACATAGTAGAACATGTATCCTTATTACATGGTGGGGAGTCTTCTGGGTATATGCCCAGGAGTGGTATAGCAGGATCTTCTGGAAGTAAGGTGCCCAGTTTTCGGAGGAACCGCCAGACTGATTTCCAGAGTGGTTGTACCAATTTGCAACCCCACCAGCAGTGGAGGAGTGTTCCTCTTTCTCCACACCCTCTCCAACACCTGCTGTCTCCTGAATTTTTAATCTTAGCCATTCTGACTGGTGTAAGATGAAATCTTAGGGTTGTTTTGATTTGCATTTCCCTAATGACTAATGAAGTTGAGCATTTTTTAAGATGCTTCTCCGCCATCCGAAGTTCTTCAGGTGAGAATTCTTTGTTTAACTCTGTACCCCATTTTTTAATAGGGTTGTTTGGTTTTCTGGAGTCTAACTTCTTGAGTTCTTTATATATATTGGATATTAGCCCTCTATCTGATGTAGGATTGGTGAAGATCTTTTCCCAATTTGTTGGTTGCCGATTTGTCCTCTTGATGGTGTCCTTTGCCTTACAGAAACTTTGTAATTTTATGAGGTCCCATTTGTCAATTCTTGCTCTTAGAGCATACGCTATTGGTGTTCTGTTCAGAAACTTTCTCCCTGTACCGATGTCCTCAAGGGTCTTCCCCAGTTTTTTTTCTATTAGCTTCAGAGTGTCTGGCTTTATGTGGAGGTCCTTGATCCATTTGGATTTGAGCTTAGTACAAGGAGACAAGGATGGATCAATTCGCATTCTTCTGCATGCTGACCTCCAGTTGAACCAGCACCATTTGTTGAAAAGGCTATCTTTTTTCCATTGGATGTTTTCAGCCTCTTTGTCGAGGATCAAGTGGCCATAGGTGTGTGGGTTCATTTCTGGATCTTCAATCCTGTTCCATTGATCCTCCTGTCTGTCACTGTACCAATACCATGCAGTTTTTAACACTATTGCTCTGTAGTATTGCTTGAGGTCAGGGATACTGATTCCCCCAGATTTCCTTTTGTTGCTGAGAATAGTTTTAGCTATCCTGGGTTTTTTGTTGTTCCAGATGAATTTGATAATTGCTCTTTCTAGCTCTGTGAAGAATTGAGTTGGGATTTTGATGGGTATTGCATTGAATCTGTATAGTGCTTTAGGCAAAATGGCCATTTTAACTATATTGATTCTGCCGATCCATGAGCATGGGAGGTTTTCCCATTTTTTGAGGTCTTCTTCCATTTCCTTCTTCAGAGTCTTGAAGTTCTTGTCATACAGATCTTTCACATGTTTGGTAAGAGTCACCCCAAGATACTTTATACTGTTTGTGGCTATTGTGAAGGGGGTCATTTCCCTAATTTCTTTCTCAGCCTGCTTATCCTTTGAGTATAGGAAGGCCACTGATTTGCTTGAGTTGACTTTATAACCTGCCACTTTGCTGAAGTTGTTTATCAGCTGGAGGAGCTCTCTAGTGGAGTTCTTTGGGTCACTTAGGTAGACGATCATGTCGTCTGCAAATAATGATAGTTTGACTTCTTCCTTTCCAATTTGTATCCCTTTGACCTCCTTATGTTGTCGAATTGCCCGAGCTAGTACCTCAAGTACAATATTGAAAAGATAAGGAGAAAGGGGGCAGCCTTGTCTGGTCCCTGATTTCAGTGGGATTGCTTCAAGTTTCTCTCCATTTAGTTTGATGCTGGCTACCGGTTTGCTGTATATTGCTTTTACTATGTTTAGGTATGGGCCTTGAATTCCTGTTCTCTCCAAGACTTTAAGCATGAAGGGATGCTGAATTTTGTCAAATGCTTTTTCAGCATCCAATGAAATGACCATGTGGTTTTGTTCTTTGAGTTTGTTTATGTAGTGGATTGTATTGATGGATTTCCGTATATTGAACCAACCCTGCATTCCTGGGATAAAGCCTACTTGATCATGGTGGATGATCGTTTTGATGTGTTCTTGGATTCGGTTGGCAAGAATTTTATTGAGTATTTTTGCATCGATGTTCATAAGGGAAATTGGTCTGAAGTTCTCTTTCTTTGTTGGATCTTTGTGTGGCTTTGGTATCAGCGTAATTGTGGCTTCGTAGAAGGAATTGGGTAGTGTTCCTTCTGTTTCTATTTTGTGGAATAGTTTGAAGAGTATTGGTGTTAACTCTTCTTTGAAGGTCTGGTAGAATTCTGCACTGAAGCCATCTGGTCCTGTGCTTTTTTTTGGTTGGAAGACTTTCTATGACTCCTTCTATTTCTTTAGGCATTATGGGACTGTTTAGATGGTCTAGTTGGTCCTGATTTAATTTTGGTATTTGGTATCTGTCAAGGAAATTGTCCATTTCCTCCAGATTCTCCAGTTGTGTTGAGTATAGGCTCTTGTAGTAGGATCTGATGATTTTTTGGATTTCCTCAGTTTCCGTTGTTATATCTCCCTTTTCATTTCTAAGTTTGTTAATTTGGATACTTTCTCTGTGCCCTTTGGTCATTCTGGCTAAGGGTTTATCTATCTTGTTGATTTTCTCAAAGAACCAGCTCCTGGTATTGTTGATTTTTTGTATGGTTCTCTTTGTTTCTACTTGATTGATTTCGGCCCTGAGTTTGATGATTTCCTGCCTTCTACTCCTCCTGGGCGAAATAGCTTCTTTTTGTTCCAGGGCTTTCAGGTGTGTCATTAAGCTGGTAATGTATGCTCTCTCCATTTTCTTTTTGGAGGCACTCAGGGCTATGAGTTTTCCTCTTAGCACTGCTTTCATTGTGTCCCATAGATTTGGGTATGTTGTGTTTTCATTTTCATTGTGTTCTAAAAAGTCTTTAATTTCTTTCTTTATTTCTTCCTTGACCAAGGTATCATTGAGTAGAGTATTGTTCAGTTTCCACGTGTATGTGGGCTTTCTGTTGTTTCTGTTGCTATTGAAGACCACTTTTACTCCATAGTGATCAGATAGGAGGCATGGGATTAGTTCGATCTTCTTATATTTGTTGAGGTCTGTCTTGTGACCAATTATATGGTCGATTTTGGAGAAGGTACCATGAGGTGCTGAGAAAAAGGTATATTCTTTTGTTTTAGGATAGAATGTTCTATATATATCTGTTAAATCTAATTGGTCCAAAGCTTCAATTAGTTTCATTGTGTCCCTGTTTAGTTTCTGTTTTCCTGATCGGTCCATTGAGGAAAGTGCAGTGTTGAAGTCACCCACAATTATTGTGTTAGGTGCAATGTGTGCTTTTAGTTTTAATAAAGTTTCTTTTACAAAAGAGGGTGCCCTTACATTTGGGGCATAGATGTTCAGGATTGTCAGTTCTTCTTTTTGTATTTTTCCTTTGACCAGCAAGAAGTGTCCCTCAGGGTCTCTTTTGATGACTTTGGGTTGAAAGTCAATTTTATCTGATATTAAAATGGCTACTCCAGCTTGTTTCCTGAGACCATTTGCTTGTAAAATTGTCTTCCAGCCTTTTACTCTAAGGTAGTGTTTGTCTTTGACCCTGAGGTGTGTTTCCTGTAAGCAGCAAAATGTAGGGTCCTGTTTACGTATCCATTCAGTTAGTCTGTGTCTTTTTATTGGGGCATTAAGTCCATTGATGTTAAGAGATATTAAGGAATAGTGATTGTTACTTCCTATCATTTTTGACGTTATTTTTTAAATTTGAATGCTTAACTTCTTTTGGGTTTGATGAAAGGTTACTATCTTGCTTTTTCCAGGGTGAAGTTTCCCTCCTTGTATTGGTGTTGTCCTCCTATTATCCTTTTTAGGGCCGGGTTTGTGGATAGATATTGGGTAAACTTGGTTTTGTCATGAAATATCTTAGTTTCTCCATCTATGGTGATTGAGAGTTTTGCTGGATATAGTAGTTTTGGTTGGCATTTGTGTTCTCTTAGAGTCTGCATGAGATCTGCCCAGGACCTTCTAGCCTTCATAGTCTCAGGTGAAAAGTCTGCTGTGATTCTGATAGGTCTTCCTTTATATGTTACTTGGCCTTTTTCTCTTACTGCCTTTAGTATTCTTTCTTTGTTTAGAACATTTGGTGTTTTGATTATTATGTGACGGGAAGTATTTCTGTTCTGGTCCAGTCTGTTTGGAGTTCTGTAGGCTTCTTGTATATTCATGGGCATCTCTCTCTTTAGGTTAGGGAAGTTTTCTTCCATAATTTTATTGAAGATATTTGCTGGCCCTTTAAGTTGTAAATCTTCACTCTCCTCTATGCCTATAATCCTTAGGTTTGGTCTTCTCATTGTGTCCTGGATTTCCTGGATATTTTGGGTTACAAGCTTTTTGCATTTTGCATTTTCTTTAACTGTTGAGTCCATGGTATCTATGGAATCTTCAGCATCTGAGATTCTTTCTTCTATCTCTTGTATTCTGTTGTTGATATTTGTATCTCTGTCCCCTGATTTCTTCCCAAGGCTTTCTATCTCCAAAGTTGTCTCCCTTTGAGTTTTCTTAGTTGTTTCTACTTCTGATTTTAGATCCTGGATGGTTTTGCTTAGCTCCTTCACTTGCATGTTTGTGTTTTCCTGTAATTCTTTAAGAGATTTTTGTGTTTTCTCTTTCATGAGCTCAGCCTGTTGACCAAAGTTCTCCTGTATTTCTTTAAGAGATTTTTGTGTTTCGTCTTTCATGACCTCAGCCTGTTGAGCAAAGTTCTCCTGTATTTCTTTAAGTGTTTTTTGCATTTCCTCCTTGTTGGCTTTTGTATTCTCCTGGATTTCTTTCAATGATTTTTGTGTTTCCCTTGCAAGGGCTTCTACCTTTTGATCCATTGTCTCCTGAATTTCTTTATGTATGACCTTCATGTGTTCCTGTACCAGCATCATGACCAGTGATTTTAAATCCAAATCTTGTTTTACTGGTGTGATGGGGTATCCAGGACATGTTGGTAGAGGAGAATTGGGTTCAGATGTTGCCATATTGCCTTGATTTCTGTTAGTGACGTTCCTGCGTTTGCCTTTTGCCATCTAGATCTCACTGGTGTTAGTTTATCTTGTCAGTGCTGGACTCACCAGTGCAAGCTGCCCCTTCCCAGTTGGCCTCTGGTGCACAGCTTACCTCCTGCACTGCTTGTAGACAGTGTGCTGCTGCCCAGGCTGTTCAGATCCCAAAGCAGGCACCCGAAGGCTCCCGCTGGGGCCCGCTGGATTCACTGGAGCACACTGACTTCTCCCAGCTGGCCGCCCGGAAGCCCAGCTAGCCACTTGCAGGACTTGGAGATGTAATGCTGCCGCCCAGACTGATCTGGATCCGGAAGCGGAGAGAGTAGAGCTAAGGGCTTCTGCCTGAGGCCTTGCCCCAGATTGTGTCTGTGGAGCAGATGGAGCCCGTGTGCACTCCCAGGGAGTGCCGACGGTGTATGCTACTGTGACCTCCCCTGAGTTCCGCTCACTCCGCTGGGCAGCCGATCTGCCAACCGGGCTATCGCACACAAGGTTAGCCTGGCCGCCCAGTCCCTGAGTCCAGGCAAAAGCCTGGGAGGCCAAGGTCCGAGCAAAGTTCCCCTACGGCTTTGACTGTTAATTGGGTTTGCCAGGTGACTAGGATGGCGGGCGTGTGCGCCCGCGCTCCCTGAAAGCGCCGGGAGAGTCTGCTTTGCTAACAATCACCTGGGCGGGTTGACTCACAGATGGCCCACCAAGCCGCCCAGTTCTTGGGGTCAGTCCTGTGCCTTTTGGGGCCTGGACCCCCGCTTTGTTAGCCTTAGGCTATGCCTGTTACAGGTCTGCCTGAGCTCTCTGTCGTCCTGCATGCAAAATGGCGGCGGCGCGCTCGCAGGCCTGGGCAAAAAACCTCCTGGTTGGGTTGGCACCCCGATGGCCCCCCGACCCGCCCAGGGCCTGGGTGCAGGCCAACGCCCGTCGGGCTCAGACCACCGCGGTGTTGGCCTCGGATTATGTTTGTGTACCTCAGTCTGTCCGATTCCTGGAGTACGGAACCAAGATGGATCCTCCTCTCCTGACTGGTGGGAGGCCGAGTTCTCGGCTTTCTCTTACTGTAAGATGCTTAATATCTTGTCTTTTCTTTGATTGTAGGTACCTTCCTTGTGTTGGAGTTTTCATTCTAAAATCCTCTGTAGGGCTTAATTGGTGGATAAATACTGTTTGAATTTGGTTTTACCCTGGAATTATTTTTTTCTCTATCTATGTTGATTGAGAGTTTTGCTGGGCTGGCATTTGTGTTCTCTTAATGTCTGCATGATCTCTGTCCAGGCTCTTCTGGCTTTCATAGTCTCTGTTGAGAAATCTGTTATAATTCTGATTGGTCTATCTTTGTATGTTACTTGGCCCCTTTCCTTTGCAGCTTTAAGTATTCTGTCTTTGTTCTGTGCATTTAGAGTTTTGATTATTATGTGATGAGAGAATTTTCTTTTCTGGTCCCATTTATTTGATGTAGGCTTCTTTGTACTTTTATGGCCATCTCTTTCTTTAGGTTGGGGAAGTTTTCTTCTATGATTTCAGTGAAGACATTTTCAAGTTTTTGAAGTTCTGATTATTCTTAGATTTGGTCTTTTCATTGTGTCCTGAATTTCCTGGATGCTTTGGGTAAGGAGTTATTTGTGTTTTGAATTTTCTTTGACAATTTTGTCAATCTTTTCTAAGGTATCTTCTATACCTGAACTCTCTTCTATCCCTTTTACTATATTGGTGATACTTATATCTGTACTTCCCAACCTCTTTCCTAGAATTTCCATTTCCAAGTTTGCCTCCATTTGTATTTTCTTTATTGTTATGACTTCCACTTTTAGGTCTTAGACTGCTTTATTCAATTCCTTCACCTGTTTGATTGTGTTTTCCTATATTTCTTTAAGAGATTTATTTGTTTTATCTTTATCTTCTATCTGTTTAGCTGTGTTTTCTTGTATTTCTTTCAGTGAGTTATTTATATCATCCTTTAAGGACTCCATTATCTTCATGAGATAAGATTTTAGGTCAGTTCTTGATTTTCAGGTGTGTTGGTGTATTCAGGGCTTGCTGTGGTGGGAGAACTGGGTTCTGATGATGCTCACATATATTGGCTTCTGTTCGTTATGGTCTTGTGCTTGCCTCTTGCCATCTGGTTATTCTTGATGTTTGCTGTCCTGGTTGAGTCTCTCTGGAGTCTGCCTCTTTTGTCCCTGATTTGCTTCAGGTCTCTTGGTAGGCCTGCAGTCCTAGCTGTAGCAGACCAGCTACAGCTCTTAGGCCTTCCAACTGAGGGTTCTTCAGAAGGACAGAAAAGCTGCTGAACTGTTGCCCTGGCTGCAGTAGATCTCCTGGGAGTCCTTTAGACTGTTGGGTCTTGAGAGGAGCAGTCAAGCATTGTCTTGTGTGTAGATGTTCTCCAGGAGTGACTATAAACTGTGGTTTCTGTTTCCCTGTGTGCAGCAGAACTCCAGGGAGGCTTTCAGTCTGTCGGGTCAATTGCCCTGCATGCCACAGAGCACCTGGAAGGTTTTCAGACTGTGGTGTCTGTTGCCCAGATGTGTACAGAGGAGCTCCTGAGATGCCTTCAAGTTGTGATGTCTTCTGAGGATCAGACAAACTGGTGATCAGTTGCTCAGCTGCCCAGTAGATGGCCTGGCATGCCTCAGGCTTTGGTGTAATTTGCCCAACTACTTTTAGAGCAGGGGATTTCCGAGATGGCTCTGGATATGGTGTCTTCAGGGAAGCAGATTAGCTAACAGAAAGGACCAGACAGAAGAAGAGTGGTATTCAGTGGGTGGGAGTTTTGGGAGGTGATGGGCCCCAATTCTACTGGGCTCCCAGTGGAGGCTGTGGAACTTCATGGGGGCATTCTTACTAACTGCTCTGAGTGCAGCAGATCTTCTGGAATGGCTCAGAATATGGTGTCTTTAAAGAACATAAGTGTCACTAGACATATATCATATTAATCACACTGTTGGAATCTATTATCTAAATATTAGTTTATCAGATATACTTCTTTTTTATCTTTTTTTATTCGATATATTTTTTATTTACATTCCAAATGATTTCCCCTTTTCTAGCCCCCCACTCCCCGAAAGTCCCGTTAGCCCCTTTCTCTCCCCCTGTCCTCCCACCCACCCCTTCCCACTTCCCCGTTCTGGTTTTGCCCTATACTGCTTCACTGAGTCTTTCCAGAACAAGGGGCCACTCCTCCTTTCTTCTTGTACCTCATTTGATGTGTGGATTATGTTTTGGGTATTCCAGGTTTCTAGGTTAATATCCACTTATTAGTGAATGCATACCATGATTCACCGTTTGAGTCTGGGTTACCTCACTTAGTATGATGTTCTCTAGCTCCATCCATTTGCCTAAGAATTTCATGAATTCATTGTTTCTAATGGCTGAATCCATTGTGTAGATATACCACATTTTTTGCATCCACTCTTCTGTTGAGGGATACGTGGGTTCTTTCCAGCATCAGATATACTTCTTATATACAACACTATCATATCTCATCTATTTATCTATTGGCGAATAATATGTCTGTTATTCTCAGTATTCAAGTCTCAGGTCCTTTCTCTTCCCCATTCTGAACAGCTTTCTTCATTGTTAATTAACACAAAGTATTTGCTGTCCTTTTTGATGCACCTTATTTCTTCGACAGTTGCCATACTATTCTGTTTTATATTAAATTATCTCTTTAGTAGTCTCTTAATATATGACCTGTTTAAAGGCAATGTTCATGTAGAAATTTTCCAGCTGTCACCAAGTTTCTAGTAATTTAATATCACTATTGTTTTTCCGTAGCTCTTATTAATATATATGACACTTTGCACAATCCCTCATTTAGCTTCGTCAAGGAAACCAGAGATATTCTGAGTATTTGATGAAGGATTATAGTAATAATTTCCTATGCCCTTCTTATTTCATGTTCTGGCAAGGCTTTGCTACAAAGAAAATGTTGAAGATATAACTGTTTTCTTTTATTCTAATGTATTTCATGGATCTAGTTCTTAAAAATACACTCAGGAAAGAACATAAAATGATGATTGGCAATCTTGCAAGAGTGATATTTTTAAAAATTCCTTCTTGGCACAGAGGAAATTGTGATCACAACCTGTCACCATCTTCAAAATCATCTTTATGGTTGTGAACAAAATATATTTGGTGCGGAATAATTTTAGAAGGAAAAATGCTCACCCTGGTTTCTTAGCTGAGAATGGAAGCTTTCTCTTCCTATCAGCAATGTATCAAGGGTATCCACAGAAACGTTTTACATTCAGTGCATATGCTAGCAACGTTTTTTATTTGTAAGGTTAGCACAGTGATAGTTGCATGCAATACAAAAAATAAAAATGAAACAAATTCAAACTCAGGGAAAGCCTAGAACACATTAAAAGAAAACAAACCTGTATATTTATAACTTCAGTGAACATTTAATTATATTTTAATAAGTCCTTGCCATTTTTTTTAAAAGGGGAGTCATGCATACAGAGTTTGAGAAAATGCTTTAGAAAGGCCAAAGGAGACATGGAATATCTTTCTTCTTTGTGTTTTTTATGGGGATATTTTTGAGAGCTAATGACAGACTCTTAGTGCTTTTGCTGTAAGAGGGACCTTCCTTGGGTCCCTCTTTTGAAGGTGAGATAACATCACAGCCTAGAAGGAGGACATTTCAACTTCAGTTGGGCAGCTGTCAAAGTTAGAAGCTATCTGTAGAAGGTCTTATGTTGATCCTCCTTAAAGCTATCTTGCTGCTCTCCATACAGCTGACTCCCTTACAAGTAGAAACTTTGAGGAAATTTTTTCTCTCTCAAAGAACACTATCTTCCTCTAGTCGCTATTGTTTCCTCTATATATGGAACACCAGAATCAGATGAATAGTGACAAAATGTATATCTTCAACAACTAAACTTTTAGAACCTTTAGAGAGTGAATGAGTAGCCAAAGGCTCCAGGGTAAGGAGAGCATGTGAAATCACTCTCCCACTGTACATGAAGCTTCTGAGATACTAACCACTGCATGAGGGTTAGTCCATCCAATAAAACCATCCTGAAATGTTATATAATTTGTTAAATCCCCTGTGATTGAGAAAATAATGCATATGCTCCAAAAGAAACAAAAACAAAAACAAAAGCTTCAGCCAGTATTGAAAACTATTTTTGTTCAGCCTGAGCCTTCCCCTCTTGTATAAGCAGCGGAAACAGTTTCCACAATGAGACAAGCCAGGCAAGTGAACCCACGCAGAGACAAGCCAGGACAGTGAGCTCACGCTGAGAAGACATCCTTGCCTTTGGAATGCCCTCCTGGGAGCCACTGGGGTGTTTTGGGAACTCCTGATGGCAAAATGCTCCTATAGCAATATGGCCATGTCCTAGATGAGGTAAACTTAGGCTTGAAGCTGAGTTGAGAAGTGACAAGTACTGTTTATATATGCCTATAAACTTTAGCCTCTCACGGTCCTACTATATGTACACCTGCTATATTTGCATACTTTTCCTAATACACAAGGTGAACAATAAAACTATGGATTGCAAATTGGGGGAATAAAGGCTGAAATCATTAAATAAATGTCTCTGTCTCTCTATCTCCATGTATGTGTGTGTATGTGTGTGTGTGTGTGTGTGTGTGTGCGCGCGCGCTACACTCCTAGCCATAAAAATCAAAGTCACAGTTATTCCTCTTTTCTGTTCAGTACTTGGATAGAACCTTTATCCTATGTGTGCTAGGAATGTCTCCTGTCTTTGACCTACATCCCAGTCCTCTCTTTACTTTTTATTTTTTAAATTTTGAAACAATCTCACTGTGCTACCCAGACTGGTCTTCAATTAACTGTAGCCAAGCCAGATTCTGTACGTGCAAATCCTTCTGTCTTACGCACACAAGTCATGGGAACTACAGTTCCATGACACAAAATTTGGTCTTTTACTTTCCATATTGTATTTTTTTCTTAATGGTCTATTCTTGATACTAAATTAGCCAAAATTAGTAATTTATATAAAAACTGACTTCTCAATTAAATGACATTCTAACAACGTATACTTAATCAAGTATAGAGAAAATATTTTTAGAGTATGCCAAAATGGAAATAAAGAACTCTATCTCCATCAAAAAAATACCATTTATAGGATTAAATTTATGTGCAAATAGTAAATGAGTCAGCATAGATTTTTGCATGAAAAATGCAGAAGATACATAATTAATTTTCTATGTGTAATCCACAGTTCCGAAATGTATGCCAATTTCATATATGGCACATTATACCTTGGTTGGCGATGCAAATTGGTACATGTATATGTCGAATTAACATAGATTCACAGACGGCAAGAGCATCAATATTTTCAACCACCAGATGGCAGAATTAAAGTGACGCACTTCAGACTACAGATGCAGCTCATGCTGAGGGAAAAAAATAACTGCATTTTCTATCCTGAAGTCTATTTATAGTTGAACAGGCACGAAAATGCATTGCGGCAAAGTAATATGTGCATTAAATGGGGAAGAAAGCTGTTTTGATCAACAATTTCCCGACTGAATGGGTTCCTTGCTTGCGTCCAGTCTGAAAGATCCCTCAAAGCTCCCGTGTTTGAACACGTGGTGGCGCTGTTTTAGAGAGTCAAGGACAAAGGGATGCAGCCTTGTAAGTGGTTGTGAGTTGTGGGGGATGGGACCTGAACGAACCGTTTCTGGTTCTGATTTGAGTTTTATGCTTCCTGAGCCCACACTATTAGGAATCCCAGCCACAGGTTCCCTCTGCTATAAACTCTACTGTATTCTCTCCACCAAGGTATGCTATGATTGAAACCATAGGAAAGATAATCCACCTGTCCCTTAAATTGCCCCTCAGATTACAAGGCTCTTTAAAAACTCATTATTAAAATCAACCTAGCAGGCAGGCAGGACCAGAAAAGAATTTCCCATCCAGTCAGCATCTCCTTTTGAACATTTAAATCAACATCACCTGTGCTGAGGACAGCATACAGGGACAGGGACTGCCTGCAGTAGGCCGGATGGAGACATCTCAGAAGCCCGTGGCAGTTCTTTGAACAACAGTTCCCATTTCTCCTAACCTTAGCCCTGGACAACAAGGGCTGTATAGATTTCATTTGTGCCTGACTGTTTTTCAGTTGGCCTTGGTGTGCATAATTATTCTATTATATCTGCCTTCCTTACTTCTTTCTCCTTCTGCTCTGGCTAATTCTGTGAAACTAGATGTTTCCTGATGTAACGATTCTTAAACAATTAAAAATTGAGGCATGGGGCACAAAACAGTCCCAATGGCTCAAGTGCATGTTGTATGTTCTCATCATGGAAACAGTGTAACAACTACACAATGGTAGTTCCATATTAATGTTTGACTTGCAAAGAAAGTTTGAAGAAATTATTAGAAAATGAATTAGCGCCATCATTGGGTCTCCGAGGAAGGAAAAAAAATCTATTACAGTTATGAAATAAGTTTTGCACAACATTTGAGAGTGGTTCCTGGATGAGCAAGTATAAAATATATGAAATCTTATACCAGTAAAACTAAGTCAAAACACCGGGACTCCTGGGAGAGTCATTGTGTGCAATGTGCAGAAGCGGAAAGCCAGCGGAGCAGCTGAGTTAAGGGTTAACTTGATTCTTCCTGGGCACTGCCTGGCAGCTTTGCCCATGTCATTTATCATTAGAGTTCACAGGAAAAAGCAAGTAGCTGGCCTCAGAGCTTTGAGCTCTAAAGTATAATAAGTTAAAGTTTAAATAATGATAAGTTTGCAATTATTATTATTTTGGCTATACATGTGGGAACAGGGAAGCTTGAAACTTTGGGAAAAATTTGAAATTGTACTTCTTTGATGCTTTGTAGGATGTGGTTATTCTTTTGAATTTGGTTTGGCAATGATTATACAATGCCTACTTTTTGCTTTTGGAGTATCAATAAAAGACTGGGGCAAGAGAAAGAGCATGTAGAGAGGGAGTAGTGAGCGTGTGAAGAGAAAGTGAGAGAGCGAATGCGGAGAGCACGAGAAGAGCTTGTGAAGAGTGAGTGGAGAAGAGAATGGGAGGTGTGTGTGAAGAGCGTGTAT
The DNA here is from genome assembly GCF_947179515.1 of Apodemus sylvaticus. Lineage (NCBI taxonomy): Eukaryota > Metazoa > Chordata > Mammalia > Rodentia > Muridae > Apodemus > Apodemus sylvaticus. Next base: position 11,767,989 of record NC_067473.1, on the reverse strand, counting down.
GTGAGGGAAAGGGGAACACACAGGTGTGTATGAGCATGAGAGTGCAAGAAAAGAAACGTGCACAGGAGAGGAGCAGAGTGCGCAGGAGAATGCAGAGTGTGTGCAGCCTCGAGCTGCGAGCGAAAGAGCGAGAGAGAGCAGAGAATGAGAGAGAAGAGAGAAAAACTTTAAGCCTTGAAAACTTGCCTGTCAGCTTGTACCCAAAAAGTACTCTATGCATATTTATTATGTGCCTTTCAGATATCCTTGCTTTCAGTTGAGAACCCCATCCTGTGTCTAGGCTGGACTCCGACACACCTGATTTCAACCAGTCACTCATGGGTTTACTTTGCGTTTTTATCCTTCTCATCTTCTGAAAGCTGGTTATTTGTATCTAAATCTCTCAAACAAAAGACAGAGGGTGGCCGACTTCTGCCCACTCCTGTAGGGAGAATGTGGTTCAAAGTTGAGTTCTTACACATTGGGTGATAATAAAGTTAAAACCATAAAAATAGCAATGGTAAAAATCAAAAGGAACTGAGCTTACAGTATAGGTACGGGCGTGCTGCATGCAGAGAGTTCACCAGTAATTCAGAGTACACTCACTGTAATGGTATGGAGATTTTGATATTTTAATTTTTCTTAACTTCTATAAGAGAGACCATGAGTGAGATTCCTAGTGGATGAAATTAAATGTTTTTTCTATGATTTTTTATTTGTTTATTGTTATATGAGATATAATTTAATTATCTTCAATACACTATTATTTTATTAATGGGAAGGAACTTAAAATGAAGACTCATCTAAATAATTTTAAAGATAATGTCAAGTAATTTTATTGCCAGAAAGTACTCCATGCTCTGTGAAAGAGGTTTAATTTTTAATTTGCAATGGTCTGTAAATAGAACAAATATCCTTATTTTAGCTATTAGGAAGCTAAGCTTCATTTAGATGACAAAACTCATTTAAACTCTCATGATGATTTGTAGCTGAGTCCTAGTTTATATTAAAGTTTTCACAGTCTCTGGCCACCACCCTTATCTACTCCTGCTGGTGCCTGTACCTAATTTTAAAAATTCTGTACTCTAAATTTATTTTGTAACTGTTCCCAACAAAAACTTAATATTTGTTTTATACTAAAGAGTAAATGATCATCCAAAATAATTTGGGGAATCCACACTTCTACTGCTCCTAAACCCCAATTCCCCTTCAGGTCTGTAGCAGAAAGCCTACTACATTCTCTCTTTCCTATCTGACCCCTTCCCTTAGGAATCTCAAGGATCCTCTGCCCCCAATTTCCTTCCACCAACTCAGTCCATTATACCAGCCTTCAACACCAGCAGGCCTTCATGGGAAAAATACCAGCTAGGCAGAGCAGAGAAACAATTAGGCTGAAGACCCTCACTACTCCCTCTTCCAGAGCAAATTCAATCCCCAAGTCTCACACTCAGCTTCGCAAAAGACCACCTTCTGCATCCTTCCTTTCCTCCTGCCTACAATTCCTGTGGACCCCACAGTATATTCCTTCTTAATATCCCTTCCTTGACTCAGCCACTCTATCTGAGACCCCCCCCCCCAACCAGCAGCTACCCCTTGTTAACATAAGGCCATAAGTGCTAGAAAATCAAGTAGACTGCTCTTAGACCTTTTCGTCTTTCTCTGGTCCAGCAGACCTAATCCAGTCTCATTATCAGCCCTGTAGCAATACAGCCTCAGAAGTCTTCCCAGACCCTGTCCCCCATTCTGTATCCAGTGGGTAACATAGCTCTTTCCCCTCTAGCCTTCCTAACTCTGCTTGTTGCTTTGTCCTAGACTCCAAGCCCAGAGGGCACTTCCTGCTAAGAAAACAGGCTGCTCTTCCCAGGGCAACGAGCAGGCAACCTCTCCTATTGTTCCTGAGATCAAATGTATTCAGTATCATTTCTGGCTCTGTAGCAGGAAGCCTGCTGCCATTGTACAAAAAAAGGTTTAATCAAACTAAGTGCTAAAATTAATAAAATAGAAATGAAGAGAATAATACCAAGAATCAATGACACAAAGAGTTATTGAGAAAATCAATAGACAAGACAAACTCTTGTCTACTTTGTCCACTTATAAGGTAGAAAGACAATGTACAAATTAACAAAACCAAAAATGAAAAAGGGGACATAACGTTAAGTCACTGAGAAAATCCAGAGAATGTAAGGACATACTTTAAAGCCATGTACTCTATCAAATTGAAAATTCTAAAAGAAATGAATAATTGTCTTTATAGGTAGCAATAACCAAAGTTGAAAGAAGATCAAATAAACAATTTAAATAGCCCTCTATCCCCTGTAAGCAGTCATTAAAAGACTTAAAATAAATAAAAGATGATTTTAGGGCAGAATTTTAGAAGACTTCTAATAACAAGTTAATGCCAATACTTCTCAAATTATTCCACAAACTAGGAACAGAAGTAACATTGTCCAATTCATTTTATAAGGCCACAGTTACCCTGACACACAAATCACAGAAAGACTTGACAACAAAAGACAATTACAGACAAATTTCCCTTATGAACATAGAAGCAATAATACTCAGTAAAATATTTGCAAACCAAATCCAAGAACACATCAAAAAGATCATCAACCATGAACAAGTAGGCTTCATTTTAGAGATGCACAGATGGTTCAATATATGAAAATCAGTAAATTTAAACAACCAGATTAATAAACTGAAAGAAACATTACATGATTATTTCATTAGATACAAAAAAATGTCTTTGACAAAATCCAAAATCCCTTCATGATTAAAGTCCTGGAGAAATTAAAGATACAATGGATATATCTAACCATAAGAAAGTCAAGTTATAACAATGCTATAGCCAACATCGAGTTAAATGGAAGAAACACAATGCAATTCCACTATAATTGCCACTTTCTCCACATGTATTCAAAATAGTACTTGAAGTCATAGTGAAATAAAAGAACTGAAGGAGATCAAGAGGATAAGTGCTAAGATCAAGTTAGAAAGGAAGAAGTCAAAGTATTGTCATTTGCAGATAATATGATAGTATATATGTATTACCCTAAAAGTTCCAGAAGTTAATACCTGCACTACCAGCAAAATATCTGGTACAAAATTAACTCACAAAAATTAGTAGCCCTCCTCTATACAAATGACAAAGAACCCGAGAAAGAAATCAGGTATATAACACTTTTCACAATAGCCGCAAATAATATAAAACTACTTGGGATAACCCTAACCAAGCTAGTGAAAGACCTGTATAATAAAAACATCCCGGGCAGTGGTGCCACATGCCTTTAATCCCAGCACTTGGGAGGCAGAGACAGGCGGATTTCTGAGTTCGAGGCCAGCCTGCTCTACAGAATGAGTTCCAGGACAGCCAGGGCTACACAGAGAAACCCTGTCTCAAAAAAATAAAAAAAAAAAAAAAAAAAAAAAAAAAAAAAAAAAAAACAATCTTTGAGAAAAGAAATTGAAGAAGGTATCAGAAAATAGGAAGAACGTCCATGCTCATGAGTCACTAGGGTTAGCATAGTATAAATGGCCATCCTATCAAAAGCAATCTACAGATTCAATGCAGCCCCCATGAAAATTTCAACACAAATATTCACAGAACTTGTAAGGACAATTCTCAACTTCATGTGGAAAAAGAAATATCTAGGATAGCTAAAACAAACATGTACAATAAAAGTACTGCTAGATAGCTTGTCATTTCTAGTTTCAAGTTGTACTACAGAGCTATAAGAATATTAACTGCATGAAAATGGCATATAAAACAAGTCGATGGATAATATCAAACTGAAGACCCAAACATAAATGCACACAACTACGCACACTTGATTTTTTTTATAGAGAAGCCATTAATACACACTGTAATAAAAAAATAAAGACTCTTCAACAAACAGTACTGGCCAACCTGGATGTCTTCATAAAGAAGAATGCAAATGGATTTATACCTGTTATCCTGCATAAAACTCAAATCCAAGTGGATCAAAGATCTCAACATAAGATCAAATTCATTGAACCTGATAAAAGTAGAGAATACCTTTTAACTCATTGGGCACAGGAGATGACTTTCCGAACAGAGCATTAAGATCAACAATTATTAAATGCGACCTCATGAAACTGCAAAACTTCTGTGAGGCAAAGGACATCATCATTTGGCCAAATAGGCAGCCTACAGAATGGGAAAAGATTTTTGCCAACTCCACATCTCTTAGAGAACTAGTAACCAAAATATATAAATATCTGAAAAACAGACTCCCCCAAAACAAAACCCAAATAATCCATTTTTTTAAAAAAGGGAAACATATCTAAACAGAATTCTCAACAGAGAAATGCCAAGTGACTGAGAAACATTCAATGTTGAACATCCCAAACCATGAGGGAAATGCAAATCTAAACTTCTTTGAGATTCCATATTACACCTGTCAAAATGGCTAAGATTAATATCACAAGTAACAGTTTATGTTGGTGAGTATATAAAGCAAGGTAACACTCCTCCATTGCCAGTGGGAGTAAAAACAAGTACAACTACTATGGGAATCAATATGGCAGTTACTCAAAATACTGGGAATCAAACTACCTCAAGACTCAGGTATATCATTCTTGGGTAGATATCCAAAAGATACTCCATCCTATCAGAAGGACAATTGGTCAGCCATGTCCACTGTGATCTTGTTAATAATGGCCAGTATCTGGAAAGAACCTAGATGTCTCTCAACAGAAGAATAGATAAAGAATCTGCAGTACATTTACACAATGGAATTAATATTATTTAGCTATTAAAAACATTTACATTATTAAATTTATAGGCAAATGGATGAAACTAGAAAATATGATACTGAGTGAAATAACCCAAAACCATAAAGATAAATATGGTATGTATTTGCTTATGAGTGGATATTTGCAATTAAATAAATGATAACCAAGATTCAATCCTTATACCCAGAAAGGTTAACTAAAAAGGAGGGGACTATGTGAGACCCATGGATCTCTGTGGGAAGTTGAAATACAGTAAGTTTTACAGGCAGATGGGGGTAGGCAGAAGAGTAAGAGGTACCATGCTAATGGGAGGAGAGTTGTAGAGGAGGAAGAGAATAGATTGATAGATAGATAGATAGATAGATAGATAGATAGATAGATAGATAGATAGATAGATAGATAGACTTGGTAGGCATTTGGCAAACAGTATGGAAACCTAGTGCCATGGAAACCTCAAATATATAAAGGTATTAATGGGATATACTGAGTTTCAACTTTCCATCTCTTGTTAATAGGTGAGACTTCTAGTGGTTGCTCTAGATTGAACTAAATTGAGTTGGTGGCCAAGGAAGTCCTGTGGAAGTTCATACACACACACACACACACACACACACACACACACACCATATGATTGTGAAGACAAAAGGTTGCTTGCTACAAACTGAGAGCTAAGCACAATTGGCTGAGAACAATACATATCATACACATTGAACATGGAAAAGTTGAGATCTTGCCTACATAAATCTCTCATCTTTACCTTCTAACCTCTTTGGTGCAGAAAGGTACTGTACAGATTACTGAAACAGAAACACATACAGCCACACAGCCACAATACCTTTGGCCTACAATCTGTTCTTTCTACAAAATATGTTAGGGAAATGGTGGCACAAAACTTATGACACTAGACAACCAATGTCTGATTTGACCACGGCCAACCCCTTGAGAAGGAACCCATACCTAATCCTGCCTGGGTAACCCAGAACAAGAGAGTAGAGATTCCAGAGACCTAGGGTAAAGGATAACACCAAATAGTACTGGCCTTAAAAAAATCAATAAAATGATTCCTAATGACATTCTGCTATACTGAGATCAATGCCTTATCCAATCACCATCAGAGAGGGTTCTTCTGGCAAGAGATGCAGAGCTTATGGTCAGATATTATGCACAGATAGAGTCTAAGTTGGAGGTTTCCATACATTCTCTCCTTTCAGAGCTCAGGGGATTCCCTGGAAAAGGAGGTGGAAAGAGAATACAGCCAGAGAGGATGAAGGACAAGACGAGAACAAGGCACTCTGAATTAACTGAACAAGGTACCTATGAGCTCCCAGAGACCAAAGCAGCAGGCACAGGGCCAACATGCGTATGCTCCAGATCCTCTGTGTATACACTATAGCCATTAATTTAGTATTTTCATGAAATGCCTGACTGTACAAATGAGTGGGTCTCTGACTCTTATGTTTGCTCTTGAGACTTTTCTCCTGTTGGGTTGTTCTTTCCAACTTTGATATACTTTCTGCTTCATTTTATGTTATCTTCCCTTGGTGTAGTTGGTTGTTATCTTTTAGAATGTTGTTCTTTTCTAATTGGAGACATAAAGGGAGTTGATCCAGGAAACAGGAGCAGGTGAGAGGAGTTGGGAAGGGACTATAATCAAAATATAGTGTATGAGAAAAGAATCTACTTTTAATAAAAGAAAAATATTCTGAGTCTTATATGCCTCAAAATGGTTTTGAACTTGTTGTAGAGATAAGGTTGACCTTGAATTACTCATCCTTCAGCTCAGTTTTCAAATCCTGAGATTACAGGCATGTGTCACTATGCATGCCCTGCTTGGAATCAAACCTCGACTTTTGTTAAGGTGAGAAAACAGTCTAAATAAATGGGTGACATCTTTCATTCAATCATCAAATATTTTTAAGCGAACGTTACTCTAGAGAGTGTTTCAACTTGTAGATAGCTCAGTTATGATATTCATAAAGACAATACAGCCATAAGGGTGCCTTGACAGATGTGCATCAGTTTAAAGTAACATTAGAACATGGATAAATCTCCCATAAGATGTTTTGACCAGGTGATCTGACAGGTGACACACAAGGAATTATTCCAAATCAAAAGGCAAAAGACAAGAGCAGATACTGAAGCACCAACATTGTATGTATCTGAGGAAATGCAAATAAGAATTAAACTTTAAAACAGCATACCACATATGTGTGTGGAGAGAATCTCTAAGTACCATATGTCAATAAAAAACAGATGGCCAATGAGCTAAGCAGAAAAGAGGAGGTAGGACATTGGCAGGAAGAAAGAGGATTCTGGGAAACATTAAAAAGGTAAAAGAGAGATGTGAAGAGAGCCATAGTAGACAAGATGAGAAACAAAACAGAAGATATACACAAGACAGCTGGTAGAGGGACTCCGAGAGATGCTGAGGGAGATACAGAGTTCAGAAGGAAGAAGTGGACCAGAACTGAAGGAGAGGTAACTAATCAAGTGGTAGACATATTATAGACTAAATGCCTAAGTAAGTTAAGAGCTAGTTAGGAAATAAGCCAAGAGTTATGGTCTAGGCATTTAATAATAATTAATTAGGCTTGGAGTCATTCTGGGAGCTGGGGCTGGAAAAACAAAACTAGGAATTTAATTATTTTTATAGATGGTACCCAAAATGGGGCACCACTTGTAGGCTTTGATTTTTTGAGACCTACTTTCATTATTGTTCTTTAACTCTTCAACCTCCCTTCTAGCCCACCACTCACCAGAAGTAGTTGGGGAAAAGAAAGGTTAATAGGAATAGGAGTTGTAGTCCTGTTTAGAAATAGTTCCTTTGGACTTCATTATCAAAAGTCCAGCCCACTAGGAAAACATCAAATATGAATTAATACTGTCAGTCTAGTCTACTCGGCAAAGTCCAAACATGATTCAGCACAAACTTGTGGAAGTAGCAAGAAGCAGCTAGAATACCACCAGAAGTTCTTTGGTGTGTTTTTCTCTACAAAGGCATGACAGGTGAAGATCAGCAGAGAAAGCAAGTGTAACCAATGCACTGTTGTCATCATCGAGGACCATACATCAGCAGAGAAAGCAAGACAAACAAATGCAATGGTATCATCAGTGAGGACCAGTGTTGGTGAACCCCACTGAAATTCAGCAAAGAGTTGCAAGAGCATTGTCCACTGTCTTTTGGGTTGTACTTATATTCTTTCCAAACACCATGCATCCTCTCAAACATCAGTTCTGGCAAAGCATCACATGCCTTTTCACAAGGAAGCTTCCAGAAAAATAATACATGTCTGCTCTTAGCAAAACATTCTCTCAAAGGATTGCTTCCAGAAAAACATGACATGACACAACTGAGTCTCCAACAAAATCAAAAATGTCCACTTCATTTGTGTATCAAAAAAACTTGAGTAAAAACTCACTGCATTTCACTATGTACAAATATCATTTGAGTTTTCATAACAGACTGTGAATGAATGGATAAAAGAAATGAGTCTAAATCCACAATTGGCTTTTTATTCTGTGCTACAGAGGAAGCATGTGGCCACTTACATATGATAGATTCTTCAAGATTTTAAGCAAAGAAGTCATGTAACCCAAACTATGCTCTGGAAAACATCCTGGAGGCATGTTTTAGAGTGCCATGAGACTTAATTGAGCCTACATGTTCTGTTACAATGCTAAAGTAAAGCAGTATGATGAATGGACTAAAGTACTGGCAAAAGGAAATGAAAGAGAAAAGAGAACAGAGAGGGGAGAGAGTTCAGACAAATAGACACATACAAGAGGGCAAAAATATTCAGGTTACTTGTCTGCTGAAGGTATATGTTCTATAAGAGAGAGAATTCTCATGTGTCAGAATGAAGGTTTCCCACAGAATTAGATGGGAGATACTGACCATGACATTATATTCTGCTACTGTGATTGATCAGCTTGACCTTCTATATATGATAAGATATTAAGCCTCATGTTATCCCTGGAGGAAATGGATTAGATAGGATTATATAAGGAAGATGCTTGAAGAAATTGTGAGGCTCCGCAGCAACAGCTACAGGAGATTTTGAAAAGTGGACTGAGAAGATTTATGTGATATGTTTATCGTTGTGACAGGAAGTGTGGAAATAAAATAATGGCAGGTATATAAAAATATAAAGAGCGAGATCAAGAGGGAATAACCTGGGGGGAAAGAAATATTGCAGAAGAAAAGTATCAAGGCCAAGAAATATGAATATAGCATTTTGCCTCAGCTGTGAACATAATCATTTGGGTGTATTTATTTCTGAAGATTAATTAATTATACATAAATTTTACAGGAGTTTAAAGGGATGTCCCCATTATCCTCAATCAAAATCCAATAGAAAAACCTAAGGGGGAAAATATGCATACTTTCTATGTGTATTATTTAACAAGTGAATCAATTACAAATTCTGTGAAAGACTAAAACTCAAAAAATACAGCATTATCACTAATGTACGGAGCATGGCCTGGTATGTGGAAGACAATTAGGTCTTGTGGAATTCGTTTTCTAAATCTTCTTAGAACTTAAATGAATATCCATGTGTCATTTAAATAAAGTAATTTTTCTAAAATAAATTGAGAAACAAAACAAAAAATGGAATGGTTTGGGAACCACCATAGGAATTAGGAACAACAACAATACCTTTACTTCGAGAGCCTGGAGTAGGGGAAAAGTGTGTTCTATACTTGCTGGCATCTGAGTGCTACATAAAATGAGAAGGGAATGTTCTGCCAGCATGAGCTAGAACACAGGGAAGTTTGTTTACCAGAACTTCACAACTCAAGAATACAAGAAGGAAGACATGCAGAAAGAGAAACAACCACAACAATAATAATAACAATAATTATGTATTCAGAATGAGCAAGATGATTCACCAAGTAAGAACATTCACTTCCAAACCTGGTGATTTGAGTTCAGTCCTCAAAACTTACATGGTAGAAGTGTCAACTAACACCTGCAAGATGTCCCCTAAGTTTCATGTATATATCCCACATGCATACACACTCATGCACAAAGAATAAATATAGAAACATTAAAATATATATTAATGTAACTTAATGATAAATGGAATTTTAGGCAGACAATTATTGGTAAAATAAATCCTAACACACTTATGAGGGTACATTTGATGCTGCCATATGAAACATCTCAAATATGGCCATGACATACAGCCTGTGCAAAACAAAATCTTCTCCTTTTTGGCAAGCGATAGTGATATGCATAATAATCCAGAGGCTGCTGAGTGAGTGACTCACAACCTTTCTGCAATGTTACCTGACCACAACCCAGGGTGGCAATTTAAAGTAACAGAATTTGTGTCCTCAAGCCAAAATACTATTTATTTCTAAATATAGGATACATTTTCCTGACTTCTTGTGCTCATAGCAGGTAGCCAACAGTGGTGGCTCCAGGGAAAATAGGAATTGCTTTCCCTTCAGCAAGAATGAGTTTGTTCTAGCATGCCAAGCAGCCCGTGACTGAAGGGCACACATCCCTCCTTGGTGGTGCTTTTGGGATTTATCTTTTAAAAGCAACTCTGACCTCATAATTGATTCAAGACAAGTAATGTCAGAGGCAATTCAATTTCGATCTACATGGTCTGAAATATATTGAAATATTTCTTAGTGACTAGGTCGTAAAGGTCACAAATTACCATATTTAAAGATAGCAAGCTCAGGATGTACTTGGTTTGGTATGTAGGAAGAGTGATGCCTGGCTCATACAAATCTCTGAGTTCAGCCTGCAGTACATTATAAAAGCTATACTAGTGGTTCAAGCCTGTGATCACAGCATTCGGGAGGACCAGAAGCTAAAAATCATTGGTGGCTATATTGTGTGTCAGGGCCAGCCTGTGCTGCAGAGACTGTTGTTTCATAAACAAAAGAAAAATAGAAATGGGGGGGGGGAGAGAAAGAGAGGGGAAAGAGACAGAGAAAGACAGAGAGAGAGAGACAGAGAGAGAGAGACAGAGAGAGAGAGAGAACTAATTAGTGATTTAAAAATTCCTCAGACCTTGAGTTTTCCACTATTTCATCCTGATGATGTCATCACAGTAATGAAACATTAATTTCTGGAGAATCCTTTTTTATATGATAAACTCATTCCATACTTAAATTTTTGTTGACTAATTCTACAGCTTTGAAACTACCGAAGTATTCTTTTCTCTTTTTTCCCTTTATTTTCTTTATTTTTTTCCTTTTCTCTTATTGGATATTTCCTTTATTTACATTTCAAATGTTATCCCCCATTCCAGTTTCTCCTCAAGAAACTCCTTATCCCACCCCCTCCTCCTGCTTCTATGAAGGCATTCACCCACGCACCCACCCACTCCCACCTCCCTGTCCTGGCATTCCCCTACACAGGGGCATCAAGCCTTCATAAGACCAAGTGCCTCACCTCCCACTCATTGTGAAGTATTCTTTATTAAATAAATTAACATAGTCTCTCCTGTCTGTTCTTTATTAAATAAATTAACATAGTCTCTCCTGTCTGTGCTCTGTGAGCTTTAAGGAATGTCTAGCTCCCCTGTGAGACACACTTCTGTGTGCCTCATGCACATCTTTTCTTCCTAAACACCCTTTTCTGACTTTTTCTGACTAACTTTGTTTTTACAATACCTTCAAGGGAAAAAATGAGAACAAATAAACTTAAAGTAGTGGCTACTCAAACAAAGGAGATCTGGTCACTCAATTTTCTCCCAAATTGTATCTTAGTTGTGGACGTTTACTCATTTATGCTTTTAATGCAAATGATTCCCACAACAGAGTATGTATACCCCAAAAGGTCAGTTAATAAACACATCACTTGGTTCTATCTTCAGTCTCCAATTCTGTGGGTCGGGCATGTGGCCCAAATTTTCACTGTTCTTAGAAGCTTTTGGATGATGAGGATTTTTCACATAGGGAACTTAGCTGAGAACATGAGATCTGCTAGTTTATATCTCTAACTATAATGACTTGTAGCCCACATGTCTAATGTATGCTCTAGGTACAGGCAATCTTATTGTAAGCATTTTAAAATAATGAAATATTCTATATATTAAAATATAGTTAATTACAAAAATATAATCCGTTCATCTCCTAGAATTAATACAATTGAATATTTAAAATCAGATTCTTTGAATTACATTTTTGTCATTCGAATACACAAAGGCGTTTTAACTTTATTTGTTAAGTGAACCGAAATGTTGATGTGTAGAAAAGCAGGCCCAAGATTTCTCCAGTAATACTAAGTGTCCTGTGATGATTATCTTAGATACTTTTTGTCGAATACCAAACTAAACATGCCCACTATACACATGAACATGCAAAAATTAAGGCTTATGCCCAGGATTACAGAGACAGAGAATGTTCAAGCTACGTATCAGTCACATTCAGACATCATCCCAGGGAGATTTATGCAGTTTGATGATAGCACATTGAATGTCAAGGCATGCCTGTGATTAAAAACAAAAAACAAAACCAAAAACCAAAAACCAAAAACCAAAACCAAAACAACCAATACAAATAAGGGAAGTATTCCGTTTTTTTTTTTTTTCCTTGCCAATTCTTTTCCCTTTTCTTTGCTTCAAGATAGAGATGCCTAACATTACCTCCCAGATCAATGGCAATCTATCCACTCAAAGTTAGTACCTAAGAAATAAGTAATTGATGATTGCAGTTTCATAGGCCAACAAAGAAGACAAAGGCGATTGTTTCATATGAGGACAATAGGTGAACACACACACACACACACACACACATAGGCCCACACATTTGTTTCTGTAACTTTTGTTACTTGTACTATGAATTAAACATTGTGAGCAGATAAATGGGGAAAGCCATAGTAAACTGCTTCTCCCAGCCTATTTTCTGTTGCTTGTTTGTTGCATAAAGTAAAAAGAGTAAGCTAAATCTCATTTTGGCATTAAGTCATACTGATTGTGAACTTTTGTTTTCAGTGCAGAGAGCTGAATCTGGGGCCTTCATGTATGCAAGTGCAGTGCTTCGCTGATAAGGTATAGCCAAGCCCACTGTTTACTCTTCCTGTGGGGAACCTGTTTCATCAAGTCTAGACTGGGCTTAAATTGCTATCTTCCCATGTCAGCCTCCTGAGTAACCAGAATCACAGCTCCTACTTTGATTATGAATATAATGCCCCTTGCTTGTTTTGGAATATATAAAAAACTAATAATGACATATAATAAAAATGTATATATATATATAAACATTAAAATCATTTTAAGCAGTGTTTTCATCACCTGGATCAGAACTTTAAGAAACCCACTGACAAGGTCTTATAATACAGAACTATGAATAGAACTATAAATTTCAAGAAACAATTACTCTCTAGTATGTGGGTCAAGTTCAAGATTGGAATTAATTCAGATTCACATCTTTTTCTTAAAGGTTTATTTACTTATTATATGTAAGTACACTGTAGTTGTCTTCAGACACTCCAGAAGAGGGAGTCAGATCTTGTTAGGGATGGTTGTGAACCACCATGTAGTTGCTAGGATTTGAACTCAGGACCTTCATGTAAGAGCAGTCAGTGCTCTTAACCTCTGAGCCATTTTTCCAGCCCTCACATTCACATCTTAGAGATGTTAGGAGTCAAATGTATGATCACAGTAAACAGAAAGAGTGTTGTGGCTACTTGATCTTTGGACTTCCTAACTCTAAGGGAAGAGAGATGATTGGCTGACTGCCAAGAGGACATGAGTCATATTCTTTTTATCTTCAGTGTGCACTTCTATATCATGCGTACAAAATGTTTTTATTTGAACACAAAGGTAAAAAGTGAAAGATGAACATAGGATTTGAACATGGTAACTGGGAAAGGGACAGTGATAAAATATAAGATTTAGTGTTGGAGAGAACTGATTTTGGAGGAAGGGGGAAAATGAGGTTTGATATTAGACATATTTAGGTGAATATGACCCATCTATCATATGATTTCCCATATTTTTTCATTTTCTGCAAAGCTTTGCAAAGACAGGGTCTCCTCAGGAGATCTTCTTGCATCATAGCTGCAGCAAACTTGGTCCCCAGAAGAGAAGCTGGGAATAGATGGGGTGGGGGTGGGGGGCTGTGAGAAAGAAATGACATCAGGAATTAGAGTACTGAAAAAATAATCCTTATTTATAATTATGACTGAAAATGAATAAAAGTATTAAAGATAAAAAAAAGAAAGAAATGACATCAGGACCACAGTTGCTGTTCGAGATGGAAAGTTTATATGGTGATTTGACAATATATGGGCTATGGGGTGAATCTTTTGAGACTGGCTCAGAGTGTGTTGGCTCCACCATCAGTGGGTGGTCTGCTTGATTCAGAAAACTGTAGGTCTGGCAGATTAAAGGATTTCAGAGCTCCACCCCAGCCTAGCTCCAGGTGCTGGCTAGCCGTGGCTCCCAGGTGAGAAGCTATATTGTTCTATAGAGAACAGAGAGCCAGGAACTTCAAATAGTAGCTGAAAAATAGTAACTAGCATGGAGGTTCAAAAACCCAGCTCAAAAGCTGAGGGAGGATACACAGGAGATAAGAAATATGTTGATTTTGTAGCCAGCCACTTTGCTGAAGTTGTTTATCAGCTGTAGGAGTTCACTAGTAGAGTTTTTAGAGTCACTTAAGTATAGGATCATATCATCTGCAAATAGTGATAGTTTGACTTCATGGATGGAGCTGGAGAACATCATACTAAGTGAGGTAACCCAGTCTTAAAAGATCAATCATGGTATGCCCTCACTGATAAGTGGATATTAGCCTAGAAACTTTGAATACCCAGGACATAATCCACAAATTAAATGATGTCCAAAAAGAATGGAGGAGTGGCCCCTGGTTCTGGAAAGACTCAGTGCAAGAGTATAGGGGAATTCCAGAGCAGGGAAGTGGGAAGGGGTAGATGGAGGAACAGGGGGAGGGAAGAGGGCTTATGGGACTTGCGGGGAGTGGGCACCCAGAAAAGGGAAAATCATTTGAAATGTAAATAAAAAATATATCAATTAAAAAAAAGAAAAAAAGAAAAAAAAAGAAATATGGACAGAGTTTGTAGAGATGTGCTATTTAAACAGTGATTTAGCGGCAAAAGATGAATTCATAGGGTGGTAGAAATACAAGGAGAAAGAAAGGGTATGTAGCCAGACAGTGGTGGTACATGCCTTTAATTCCAGCACTTGGGAAGCAGAGGCAGGCAGATTTCTGAGTTCAAGGCCAGCCTGGTCTACGGACTGAGTTCCAGGACAGCCAGGGCTACACAGAGAAACCCTGTCTCAAAAAAAAAAAAAAGAAAAGAAAAAAAAAGAAAAAAGGAGCCAAGCCAGGCACACGTGGAAACTGGGAGAGGTGATAACATTGATGAAAGGGAGCTGCATCCTTCCTTGCTGAATCATAATATTGACATGCTGGTTTAGGTGCCTTAGCAAGATGCAAGCTCAATTTAAGGGAAGGAAATTAATTAGTGCATATATTATAATCTATATGTTTGGCTTAACAGGTCTGCATTCCAAACATCTTTCTCCAAGGTTGTTCTGACATAAGCAACCAAATCTGTCTTTAAAGTACAGCATACATACAGAGAAAGCAGAACAATATGAGGACGGTCAATATGAGGACAGTCAATGTCAACCATAATCTCGCTCCAGCTTCATCATCAGGGAAAGAGCAGACAAGTCCTTACTGAAGGGAGCAAAATACATGGCTGATAAGCAGTGCTCAAACAACCAGGGGCCATAAATACAGGAACGCCTGAGCCACGGGAATTAAAGAGACAGGATGGACACCTTTCACATGAATCCTTAGCTGCAGTTCTCAGATTGAAAAATGAAAACAAACAAAACAAGAGAAAGAGAGAGAAAAAGAGAGAGAGAGAAAGAAAGAAAGAGGAAGAAAGAAAGAAAGAAAGAAAGAAAGAAAGAAAGAAAGAAAGAAAGAAAGAAAGAAAGAAAGAAAGAAAGAAAGAAAGAAAGAAAGGTTAAGAAAAGTTAATAACATGTAAATATACCATGGCTTTCTTGAATAATGTCACATGAGCTCTATTTAATTAATAAGAAGAAATGAAAACAGATTAATGTAACATATTCACCGAAGAAATGGTAAAGTGCAAGAGACTGTAGATAATATGTAGAAAATGTTCAACTGTCCTGTAGAGAGAAAACTCTTCTAATAAATAAGTCTATTTATATAAAAGTGGAAATTTCGATAGGCCCACACAGGTTGGGTGGAAAACAGCCAGAGAAAACAGGTCCTGCCCATCACTAGAGCAAGTATATTGTGGACATATGAGAGAAAAAGAGAAGTGGAGTGATCTGTATGCTCTGAAGAGAGGTCAGGCTGGAGATGAGAACAGCCTGATGTATGTGACCTGTCTTACAACCTGAGGCCATGGAGATCTCCTGGCTAGTGCTGCTGCCAACAGCCACACTCCTGCAACAGCAGGGGTCTGTGTCTGTGTCCATGACCAGCGTTACCACCAAAGGCTATGTGGTCTTCTGTGGTGTGGGCTGACACCTGAGGCCATGCTGATGTGCAAGGACTTCTCTTAGCTTGCTCTCTCTGTCTTCACTGGCAGTCTCATGCTCCACAGTTGTCCTTGCCCATCACCTGGGCATTAAGGGAGAGCTGGCAGGCCAACTAAGTAAGGCCCAGATTCAGGGCTTTGAATTGGCTCACCACAAAATCTACCCCATCTTTGAATTGCTGGAGCATATGAGGATCTGATCCTGCAGAACAAAAGCTTCAAGATCTCTATGACTCAGGATAATGACAAAATATCTAAGAGGAATCTTTGTTAGGTTCACTATTCATGATGTAGCAGAAGCCAGGAGCCTCAAACTAGGTCAATGACCATGAACAATGGCAAGTGAAACTGGACTAACAAAAAGGTATATTGTAGCATCCATGGCAAGATGTTTTTGTTTGTTTGTATTTTGTTTGATTGTTTGTTTGTTTTTATTGTCTTTTTCCATGGGAGGTTATAAAGGTGGAAGGCAGATATGGCAGGACTAGGAAATGAATGGCGTTGGGGTACATGATGTGAAAAAAATTATGAAAAACAAAAAGATTTTGAAAAGAGAAAAAGAAAGCACACAGGAAGATTTGGAGGGAGGAAAGGGAAATGGGAAATGATATAATCATATTATAATCTCAAATAAATAAATAATCAAAAATTTTAAAAATGGAAAATTTCAAAATGTTAAAACTGAACCATAACAAAAATTTAAAAGATTATAGAATCTTTGTGTATGTAATTCTGTGAAAGATCCTTTTAAAATAAGTATAGATAAAATATATTATGAATAGCAAATCAAGAGGTTTAGTAATTAATAATAATGGTGATGATGATGATTAATAATTTTCCCCAAGTGAACCTACAAAAGTAAAACTAACAAAGACTCCTAGTAATGGGGAGCATGGATCTTGAACTGGATATCTTTGGTAACTAGACAAGGCCTCAAGTGGAGGGGTTTGGACACGAACCTAGACACAAAAGTTTGGATCTACAGTTTGTACTGTCTGCAGAATTTTCCAGGACCAGAGCCCAGCATAATCATTACCAGAGAGACTTCATCTAACAACTGATGGAAGCAGATGCAGAGACCCACATCCAGACATTTGTTGGAGCTCGGGGAGTGGAATAGGGGTGAGAACAATTGGAAGAACCAGAGTGGTCAGGGACACCACAGAATCAAGTGACAGGGACTCAATGGAGCTCACAGAGATCAGGGAGATTATAGGGGTCTGAATTAGCTTTTCTGGATATATATATCCAGAATGATTCATATGAAGTAGGGGTCAAGTCTGAACTATAGAGTAACTGGATAAGCTAGAATTCAGAGTGAGAGATTGTCTCAACAGAAGCAGAAAATTTAAGATTTTAAAAAATGGGCCTAATTCATTACGACAAACAATTGGGAGGTATTAGAAAGTACTGGTCATTAAGCACGGCAATGTGATACTGATACAGGCATAATCGAATTAAAAAGCAAAAAACAGACTAGGTGGCCTATCTAGGGGCCTATCACAGGTAGGCAACAGATTCAGGGACAGCTCCTGCTTCAGTTGTTGGAGGACCTGGAGAAAGACCGAGCTGACTTCGGCTACATATTTGCAGGGGGCCTAGATCCAGCTCATGCTAACTCTTTGGTAGTGGTTCAGTCTTTGGAATCTCCCAAGGACTCAGGTTAGTTGACTTTGTTGTTTTTTTCTGTGGAATCCCTGTCCTCCTTGGGTCGCTTAGTCCTTCCCCCAACTCCTACACAAGACTGAGCTCCACCTAATGTTTGACTGTGGGTCTATTTCTCTGTTATGTGGAGTTTCTCAGAGGACAGTTATACTAGGCTCCTATATGTAAGCATAACAAAGTATCAGAGCTTGGTTTTTTGCCTGTGGGGTGGATCACAATTTTGGACAGTCATTGGTTGGTCATTTTTGCCTTCTCTACTCTGTCTTTCTTCAGTGGGAGGGGATACACCTGGTCATGCAGTGATTTGATGTGCAGGGATACATCAGAGGTGTGGGCAGGGGGAGTGGAGGGTGACCCAGGGGCTTCCTATTCTCAGAGGAAAAGGAAAGGGATAATAGATGGATAATCTGTGTGAAAGGGTACTGGGAGAAGAGGGGGCCTTATATTGGGATGTAAGTGAATAAATCATTCATTAATAAATAATTCATTAATAATAATTAAGAAAGCATAAACAACCCCTAACTCTTTCCTCCCAATAGCAACATACAAATTTGGAAACCTTATTTATGACAGAATTGGTCTCATTCTGAATGGCAAAAGGATAAAACTTTTAATAAAATACTAGGGTTATGTTTATTTTTATGCAATCACAAAATGAAAGTTTTTCTTACATTTCATACACAAACTACTTGTATAACTACAAGGTGAAAAAAAGCTATAACCCTTTGTAAAGATAACATAGAAATTCATCTTATGTTGTTAGATAGGAAAACGTTATCTCAACGGAAAGGGGAAAATGACACATAAAAATATGATTAATGGAAATTCAAGACACCAGATGATAACAAAAAGAAAATATAATGCATGATTCAAACCAGAAGGCAGATCCAGAAAATTTTAAGTAGTTTGTAGATATTTTAAAAATGTACACAGCCCAACCAAAAAAAAAGACAGCAAAATCCCACAATAAGGCAATTCATTAAGTATATCACTATGGGGATTTCAATGGCCTCCGTAAGCTCATACATGTGAATGATGGTTTCCTAGTTGGCAAACTATTAGGGAAGGAATAAAATGAATGGCCTTTAGGAGGAGAGGCATTCTTTGAAGTTACAAAAGCATATAACATGCCAGAGCTGTTCCCATTAGCCATTCCAAGTTCTTTACCTCATGGTTGAGTTTCAAATTGTGAACTTTCAGCTGTTATGCCAGCATTATAACTTTCTATCTACTGTCATGCTTTCTTCTACAATGATGATGCATTCTAACCCTCTAAAATTACATTTCCCAAATAAAGTCTTGCTTCTGTAAGTTGCCTTGGTTACAGTGTGTTATCAGAAATACAAGAGTAACTAAGGCAATCACACAACATGGAAGTCTGGCGGTATCAAGTGCAATTAGTATGTAGTGTAAAGTTCATCACAGCATCTCAGGGGTTCCTGACAAAGGCAGAGAAGAGGAATGGAGTCAGACATTGGGGCCAAAGCTGATTTATCTTTGGTGATTCTTCTGAGTGTAATTCTTTGTTCTTCTATACCTTAAAACCATTGGTTTCTGGTCATTAGCTCTCACTGTCAGCAGCAGGGGATTAAGACTTAATTACTATATTGGTTCTTTTTGCTTTGACTCAGGACTCTTGCTGGCCAGGAGAAAGGCTTGGAGTTTCTTTGTAAGCCAAAGAGAAAAGATAGAAAATAAAAGAGGAGGGAAGGGGGGGAGGAGAGAGAGAGAGAGAGAGAGAGAGAGAAGATATTGAATGAAGCTGAAGAAAACTGCACCGTTTTATTGTTGTTCTTAGTTTTCATACTTTCTTAGGATAATTGATCACACAGTTTGTGAAGCATGTTTACATTTCATAAGTGCATAGCAAGTTCAAGACAATAGTTCATGTCATCAAATGACCAAGAATTGTAGCAGAAATGTTTGCATGCCTTTCTATTAAGTCTAGTACCTGACTAAACATTCATTATCTAGCTCCATAAGTTCATTATAAGTTTAAAACAATATTTTTTATGTCATAAGTTAGCAAGTTTTGTCAAGAGGCAAATCACCTGCCTTGTGTCTCATTAGTATTGAAGTTTTGTAGTGCTAAACTAGCTAATATTTTATTTTCTGCCTTTGCAGCTGTAATGAATTGTCCATTCCTAGTTTATGACCTTTAGCTACCAGGTAATGGTCTCACAGATAATCTAGAAGGAATGTTTCCCTTGATCATAAATTTGTTCCAAGCCTGCTTTCTTATCCTAGTGTGATTTGCCCACTTCACATGAAGGTTTACAGAGCCCTATTTGCAGCTTTTAGTGGACTGAAAATTATTTGTGTACATTTAACATTTTTATAAAATCATTATTAGGAATTATGAAATCATCTATTTCTCTACACAACATTACTATATGAAAGTATATCTTTGTGTTAATCTGCAGAAAATCTGCCCAATAGTGTGGGATGATTCCCTGGAATCATTAGGCTATATATCAGCCAATTAGGAAAAGTTATATCAGCAGCAAGAAGGAACCCTAGTATGAAGTCTCTTTGGAACTTTCTTTAGAGCTCACCTATTGCAAGCCATGCAACATGGCGGGCCATCTACAATGAAGTCACTTTTATGTCTTTAGCATTTCCTAGATGATTTCTGACACTAAAGAAAATTCTGGCAAAATTATGAGAATATTGCTTACATTCAGGAATTTTAGAAAATTAATTGGCATTATGTAACAACACTGAGCCTTTAGTTTTTACAATTCAGGGTTTATTAACCTCAGAGAAGTCTAGCATGTGGTCATTTCAACATAATGTTCTCAATAAGAAGGACTACTTGTGAAGATGCCCTAATATCCAATAGCAGAATTATCAGCTGTGATACATTCATCTTGTATTGACACTACAAAATAAGGACAAATGAAGTGTTGCCTCCTCAGACTATAGAAAAGATGAATTTCAGACGCCTAAGGTATTATCTTTTTATATTACTGCAATAAACGCCATGGTCAAGGAAACTTATAGAAGGAATTGTTTGTTTGGGCTTACTCTTCCAGGGGCATTAGATTCTGTCATGGACAGAAAGCGTAGCAGTAAGTAGCAGACTGCAGTAAAATGCTGAGGGCTCACATCTTGAGCTACCAAAAGGATGTAGAGAAAGTACAGAGGAAATGGCATGAGGCGTTGGAAGCTCACAGCTCCCACACATAGCTAAATAGTGCCACCAATTGGAAAGCATGTATTTAAACATCAGAACCTACGGAGGACATTTTAACTAAGCCAACATACCATCTAATAAAAGTTAAAAGCAAATAGTAGGTGATTATTACATGTAATGAAATCCTATTTAAATCCAAGAAAAGTTAAATAGTATTTTTGTTAGGCACAGAATGATATATAGAGAAGAAGAAAAAAAGCAAGCAACAAGCAACAGAATGTGAAGAAAAAACTTTATGACTTCATTTCTTTTGTTTAGAGATCAAAGGAAATTCAATTCACTATGTTATACAAGATTTCATGAGGAATGATATAACTGCTAGGCAAGTGGCATCTGAATCATCATCAAGCTATTCCTCACACAGACTGTATGTTCTTAAAGTTATCTCCATACTTAGAAATATAACTTCAAATTGAAAGGATAGTAATATGTGATTAATAACTCTAAAACATGAAATACTGTTATCTGCATTGGATCTACAATATACACAAAATGGAATTTTTTTCTCATCCATGAAGAACAAAGCTGTGTCATTTAAGACATAACTGAAGATCACCGCATTAATCAGTCTCTGAAAAACAAATACCACAGTATTTCTCTCACTTGTGGTTCTTAGATTTAATATGGATGCAAAAAATGTGTGTACAAATGACACAAAAATATTTATGGCAGCAAAAAGTGACTTATGGGAAGAGGAGAGTAGAAATAAGAGGTTAAAATTATGATGGGCATGCTTAATTATGTTAAATACTTGTATGAAGATGTCTTTAACTCAGTACCGTATCCAGTGAATATTCACACATTCTTGTATAGCCCAGTATTACATATAATATAACAATAAAAAAGTAATCTTTTCATAGAGACGGGTCAATAGTAATGTGCCTTTGATGGTTAATGTTTTCCAAGTTGACAGGTTATAGAAACATCTAGGACACAAATATTTGAGTATGTGAGTGTTTATTTAGATTGGGTTCGTTGAAATGGGAAATACTCTATGAACATGAACTCTAGACTACATAAAAGAGACAGACAGACAGACAGACAGACAGACAGACAGACAGACAGACAGACAGAGACAGACAGACAGAGTGCTAAGAACCAGCATTCATCTCTCTGATTCTTGCCTGCAGATACCATGTGACTGACCAGTTGCCTCAGTGTCCAATTGCTATGACTTTCCGAACATGACAGGCTATACTGCAAACAATGAGTTAAAATAAATCAATCCTTAAGTTTATTTAGTTGGGCACCTTATCACAATCAGGAGATAAGGAACTATTACTTTTTACAAAGTAATGCGGGCCATAGGACGTAAAACCAGGCTGCCAATGCTCTCTCTCTCCTCTTCATTTGCAGTGATCACCATAAACCATAAATCAAGCTGCCCCAGCCTCCCTCTTTTGTGTTTGTAGAATAATTATTGCTCCTTAAAGCAAAGCTCCAAAGCATACCATGAAGAGATATGTTATTTTTTATCATTTCAGAACAGAAAATTATATCGAAGTCTGCATTTTAAAGGGCATTGTGCCATGGAAAATTAAAAACATTCCTTGATTTATTAAAGTTCAATGGTAATGTCTAGGGCCAGTAAACAATAGAAAAGCTCAGGCTTTTCAATGTGAGGGCTGAAATTTCAATTCAGTGGGAGAGTAAATAATTACTAATGTAAACAAATCATCCTTTAAGGACCTGCAGTGCAAGCTATCCAAAGCACTTAGAGCAAAATTCCTAGCCACATAAATGTTTCACAGTACTTATTAGCATCAGGGAGATCTAGGGACAAGCTGAGGGTTAGCACCAGGCAGAAATTAATAAAGACTGGCACAAACTTCAGCTCTTACATTAATGCATGGTTCTTCAGAGAACAGAAGAACAAAAGGTATTTTATATTCTTTGTTACAATTTATGCTTCACATAATGTTGGCTGCAGCTAAACATATTGATCCTACTAGAATTTACTATCATTTCTTCTTTGTGGCAGTATAAAAAGCAATTGCTCATGTCTTAGGAATGTTTTATCATGGAAAGAGTGAATATATTTTTAGAACACAACACTGCGTTTCAATGTCATTCCAAAATCCGGCTTATAAAACCACCAAGCTGAAAGCTGAAGAGAAGTATGCTGTGTGTCTTAGAGAACTGTGGAAAAATAAAGGACTAGTCTGGCATGCATTTCATTCTTGAGAGTGATCTGTTTGATTTGGGCCCAAGTCAGGAATTTAGTAAGCATGGCTTCAGTCTATAGCACCAAACTGCAAGCCTTGAACCTATTTACTCAGAATCTTCCAAATAGCAGCTAAAGGGACAGCAACTTAGGTGATGCCCAGTGTTAATTACCCCATGGAAATCATATGAACTCACATATTTTTTCATGCTTTTGCCAACTCGGTTTAGATAACCCACATCCTTTAAGCAATACAGGAAATCTACTTTTGTGTATGTAAATTACACAGGATTAAAAGCTTAAAGACTTGCATTCTTGTCTCTGAATTGATGTGTTACTTTGAGAAATCATGTTGCCACACTAGGTTGAAGAAGAGATGAATTTTTTTCTTTTTTTTTATTTACTTTTAAATTTTATTCAATATATTTTTTATTTACATTTCAAATGATTTCCCCTTTTCTGGTTCCCCACTCCCCAAAAGTCACATAAGCCCCCTTCCCTCCCCCTGTTTCCCCACCCATCCCTTTCCACTTCCCTGTTTTGGTTTTATCTTATACTGCTACACTGGGTCTTTCCAGAACCAGGGGTCACTCCTCCGATCTTCTCATTTGAAGTGTGGATTATGTTTTGCATATTCCAGTTTTCCAAGCTAATATCCACTTATTAGTGAGTGCATACCATGATTGACCTTTTGAGACTGGGTTACCTCACTTAGTATGATGTTCTCCAGCTCCATCCATTTGCCTAAGAATTTCATGAATTCATTGTTTCTAATGGCTGAATAGTACTCCATTGTGTAGATATACCACATTTTTTGCATCCACTCTTCTGTTGAGGGATACCTGTGTTCTTTCCAGCTTCTGGCTATTATAAATAGGGCTGCTATGAATATATGAAGAGATGAATTTCATATGTATATATATATGAATTTTTATATTTATCTTTTAATTTTTATATTTTGTATTTAAAATATAAATATATATAAGAATTTCTTCTCTGAAGAAATGTTTTCTTTTCTCTTAGTTTCCAAAACTGATGCCCAGCATCAGGGATTCTATAGACATTAGATAAGTCTTAAAATAATTTTTCTTTAAAAATAAATCTATCAAGTACATGCTGATTCATAAGTAAGATTCAAATCAATAATTCACATGATTTTAATGATCCATTTTAACTGTATGATTCGTTGAAACACCTTTTTATTTTTTTCTTTTCTTTTTTTTTCTTTTTCTTTTTCTTTTTTTTATCTTTTTGGGTGAAAGGTCTATCTTTTTTTTTTCTATATTCTTTGTTTACATTCCAAATGATTTCCCCTTTCCCGGATCCCCCTCCCCATGTGTCCCATAAACCTTCTTCTCTCCATCCATTCTCCAATCACCTCCCTCCTTTTTTGCTCTGTCCTTATATTGCCCTCCAATGCTAGATCAATCCTTTCCAGGATCAGGACCTTCTCCATACTTCTTCATGGGAGTCATTTGTTATGCGATTTGTGCCTTGGGTATTCAGAGCTTCTGGGCTAATTAATATCCACGTATCAGAGATTGCATTCCATGTGTATTCTTTTGTGACTGGGTTACTTCACTTAGGATGATATTTTCCAGATCAAACCATTTGCCTAAAACTTTTGTGAATTCATTGTCTCTAATTGCTGAGTAGTATTCCATTGTGTACATATACCACATTTTCTGTATCCATTCCTCCTTAGAGGAGCATCTGGGTTCTTTCCAGCTTCTGACTATTATAAATAAGGCTGCTATGAACATAATGGAGCATGTGTCTTTATTGCATGCCGGGGAATCCTTTGGGTATATGCCCAGGAGAGGTATAGCGGGGTCCTCCGGAAGTGTCATGTCCAGTTTTCTGTGGAACCACCAGACTGATTTCCAAAGTGGTTGTACCATCTTACAGCCCCACCAGCAGTGGAGGAGTGTTCCTCTTTCTCCACATCCTCGCCAACATCTGCTGTCTCCTGAGTTTTTGACCTTAGCCATTCTGACTGGTGTAAGGTGAAATATCAGGGTTGTTTTGATTTGCATTTCCCTAATGACTAATGATGTTGAGCACTTCTTAAGGTGCCTCTTGGCCATCCAAATCTCTTCAGGTGAAAATTCTTTGTTTAGATCTGTACCCCATTTTTAATAGGGTTATTTGTTTCCCTGCGGTCTAACTTCTTGAGTTCTTTGTATATATTCGATATTAGCCCTCTATCAGATGTAGGGTTGGTGAATGTCCTTTCCCAATTTGATGGCTGCCGTTTTGTCCTTTTAACAGTGTCCTTTGCCTTACAGAAACTTTGTAATTTTATGAGGTCCCATTTGTCAATTCTTGATCTTATAACATAAGCTTTTGGTGATCTGTTCAGGAACTTTTCCCCCATGCCCATGTCCTCTAGGGTCTTCCCCAGTTTCTTTTCTACTAGTTTCAGTGTGTCTGGTATTACATGGAGGTCCTTGATCCACTTGGAGTGAAGTTTAGTACATGGAGATAAGAATGGATCAATTCGAATTCTTCTGCATGCTGACCTCCAATGGAACCAGCACCATTTGTTGAAAAGGCTATCTTTTTTCCACTGGATATTTTTGGCTCCTTTGTCAAAGATCAAGTGACCGTAGGTGTGTGGGTTCATTTCTGGATCTTCAATTCTATTCCATTGGTCAACTTGTCTGTCACTGTGCCAATACCATGCAGTTTTTAATACTATTGCTCTGTAGTATTGATTGAAGTCAGGGATACTGATTCCCCCAGAATTTCTTTTGTTGTTGAGAATAGTTTTAGCTATCCTGGGTTTTTTGTTATTTCAGATGAATTTGAGAATTGCTTTTTCTAACTCTGTGAAGAACTGAGTTGGGATTTTGATGGGGATTGCATTGAATCTGTAGATTGCTTTTGGCAAGATGGCCATTTTAACTATATTAATCCTGCCGATCCACAAGCATGGCAGATTTTTCCATTTTCTGAGGTCTTCTTCGACTTCCTTCTTCAGAGACCTGAAGTTCTTGTCATATACATCTTTCACTTGTTTGGTTAGAGTCACCCCAAGGTACTTTATACTGTTTGTGGCTATTGTGAAGGGTGTCATTTCCCTAACTTCTTTCTCAGCCTGCTTATCCTTTGAGTATAGGAAGGCAACTGATTTGCTTGAGTTGATTTGTAACCAGCTGCTTTGCTGAAGTTGTTTATCAGCTGTAGGAGTTCTCTGGTGGAAGTTTTCGGGTCACTTAAGAAGACTATCATGTCATCGGCAAATAGTGATAATTTGACTTCTTCCTTTCCAATTTGTATCCCCTTGACCTCCGTATTTTGTCTAATTGCTCTAGCTAGAACTTCAAGTACTATATTGAAAAGATATAGAGAGAGGGGGGTAGCCTTGTCTAGTCCCTGATTTTAGTGGGATTGCTTCAAGTTTCTGTTTAGTTTGATGTTGGCTACCGGTTTGCTGTATATTGCTTTAACGATGTTTAGGTATGGGCCTTGAATTCCTGTTCTTTCCAAGACTTTTAGCATGAAAGGATGCTGAATTTTGTCACAGGCTTTTTCTGCATGAGATGATCGTATGGTTTTTTTTTCTTTGACTTTGTTTATGTAGTGGATAGCATTGATGGATTTTCTTATATTGAACCATCCCTGCATCCCTGGAATGAAGCCTGCTTGATCATGGTGGATGATCATTTTGATGAGTTCTTGGATTCAGTTGGCAAGAATTTTATTAAGTATTTTTGCATCAATATTCATAAGAGAAATTGGCCTGAAGTTCTCTTTCTTTGTTGGATCTTTGTGTGGTTTTGGTATCAGCGTAATTGTGGCTTCATAGTACGAGTTGAGTAGAGTTCATTCTGTTTCTATTTTGTGGAGTAGTGTGAAGAGTATTGGTGTTAGGTCTTCTATGAAGGTCTGATAGAATTCTGCACTGAAGCCATCTGGTCCCGTGCTTTTTTTGGTTGGGAGACTTTCTATGACCCTTTTTATTTCTTCAGGTGTTATGGGACTGTTTAGTTGATCTATTTGATCCTGATTTAGTTTTGGTGTTGGATATCTGTCTAGGAAACTGTCCATTTCCTCCAGATTCTCCAGATGTGTTGAGTATAGGCTTTTGTAGTAGGATCTAATGATTTTTTGAATTTCCTCAGTTTCTGTTGTTATATTTCCCTTTTCATTTCTAAGTTTGTTAATCTGGCTACTGTCTCTGTGCCCTTTGGTTAGTCTGGCTAAGGGTTTATCTATCTTGTTGATTTTCTCAAAGAACCAGCTCCTGGTTTTGTTGATTCTTTGTATGGTTCTCTTTGTTTCTACTTGATTGATTTTGGCCCTGAGTTTGATGATTTCCTGCCTTTTACTCCTCCTGGGTGAAATAACTTCTTTTTGTTCCAGGGCTTTTAGGTGTGTCATTAAGCTGTTAGTGTATGCTCTCTCCATTTTCTTTTTGGAGGCACTCAGGGCTATGAGTTTTCCTCTTAGCTCTGCTTTCA
Source organism: Apodemus sylvaticus (assembly GCF_947179515.1). Lineage (NCBI taxonomy): Eukaryota > Metazoa > Chordata > Mammalia > Rodentia > Muridae > Apodemus > Apodemus sylvaticus. The sequence goes on along the minus strand of NC_067473.1, from coordinate 11,740,255 downwards.
TTGTGTCCCATAGATTTGGGTATGTTGTGTCTTCATTTTCATTGTGTTCTAAAAAGTCTTTAATTTCTTTCTTTATTTCTTCCTTGAACAAGGTATCATTGAGTAGAATATTGTTCAGTTTCCACGTGTATGTGGGTTTTCTGTTGTTTTTGTTGCTATTGAAGACCACTTTTACTCCCTAGTGATCTGATAGGAGGCATGGGATTACTTCGATCTTCTTATATTTGTTGAGGTCTGTCTTGTGACCAATTATATGGTCGATTTTGGAGAAGGTACCATGAGGTGATGAGAAAAAGGTATATTCTTTTGCTTTAGGATAGAATGTTATATATATATATGTTAAATCTAATTGGTCCAAAGCTTCAATTAGTTTTAATTGTGTCCCTGTTCAGGTTCTGTTTTCTTGATCGGTCCATTGTGGAAAGTGCAGTGTTGAAGTCACCCCCAATTATTGTGTTAGGTTCAATGTGTGCTTTAAGCTTTAGTAAAGTTTCTTTTATGGATGAGGGTGCCTTTGCATTTGGAGCATAGATGTTCAGGATTGAGAGTTCTTCTTGTTGTATTTTTCCTTTGACCTGCAAGAAGTGTCCCTCAGAGTCTCTTCTGATGTCTTTGGGTTGAAAGTCAATTTTATCTGATATTAGAATGGCTACTCCAGCTTGTTTCCTGAGACCATTTGCTTGTAACATTGTCTTCCAGCCTTTTACTCTAAGGTAGTTTTTGTCTTTGACCCTTTGACCTTTGTGTGTTTCCTGTATGCAGCAAAATGTAGGGTCCTGTTTATGTATCCAGTCGGTTAGTCTATGTCTTTTTATTGGGGCATTGAGTCCATTGATATTAAGAGATATTAAGGAATAGTGACTGTTACTTCCTGTCATTTTTGATGTTATTTTTTAAATTTGATTGGTTAACTTCTTTTGGGTTTGATGAGAGAAGGTTACTATCTTGCTTTTTCCAGGGTGAAGTTTCCCTCCTTCTATTGGTGTTTTCCTCCTATTAACCTTTGGAGGGCTGGGTTTGTGGATAGATTTTGGGTAAACTTGGTTTTGTCATGGAATATCTTAGTTTCTCCATCTATGGTGATTGAGAGTTTTGCTGGGTATAGTAGTTTTGGCTGGCATTTGTGTTCTCTTAGAGTCTGCATGAGATCTGCCCAGGATCTTCTAGCTTTCATAGTCTCAGGTCAAAAATCTGCTGTGATTCTGATAGGTCTTTCTTTATATGTTACTTGCCCTTTTTCTCTTACTGCCTTTAATATTCTTTCTTTGTTTAGTACATTTGGTGTTTTGATTATTATGTGACGAGAGGTATTTCTGTTCTGGTTCAGTCTGTTTGGAGTTCTGTAGGCTTCTTGTATATTCATGGGTATCTCTCTCTTTAGGTTAGGGAAGTTTTCTTCCATAATTTTATTGAAGATATTTGCTGGCCCTTTAAGTTGTAAATCTTCACTCTTCTCTATGCCTATAATCCTTAGGTTTGGTCTTCTCATTGTGTCCTGGATTTCCTGTATATTTTGGGTTACAAGCTTTTTGCATTTTGCATTTTCTTTAACTGTTGGGTCCATGGTTTCTATGGTATCTTCAGCATCTGAGATTCTTTCTTCTATCTCTTGTATTCTGTTGTTGATATTTGCATCCATGTCCACTGATTTCTTCCTAAGATTTTCTATCTCCAAAGTTGTCTCCCTTTGAGTTTTCTTAGTTGTTTCTACTTCTGATTTTAGATCCTGGATGGTTTTGCTTGGCTCCTTCACTTGCTTGTTTGTGCTTTCTTGTAATTCTTTAAGAGCTTTTTGTGTTTCCTCTTTCATGACCTCAGCCTGTTGAACAAAGTTCTCCTGTATTTCTTTAAGTGATTTTTGCATTTCCTCCTTATTGGCTTTTGTCTTCTCCTGAATTTCTTTCAATGATTTTTGTGTTTCCCTTATAAGGGCTTCTAACTTTTGATCCATTCTCTCCTGAATTTCTTTAAGTATGTCCTTCAGGTGTTCCTGTACCAGCATTATGACCAGTGATTTTAAATCAAAATCTTGTTTTACTGGTGTGATGGGGTATCCAGGACATGCTGTTAAAGGAGAATTGGGTTCAGATGCTGCCATATTGCCTTGATTTCTGTTAGTGACATTCCTGCGTTTGCCTTTTGCCATCTAGTTCTCACTGGTGTTAGTTGGTCTTGTCAATGCTGGACTCAGCAGTGCAAGCTGCCTCTTCCCAGGTGGCCTCTGGTTCACAGCTGACCTCCTGCACTGCCTGGAGACAGGATGCTGTGACCCAGGCTGTTCAGATCCTGAAGCAGACACCTGAATGCTCCTGCATGGGCCTGCTGGACTTGTCAGAGCACACTGACTCCTCCCAGCTGGCTTCCCGGATGCCACTCTTGCCTCTTGCAGGACCTGGAGATGTGGCGTTGCAGCCCAGGCTGTTCTGGATCCTGAAGCAGAGATCCGAAGGCTCCCACCAGAGGCCTCAGGACTAAAACCTAAGCTCTGTGCTGCAGGAGCAAGCTGTGTCCTCCCAGTCTGCTAGAAACACTTTTTTTATAAATGCTATAACTTTTAGAACAAAATCATTTTAGAATCATAAAATACTTTGATTGACATTGAATACTAAATAAGGCAATGTTTAAAAATGATAAGGGTGTTTATTTAATTCTATGAAATGGTTCAAATCTGTTATAAACTTGAACATTATGAACCAGAAAAGTTTCATGGTCAGTAACTACTTGCAGAACAAGCATATAGACCTGAGTTTGGATCCCAAGGATTCAAGTTTTAGCCAGGCATGACTCTAAACACCTCTACCAAAGCAGTGAGGAAGCAGAGGTTCACTAGCCTGAGAATCTAACCAAATTAGCAGAATCTGCATTAAGTGAAAGGCCTTGTGTTAAAACAAAGCAAAACAAAACAAACAAAAAAGTACAAAACAAATAGCAAAGACACATACTCAAATCCCTTGCCAATGCATACACACACACACACACACACACACACACACACACACACACAAATACACTCACACATGTAATCCTACATATTCCTCCTCATGGGCACAGTACACATACACAAAAATACAAAGGTTACTATGAAACATAGGCATAGGGATAAAAATCATACCAATCTACATTTAAATTGAAGAAATCAAAGCAGATTTCATATAATTCTATATGGATCAATGAACATGTATAAATTGCATATGATATATATTGATGGAGATTTTATAAAGATAAAATTTTGGCTTTCTCTACTTATTATGTTATAATTTCACTCCTACAATTTCCTTCCCTTAATCCACATGAATTAACTACTGTCTTAGTCAGGGTTTCTATTCCTGCACAAACATTATGACCAAGAAGCAAGTTGGGGAGGAAAGGGTTTATTCAGCTTACACTTCTGTCCCTTCCCCCCACAGCATTTAGCTGTGACCCTCCTGGCTGGCAACCTCCACTCTTCCCCTGGCATTATCTCTGGCCTATTCAAGCTGCAGCATTCCTGGCCTACAGCCTCCACCCTTCCCCTGGCGTTATCTCTGGCCCTTGTTCCATTGGGAACAATACAGCAGCTTTCACCTTAACTACCAAGGCCGCCTCAGTGCAGCTCCACCTGGAGACCAGCAGAAAACTGCATGACTGAAAGCAGACAACCCGCCGAGAAGAAGACCCAATGAACTCGCGGCCATTTGGGGGGCAGGGTGGTTTTTCCATAGATTATAAATATTGGCTAAATGATAGTAAAGTCAGTCTCTATGGGCAACTGTCCTCTTGACTCATTTCTCTTTCGCCCCCTTCCCGTTAACCTCAGAATTCTCTTCCAGGTATTCCCGTTCGTATGTGGCCGCTGGCAGAAACACACTTCCACGTTGCAGTTCATCACTAAAGGAAGTCAGGACTGGAACTCAAGCAGGTCAGGAAGCAGGAGCCGACGCAGAGTCCGTGGAGGGATGTTTCTTACTGGCTTGCTTCCCCTGGCTTGCTCAGCCTGCTCTCTTATAGAACCCAAGAGCACCAGCCCAAAGTTGGAACCACCCACAAGGGGCCCTCACCACTTGATCACTAATTGCGAAAATGCCCCAAAGCTGGATCTCATGGAGGCACTTCCCCAACTGAAGCTCCTTTCTTTGTGATAACTCCAGCCTGTGTCAAGTTGACACACAAAACTAGCCAGTACAACTACAAAACATATTTTTATATTTTAAATTATCTTTCTACCTGGAATTGTTTGGCAGAAACTTATAGAATGCTGGAAACTATTAAAGAGGGAAGACTGATGATAGCTAGTAAAAAGCCCTTCCCAATTAGGTCATTGAAAGAAATCAGCCCATTGAATAAATGTTTCACTGTGACTCATCCTGGCTGCTGTATCTAGGAATCTTTTATATTCATGAATACCTAAAGATATTCACTGAATTCTTCCAGAAGTATCATTCTCATGCATTTAGTAAGAAAACTAAAACGTAACTTCACATCATAAAGATCGTTACCCAGTCTCCAACAATAACTCCTGCATACTTCAGTCATTATTGGATACTCAGTTATAGATGTAGTTATCTCTACAACTGCACCTCCACATTGAAATCATCCAGAGACTAGCATTCTCCACAGAGATAAGTGAAAATGCAGTGGAATTATCAACACCACATTTGGGGGTTCTTTAGTAAAACACCTGTCTAAGATATTCTTTGGCTTCAAAATGAAGAAGGCTGGCCACAAGTTAAAAACCATAAGTGTGTGTGTGGGGGGGAATCCTTTATTTCTGCCTTTATAATGTACATCATCTCTAAACTCCCAATATATAGGCAGTGGGAAACCCTTCCCCAAACGCTGCAAGCTTCTCAGCAGAACCAGTTCAGTTGCTCCACAAGTGGCTAGTGTTTCTCAGGAAACTGCAGGTCCTTGAAGAACAATAGACTTCACCTTGGTCTGAGCACTCCACACTAGGTGGAGGGGATTATGGCTGACACAGGAGTTTCTGCTTAAAGGCTCTAAGAGGAACTTCACATTGGTCGATGTCAATTTCCTGCCAGGTGACATGGCACCTAATAAGGCTCTCTACACAGGCGCATGTATATGAGAATGAGAGAGAGAGAGTGAGAGAGAGAAAGAGAGACAGAGAGGGAGAGAGAGAGAGAGGGAGGGAGAGAGAGAAAGATGAAAATGCTTTTGTGTGCTTTACAGTAAGCACCTGAAATCTACCAAAATAAGAACCATTTGAAATGGCACTAAAATGGAATCTTCAATTTAAATTTAAGTCAAATTTAAATTTGTGGGTAAAGGTTACTATATTGGGCACTGTTCTATAGTATAATTAGTATAGCTTCATCAAATTGACTATCTTTTAGATATTGTGATACATACATATACGTATATATGTGTGTGCATACATATATATGAGCTTTGTATTGTATTTTATAATCCTTTTGCCGTTTACTTCAAGTTTCTCTTATCCAAAGCTTTCAGTAAATTAGAAGGAACAATTGCAGGAGAATTAGCAAACGGCGAGGAAAGAAATGTCAAACAAACGAACTCCAGTCCAGTGTTACTTAGCATCTGGACCAGCAATTTAAATCTCTGGACTGATGACCACAGAGATAATCCTGCCTTATTTCCAGAAAAGATAAACATCAGGAGCCTAGAAGTAGTTCCAGCAAACCTCATTTCTTCCCTGTTACAGGGACACACACCATTGTCTAACATGGCTCTTACCACACAAACAAGCAAACCAACAAAAAAAAAAGCATAAAAATGTGAATCAAAATTTTAAAATGTTCTTCCAAATTTCTAAATGGTAAAGTTAAAATCTTAGCTCTAGTTCAGGCCAGAGCCAGTGATATCTGCTCTCAATATGATGACTTGGGTATATATACAATAGATATCATATCTTTAAAAATGCATGTACAATATTTTATAATTTTTGCTGTAAAATATCAAAACTTTAAGCAAATCATTATAATACTTACAATCAAGCATAATCTTATTAGAAATTATAAAAAACTAACAATATGGTTCACGGTCCAATGGTTCTGTATAGGCAAATTTATTTTCACAAATCAGTGTACCTAAAACAAAATATTCAAATTAAATATTTCTATGTTAAATTACTCCTAGTATGTCATTTTCTCAAAATATTATTATGTTAGTTATAACAAACAAAATCAGTGGTCACGTAAGGTTTTAAGATACTCATTATTTTTGAAAAATAAAATCATGAGACTTACTTTTACCTTTCTGGTATTTTTCCATTATCATTCATAACAAACTCCTCTGACTCCAGTTGTTTAAGTTCCAAAAACTGTGCTTAAAATATGGGTAACTTTCTCATATGTTTAAAGTATTTTCTACTCCTAGTCAAGAAGTCTACAGAAACTGTCATGGCGGAGCAATGTCATGGTTTTAAGAGGTGGTAATCATGGTCACAACAGTACATTTACTGTTTTCTGATGTCTATAAATAAACTCTGGTTTCTTTAAAATGTCCATGAGATAAAACTCTTATTTTAAATCATCTAATTTATTAGTTTAAAGCTACATTTTAGAAATGGCATTTATTTCATTACTTAAAAATCTTTAAAAATCTCATGGTAAAGGAGAAAGATATATATATATATATATATTGTATTTGCCTTCTACAGCCTTTCTCTCCATTTTTTCTTTTCATGTGTATTCTCTTTCTAAACTATAGCTATGCGCTCCATTCTGCACGAAATATTTCATGTTTCTTCACAGTGTGGCTAGTAAATGAAGACATGCAGGAGTGTAAATAAGATGGAGCCTTGGGTTCTTTTTAACCGTGATATTTTTTAGAGTTGCCTCCCTTGGCTTTTCCTAAACTGTGGCTGCTGAGTCTGTTATTGTCTCAGCGAAGCATAGACCCTAATTTAGATAATCATAGGCTAAAGCACATAGTGACATGCTGCTTCAAACAAAATACTGATACCCCTTCATATAGACAGAGCCGCAGAGACACACTGCATTTAACATCAGCCAATTGCCTAGAATTGAACTCTATTATTTGCGATGTCACACTCAACACAAACAGTAAAAGGCAAATGAATCAAAAGACAACCACAAAATTTCTGCATTTTATGTTCTACCAAGCAAAGTGACTGCATCAGAAAAATAATTTTATTAAATGTATCAAGATAATAAGCAATGTGTAGCATGTTGCTTGTTTAAGAAAATTCTTTTTTAGATTTTACATTTTGGTTTGATTTAGTTCATGTTTATTGAATGGCTTCATTAGAGAAATGATTTGTGCAAATAACTCATGCTAAAGTATGCTGCAGAGGCCTAATTCTTGTTTCAATGATGAGAGAGAAAAACAGAAATAAAGAGAAGAAAAGAAAAAGAAAGGGAGCCGGGCGGTGGTGGTGCACACCTGTAATCCCAGCACTTGGGAGGCAGAGGCAGGCGGATTTCTGAGTTTGAAGCCAGCCTGGTCTACAGAGTGAGTACCAGGACAGCCAGGGCTACACAGAGAAAGCCTGTCTCGAAAAAACAAAAAAAAAACAAAAAACAAAAAAAGAAAGAAAGAAAGAAAGAAAGAAAGAAAGAAAGAAAGAAAGAAAGAAAGAAAGAAAGAAAGAAAGAAAGAAAAAGAAAGAGAAAGAGAAAATAGTGTGAGTCATAGAGAAATATCATGCATTCATCTATGCATCCATGCATACCTACATCAATATATGTGCGTGTGCGGGTACATGTGCATGTGCGTGTGTGTGTGTGTGTGTGCAAGTATATGTGTGTGTGTGTGTGTGTGTGTATTGAAACCCTACAAGATCACTCCATGCTGCTAAATTCCCTTTCAATTAGGAGATAAAGAGTCATACAAAGCCAGTTTACGAGGGCTTTCTTAATGGAATGGAACACTTTCATATCTTTAAATGAAGGATAGGAAAATCACAGCCTTGACTGAAATTCCAAATAATTTACTGAAAAAGTAAAAACTACCCTTCATCTTTATATAAAATAGCTATTCTGCCTCTGCCTCTGGGTTTACACAGTGATTAGCTATCACTGCATGGTTGTAATGGAGACTTGGAAATGCACAGACACAAATTCATGACCCTCATCTAAAAGCAGTGCTATGGGCTACAGTGTCTCTAAACCAATGCATATTGTCCATGGTATGGGTGTATTGTCCTGAAGCACCTGCTCATCTGCTGGAGCTTTGAGAGTTAACTGTACGATCCTTATAACTGCCTTTCATTGGAACAATGTCCACCAGCAATGACAGACTGCCCACCTGCATACAGCAGTGTTTGCCCTACCACCACTCTGAAATAATCAAGTTTAGCAACTAATTGCGGTGCATTTTGTCTCTGAACATGTCCCAGCCATCAGAAGGAACAAGCCTCCATGGAGATCATTTCCCTCCCTAATCAGGCTTTTTGCTTTGATCTTTCCTTCTTGCCTCCCTCCTGTTCACCTGAGAACACTTTACAAATTAATTTTCTCCATTAAAACCCATGTCTTCTGTTCTTTTTCCAAACAATTTTCACCTAAGATGCACATGTGCTATTAAAATTTTCACCGGAATCTGAAAGGAAAAGTGTAAGTTAAAGAGATGGCCCGGAAGGAGAAGAATGGAGGGAAACATGACCAAGGCTCTGGAATGAACTGCATAGACACCAAGGTCAACCAGCCTACAGCTGCAATGCCATGCCTCCCTTCTGATGTATTTGAGTCATCCTCCTTTATGGTTAGAACTGCAGTGATAATTCACATACCACTGATGACGGCAGCGTTCCATTTAGATGATGGAAGAGTTGGTGTTTTATTTTTCTACTGCTCTCTCTTTGATGCTAACTTTGCAAGAAAAAAACAAAGCTCTACAAGAGCCTACCAATTTGTCAGAATTTACTTTTCACCTTTCTGTCTTTTCTTTTTTACACTCCCAGTGTTGAAACCAAGCATTATTTTCTTTCAAGTTGAATGAATCTCAAATATATTACCAATATTTTGAACCAAAGTTTTATGAAGAAAACATACAATCAAGTCTTTACATTATTGTTTTTGTCTTTGTTAGAAAGGAAGCATTTCATAAGAATCACCTTTGCGCCTTAGTCTACCTTTTATTGATGAGCACAGACTGACTCGGAATATAACTTGTCTCTTTTGATTTCGCACAGGGCTCTCCTCTTAGCCTCAGAGCTATATGGAATTGTCAGGGTAAAACCTGTCACCTCACAGAAGCTAATGTTTTCTTGTCACCTTTTAGTGGCTAGGTAAACTCAAAGCTTATTTTCTTTAAATCTATTTTTCAATATTTAAAATCTGTGTAATTAAATTTACTCCAAAGGCTGTATGAAAACCTAATGAAATTATGTCTATAGTATGACAAGTTTTAGATAGCTATTCTCCATTAAGTAGCCACAGTCATATCATGGTCCAACATTATATGCATATATGTGTATATAATGTATAATGTATATATATATATATATTTATATATATATATGATTGAGTATCATAGGTCAGTTATCAGACTTCTAAGGATAAACATAAGAAGTTATTTTTTATATTTTCCCAGAAGTGCAAATCACAGTAAGTAGATGATTATTAAAATGGTAGCCAAGATCTGGCACTAATATTATTTTCTTGTTTATTGAAGAAGCA